>NC_060124.1:348308104-348620048 GCF_021461395.2 Schistocerca americana
CTGACATGACAGATACAGTACTGGTAGGAATTATATCCTGTGCAATTACTTACTTGGCTTGGTGTGCGCGCAAACACATTTACTCGTATACTAGTAACCAATTGCCATACTGTCCACAAACTCGGGAAGACGCAATATAAAAGGAAACACGCTGCGTGAAGTGCGTGTCCCCTGAACATAAAGCACGCAGTGTTAAGTGAGATGGAGAAGTTCAGCAATGCAGCAATGCACCGAGTTCCATTGGATATGTGTGGAAATTAGGGTTCAATACCCAGCTGAGAGATAAGGGATACTTCGTTATTTGCAAGTACCAGAAACAGCCACACGCAGGACACATCACCATCAACGAGCATCCTCTTTTTGCGAATAGTTCAACATATCGAAACGAGGTTTTCAGAAAATGACGGTACGCAAAAGGGCAGAAGTCACTTCTATTTCACTTGATGACTTTCCATCAGTTACTACGAACTGTGACCTCTCCGACAGGAAATCACGAATCCAGTCGCATAACTGAGACGATACTTCAAGAACGCAATTTCGCTAGAAGCCTCTTGTGTGGTACAGTGTCAAAAGCCTTTTGGAAATTGAGAAATACGGAATCAATTTGAAATCCCTTGTCAATAGCACCCACCACTTCGTGTGGGTAAAGAGCTTGTTGTGTTTCACAAGAACGAGGTTTTCTTATTCCATGTTGGCTGTGTGTCAATAGGCCGTTCTCTACGAGGTATTTATAATGTTCGAACGTGATGTATGAACCAGAATACTGCTGCATATCGACGTTAATGATATGGGCTTGTAATTTGTGGATTACTCCTATTGTCTTTCTTGAATATTGGTGTGACCTGTACAACTTCCCAGTCTTTGGGTACGGATCCTTCATCGAGCGATTGTTAAGTATGGAGCTACTGCATTAGCGTACTCTGAAAGGAACCTAACTGGTATACAGTCTGGACGACAAGGATTGCTTTTATCAAGTGATTTAAATTGCTTCACTACTCCGAGGATATTTACTTCTGAGTTACTAATGTTGGCAGCTGTTCTTGATTCGAATTCTGGAATATTTACTTAATCTTCTTTGGTGAAGGAATTTCGGTAGGCTGTGTTTAGTAACTCTGCTTTCGCAGCATTGTCGTCGACAGTATTTCCATTGCTATCGGGCAGGGAAGGCATTGACTCTGTGTCTTACCACTAGCATACTTCACATAGGACCAGAATCTATTTGGATTTTCTGCCATGTTTCAAGATAAAGTTTCGTTGTGAAAACTGTTATGAGCATCTCGCACTTATGTCCGTGCTAAATCACGCGCTTCTGTAAAATAACGCCTCTTTGGGGGATTTTGCGATCGTTTAAATCTGGCGTGCTTTTTTTCGTTGTTTCTGCAACAGTGTACTGACCCGTTTTGTGTTCCAAGGGGAATCAGATCCGTCGTTAGTTAACTAATTTGGTATAAATCCTTCAATTGCTGTAGATACTATTTCTTTGATTTCAAGCCACATCTGGTCTATATTTACATCGTTAATTTGGAAGGAGTGGACATTGTCATTCAGAAAAGCGCCAAGGGAATTTTATCTGCTTTTTTGAATAGGTATATTTTTAGAAGATTGAGTTACAGTATTCAGTGTCACTACGACAACACTAATTCCTGTACCGTTTTTATGCTCGTTATTAGCTCAGTATTATTTGTTGCTATAAGGTCATGTGTTTTTTCACAACCGTTTACTGTTTGCGTGGGCCATGAACTAACTGCTCGAAATAATTCTCAGAGAATGCGTTTAGCACAATTTCAGATGATGTTTTATATGTGCCTCCGGATTTAAACACGTACTTTCGCCAACATATCGAGGGTGAATTAAAGTTGCCACCATCTATAATTGTATGAGTGGTGCACGTTTTTGAAATTAAACTCACTATGATGCCATTCTGAACAGATGTTGAGGAGGGCACGTGGATTCTTCGCAACGAACAATGTAACAAGAAAGGCAGTATTGCTGATTAAGTCCCCCTGGTAGCTAAACAGCATTTGCTTGATATTTTTTTTATTTTGCTTCTGGGTAGAAAGCTATTTGGAGTAGTCAAGATAAATGGGACAGCCTGTACACATTGGCGAGTGCGCGAATAATACGCGCTGCAGAGCCCAAAGTGATCTTGTACCTGCGTCGTGTACGGAGAATACACAGCTTGAGCCGCGGCACAACCCCAGGCTGAGCTCCTGAGACGAGCCGCAGCCCCGTTTCTGGGGTGTATCGTATTTCACGGGGGAGGCGGGCTTGCTGGCTTCCGCCCCAAAGGAAGAGAGACCAGAAAGCCGCGAGGCGGAGGCCGTTACGGAAGCAGAGAGGCGGCCCACAGAGAGCCGGCATGGATCGAAGGCGAGGCGAACGGCCCAGGCATCAAGTCCGTCCCTCCATGCCGCAATCTATCACCTCAAGGCGACGCGGGGATCCGCACCGCCTCCGCGAACCGGGATTTTGCACCCTCCTGTGTTCCACAGAGGAAGTTTGCAAACGCGATATTCATGCTATGGTGTTCAGAGAGAGAGAGAGAGAGAGAGAGAGAGAGAGAACTGACAAACGTCACTTCGTGCTGCACGCACGCACGCACACACACACACACACACACACGACAGTAGGGAAAACGTCTGATTCTCCTGCGTTTCGAAGCTGTCTGAATTTATTCTTACGTATCTCTAACACAATCATGACCTTTTTTGTTTTTTACATGAAAAGCTCGCACCAGCTTCTTTTTCTGATGTCTTCTTGATCTCCTTGATGTGCCTCGCTTTGGAAACAAAATACGTAAAGTCGTCAGATCAAAAGTTCGTCTTCACAGCATAGTGCTTTGCAACGCACATGGTGGTACTGCAGGTGACAAGCCATACGTTTCTTATTTTTATCGTATGTCACTACAGAACATAGATATACGCGTACACAATTTATTTACACATCAATATTTTAGTTTAACAACTTAATGACAGCAGTCGGCGTCATTTTATGCTAGTCTTTTAGACCGCCTTTACAAGAATGGATTGGCCAATTCTCCACATGTCTTAATGCCGTTCTTTCGCGCCAGTCACATGCCGCACTTTTACAGTAACCTCACTTTTTCTATACGTGGCCATATCTCCCTTGTCCCGTTCGCGTGCGGTTGAGTCTCGACCATACCGGATGACGAAGGTCAAACACAGCAACCTTCTTCATCGGGTTTTGAGTTACGCAGGCGTTCTGGCGCGGATGTTCATACTATTCTGTCCACTTCTAGATGAGAGAAACAGCGGATGTGATCAGAACATTGACCGGAGGTGGCTCACGGAACTTTAGGAGTACAGATGGCGGAATCTAGAAAGCTTTGAGTTTTCATGGAACTTTAGAATTTACAACTTGACAACTTTCCTTCTCCGATCTGGAGGAAGAATATTGAACAGAACAGGCAATCACTGAATGGCAGTTAATTTGGCGGTGTCAGTAATGGTCTTCATGGCTTCATTCATTCACACTTATTTTTATGTTCTCTATTTTCCCACGCAGGGGCAGAACATTCAGCGGGTGAGTACCGAAGTGAAACTGCAGTATCTAAATTTGCTCTCTAGTTATTTCCAGTTATTTTCTGGAGTAGATTAACTCTTCAGCCAAGGCTGGTGTGTGTAGCTTTTCTTTATTTTTTTTTTCCAGAGTCGCGTAGTGCTGCTTACATGACACTGTCCTTTTGAGGTCAACACCGACATGTTTAGGAAAGTAACTTTGGGAAACTTCGACCCCAAAAAACAGCAAGCGTATCTTCCTCTGTGCCTTTTCGTTATGGATATGGAACGCTATGATAATGTTTTACATGGGTTTGGCTGGAGTTTCCATTTGTAAAAGTACTAATTCAATATGAAACAGAATGGAAGAATGGACTGATCCTTTAGGCATGGTTCCTCATCTGCTAGCTTTTCCATACAAAATTCCGTAGCTTATGGTCTAGTTGTTAGCATCGCTGCCTCTAGATCGCGGGGTCCCGTGTTCGCTTCCCGGCCGGGTCGGAGATTTTATTTGTTCGGGCAGTGGATGTTTGTGTTGTCTAAATCATTTCGGCTCATCTTCAAACAAAGACGCTCAAGTCGCCGAAGTGCCGTCAAACAGAAAGACTTGCACCAGTCGGCCGAACAAACCCAGACGGAGGCTCCAATAATGTCACACGATCATTTTTCCTTAAATAAAAACTGAGAAAGCGTCTATTAGAGAGCTGAGTATACTTTCTAGCTTCTGACGCGGATTTGCATCAACGAACTAGAGTATCGGGCCTCTCCCTGCTGTACCATAAACTGCCGTCACAGTCTCGAAAGCTGTAGCCTATTTGAGGCCTCTGAAATCCAGAACCAACCTGTGGTCCATAAATGCGCTCCTACACAACAACAAAGAGAAATGAATAAAAAGTATGTTTACAGTGTAAAGTCCTGTAACCATCAACGTCGATACAAATAGCTACGTTGGGTAACAACAAGGAAGTGGCCTACTCGAAGGTACCGACACCGGCTTTTGGCTCAGCGATTTAGGAAAACTGTGAATCAGAGTCGGTAGACGGTAACTTGACTACGTTTCTCGCGAAAACGAATGTACAGCTTAATGTGGAAAGGAAGGAAGGTCAAAAAAATGGTTCAAATGGCTCTGAGCACTATGGGACTCAACTTCTGAGGTCATTAGTCCCCTAGAACTTAGAACTAGTTAAACTTAACTAACCTAAGGACATCACAAACATCCATGCCCGAGGCAGGATTCGAACCTGCGACCGTAGCGATCTTGCGGTTCCAGACTGCAGTGCCTTTAACCGCACGGCCACTTCGGCCGGCCGAAGGAAGGTCAGAGTTCATCGTTCCATAGACAGTGAGATCACTCGAGTTGGAAAACTGGCAATAGGAAGAAAATAGTACATGCCCTTTCGAAGGACCCGTTTCGACATTCGACTGATATGATTTAGGGAAACACACAAAACCTAAAGGAGGATGCTGCGTAAGAATTACAATCCCTCATCTCCTAAACACACGTCCACTGTCTTAAATACCGTGTCATCCTAAAGTGGCAGTCGAGTCCCTCGAGAAATTTCCGTTGTCTACATCTATACTCCGCAAGCCATTTTACGGCGCTTGGCGAAGCTACTACTGTAATTTCTCGCCTTCTACGTCCCATTAGCGAATGATGCGTGGGAGGAATGGCTGTCCGTACGAGCTCTCATTTTAACGACGAGCTCATATCGAGAGAAGTATGTCGCAGAAAGCAATTTGTTTCTAGTCTCTTCTTGGAACGCAATCTGTCGGAATTTTCATAGTAAACTTCTCCGTGATGTACAACTCCTGTATTGTACAATTTACCACTGGAGTTTCTTCGTGACACTCTCGCCCTTAACCCCACACGAAACATCCTGCTTTTCTTTGCAACTTGTCTCTCTCCTAAGCCAACTAAATACTCACAGAGCTGAAGACCCTATTGAAATGCGGTAAATAACTGAATCTTATAACTAACTAGGGATAAGATACAACTATAGTCTCTGAACCACACAAGGTGGTAACAAAACATCAACAGCATTTCTCAGATTGCATTATTTCATAACAGTTCATACTTTCAAGAACTACATTACTACTAGCGGACGCGTTGTTCCTTTACTCAGAAAGCAAATAAATTATAATTTTCATGAAACCATCGCGATGCTCCTACTGTAAAACCACGACTTCCCTGGTAGGCGTGACACAGTTTGAAAACTCCTGCTCTAGATATGGATACAAAGGGGACTCATACAATCCTCATGGTCCTCTTTTTAGCGGTCGCGGCTTGTAGCACCAAGTGATTTTAACGCAATATGCACGACGCTGTTTGATGGCTTCTGGGCGCTCTACAGCTTAGGCTATAACGCAAAATATAAGAAGTGTTTCCACATCGGAAGGAAAATACAGAACACTCCCGACTATGTGGGTGCGAGTTATCCTGCTTGTGCATTATTAGTGGACAGTTTGACAACCTTTGAAAAACTGAAAAAAGAAAAAAAACCTGAAGTACGAATACTTTCAGTTAGAATATAAATTTAAGGGTTTGTAGATGCGACGACGAAAACATCCACGAGTGGTTAAATAGCTATGGCTATGGGTAAATGGCAGTTTCCTGTAAATGCCGTATACATTTACATTATCCGTGCAGTCTTCGGTCTGCATAAATGCGGATAATCAGGAGCTTGGCTGAGCACGTGAAACACAGACTGGATGAAGTAGCGTGTGACAGTGCCTGTGTTACGGCAACGGACTGTCCGAAACAGTCGAGGCCAGCGATACCACCTCGTGATTCACACTTCTACACCTGGACACGGCTCAATGCCGCTTGTCATTGTGTATCAAGGACGCAGTACAGATACAATGTTCTATTACAAGAACCCCACCATTATTACTTGGCTTAACTTAGAAAAGTTCCTTGGCCAGTGTTTCTCCGACTGTCCACAACTTTTTAAGTACTTCTTCTTCCTGAAATAAGGGGAGTTCGGAAGCGGCGGAAATGAATCTCTTACCTGTCACACGGAGGCTGTAGTAATGACTGGGGAAACCTACGGCCAAAAATTCTGGCAACATTTTCCCACGTAAACTTGCCAGGCTACTGATACGGCTCCAATCGAACTCGAACCTGACGGAGAATGCTTTCGCACTGTTACTGTAATACGAATGTGCTTTTATCAAACGCTCTCATAATTTCAAGTTAAGACGACGGGCACTGTTCAAGAAAGTAATGTGGCATTTTCTTGTATCCTTTAGGAGACCTCATAAACAAATGAAGTGGCGCTGTGGTTAGGGCACTTAGCTAGTACTCAGGGATTCAAATTCCTATCACGCTAACAGACATTTTATACTGTTAACTTAAATAACTTGGGGGTCAGGCCTTTGATAAAGTCGCGGCAGTTTTACCTCCACCATTTTTCCTACACACCTTGCTCTCAAAACAAGATTTGGACACGTCTTCAGCTGTTAATTATCAGCTATCAAATGAATTTTCATCATAAACATGCATGAAAGTGCCAGTCAGCCGCAGCGCTCGAACTGACTCATATGGATATTGTGCCCCTCGTGAGCTTCCAGTGATTTCTTTTTTTTTTTTTTTTTTTTTTTTTTTTTTTTTTTATGTGGTCGCTCATGAGTTCCTCTCCCGTGCCAACCTCTTCGTGCCAAAGAAGCACATGCACCCAGTTTCCTCAATGTTGATGTACTCCACTATCTGTGTTCCCCTACGGCTTTTACCCTTTACAGCTTTTCTAGTAACACGTAGGTTATTCCCTGAGTCTTACAATACCTCCCATCATCCTGTCCTCCTCCTTGCCAGTAATTCCCATCTGTTCCTTTCTTCGCCGATTCTGCGGAGAATCTTCTCGGTCCTTATCAGTTTACCTCATTTTCAGCCGAGCGATGCTGCGTTGGTCAGCACGCTGGACTCGCATTCGGGAGGGCGACGGTTCAAATCGCCCTCGGGCCATCCACATTTAGATTTTCCGTGCTTTCCCTAAATCGCACAAGGCAAATGGCGGGATGGTTCCTTTGGACAGAACCCGGTCCATCTCTGCCCCGCCTTTTCGTAATCCGAGCTCCTGCTCCGTCTCTAATGACCGCGCTGTCGACGGGACGTTAAACACTAATCTTTCTTCCTTGTACGCTATAGCAGGTCAAATGGCCATTTATTTTATTTTATTTTTAGTGCCAGTATGCGCCGACAGTCGTGAGAAAATGAACTGCCTCTCGAAGCATGGCAACCATTCTATTTATTTTATTTTATTTAGTCGCCGTTGTTTACCTTGTAAAGCCGGTGTCTTTTGCTGTTGAAGGTCCGCAGCTCGTGGTCGTGCGGCAGCGTTCTCGCTTCCCGCACCCGGGTTCCCCAGGCGGGGTCAGGGATTTTCTCTGCCTCGTGATGACTGGGTGTTGTATGATGTCCTTCGTTAGGTTTAAGTAGTTCTAAGTTCTAGGGGACTGATGACCATAGATGTTAAGTCCCATAGTGATCAGAGCCATTCTTTTTTTTTTTTTTTTTTTTTTTTTTTTTTTTTTTTTTTTTTTTTTTTTTTTTTTTTGCTGATAAGGGCTGTTACGGAGTGCTCCAGAAGTCCCTGCGTTAAGACAGCGAGGGCACGCCAAACGCAACCAAGCGAAGCACTCAGTAGTACGTGCGTGCACTGCTTACCCCAGGTGATCGGTCAAAGGGTTATCGCTCGATACACCAGATGGGCGGACGGTAACCAAGTAAGCTAACTGGCAGAAATTTTGCCTTCGTTAAAACTTTCATATCAAGCTATTGTAAAACGGACAATGACAATTTCTAAAGATATGATTCAGGGGCAGTGTACGACATACGGCAACGGTAGTGGGCAGCGAAGGCAATGGTACACATCGGCAGGCGGAGTAGAAATCGCATACTGAATACGACAACGCGAAGGAGGTTACCTGACTTTAACTGAAAGACAGTATTCTTGTTTCGAACATCGTGCTGGATTGGAAAGCGTCGAAGACATGACAAGCCAAAGTCGAAGACCACAGTTCGGAAAAGTTATTGAACTTCGCCTGGGATGTACTGCGGCCTTGTTATAATATTTTGGTCAAAACGAAGAAAGGAGCACATGCATTTCCCACAAGAAGCTCTCCAAAACTATAGTAATCGAGTGAAGTATTAGTTGGCATTCTGAGATCAAATGACGCTGCTGCTAAACACATTTCATTTCAACAGCAGAAATTCGCGACACAATGGCATTGTCAAGCTGAAACTGCTTGTTAAATCGCATACGCCTTAAGCGAAGACACTTAGACATGGACGCACAGGGGTGAAGGGGGGGCGGCCGTGGTCTCGTCGAAGAAGCTATTCTAAAGGCCCCGTACATGATCAGACTGGCAGAAGTGAAGCTATGAGGACGGGGCGTGAGTCGTGCGTGGGTAGCTCAGATACTGCCGGCACTGTAGCTCAGCGTGTTCGTTCAGAGGGGTTGCTGCCCTCTGTAATAAAAAGACTGAGATAATGGATCAACGACGAACTTCACGGGTGTCTTACGACGTCCGCTCCGAGCAGATAAAACGAACAAAGACGAACAAAATGAGATTTAAACAAACAAACAAAAAAAAATATAGTAGAGCAGTTGCCCGCGAAAGCCAAAGGTCCCGGGTTCGAGTCTCGGCCCGGCACACAGTTTTAATCTGTCAGGAAGTTTCATATCTGCGCACACTCCGCTGCAGAGTGAAAATTTCAATCTGGAATGATCCGACTTCTTTGCCAAATTTGGTCTTCTTTATCCACAGGTTTCTCAAACACGTCCGTAAACGTAGGCCTACCAACCACCTCAAATTTGAAGCAGACGCTGTTCGTGTCGTGAAGTATTTTGACAATAGTGGGAATGGCTGCCAAAGCAGACAAAGATTTCTTGCACTGATTTAATCACTGTGGATATTGAAGACAAAGAAAACAAGTAGCTGGACCTGGGAAATGATTGAAATTAATAGAGATTTATACCTGTGAAAATTTGCTAAACGAAATATTACACTCAAAACCTGATGATTACATCAAATTTCTAGCAATGGACATGCACACTTTTATAACCGAGTTACTTCGCCCTCATACTGAAAGAAAGACACAACTACGCGAAAATTTGTACTCTTCTGCTTGGTCCTTTAATGAAGACAGTTCATTAAAATACAACGTGAGAACATATACAGTACAATGGGGTAAAACAGGACAGTGGGGAAACATGAGCCATTTTGACATCGATTGTGTTAAGTGCACGTAATGGCTACACTACTGGTCTAGTGGTACTGTTTATATTACGAGGACGTGATCAGGGAAGTGCTGGTTTATTTTTAAACAAAAAGTTGTTGTATTTGTTTAAGGTGAGTTAGAACTAATTTTTTAACGTCAGGTGTTTAAATTACTATTAAAATATGCCTCACCAAACTTCGGTTGTCCTGAAATGACCTTCATTATTGAGTCAGTATCAACGCTTCCGTAACGTAACCTCAAATACCGATGTTACACTGCCATACTTGGAAGTTCGATGCTGCCAACACAAATAATGCCGCTTGCGAAAATTCTTTGAAGGAGCAGTGATGAAGTAACATGGAACAGTGTCCTGTGTTGTCCCCTTGTTACTTCAGTGTCCTATGTTAACTCCCGTGTAATAACAACTAAGTGCAATTTCAACATACTGATAGCATTTTTTTTTTTTTACAAGGATCAGTATGCCTAGAAACACAAAAAGGGAGCCTGGATCAAGTAAATATCGTGTACAGAAAGCGATTGATGAAGTGAAAAGTAAACGTGTATCTCTAAGAAGAGCTGCTGGATAATATAGAGTCACCAGATGCAGTTTAGACCGTCATATAAGTGCTGTAAAGGCAGGAAAAGTGGTAAAACCTTACACAATTTCTGAAGATGATCGGTGTGTCCTCCTGTCTTGTATCATTTCCGCAGGAGACTGGGGCATCTCTTTGACACCTTTAGAAATTCGTCAAATTGTGATATCATTCCTGGACGGCAAAGGAATTGAGAGATTCAACAATAATTTACCAGATAAAGATTCGGTTTTATCATTGTTATCCAGTCACAAATAAAAAATCTCACAAATATTGTCTCAAAATGTGCAAAAATCAAGAACTCAAGTCACTCCCGAGATAATACATCAATATTTTCATGAATTGCAAGAATATCTTGAAGGCGTTGAACCACATCTTACTGTAAACTATGACGAGACAAATATGACTGATGACCCAGGCAGAAATGAGTCATTATCAAACGTAACTGCCGACATCCCGAAAGAATTGTCGGCTCAACTAAATCAAGTGTTTCAATCATGATTTCGTTGCCAACTAGTGGATACTGCTGCCTCCCTGTGCGACATATAAAGTAGAAAATTTGTACAGCAGCTGGACAGAAGGGGGCCTAAAAGGAACAGTTTATAACAAAAGCAGCACTAAATCTCCAAAAAATTTATTTGGTGACAATCTAAACAGCCATGTATCAGCAAATATCTGAATGTGAGAACAAAAACATTCAAATTTTACTTTCTCCCAACAGCACAACCTTGTGCCAGTGATTTGATGATGCCTTTTTCTGGCCCTAAAAAAATTATGTGGAAAACTTTTACTGATGACTGGAAACTGAAGAACAGGGGCATATTAGGAAAGACAGGTTTCCTTGACTGCTAAAAAAAAATGTCTTGATGAGTTTGGTGACGGCTGTGAAAATAATCTGAAATCAGGGCTAGAAGTAGAGGCATTGTTTCTATAGACAGGGAACAACTGCTGAGAAAATTGCCTGGATCCAAAACCCGTCTCAATCCTGAGGGAAATGAACCAGAATGGGTTCAAATCTTAGAAAATTTTCTTGAGCAAAACAGAAGAAAAAAACACAACCCTTGCGAAGTAAAAGGAATAGAATAGGTGTTACTGCAGGAAGAACTACAGGGCGATTATAACTAAAGTTAAACTTTCAAAATGCTGTGGAAATAACACCACTGGTCAGAATGACGTCAAATTGCAACGAAATATTATAGAAGGGGGAAAACGTATAGCAAAAGAAAAAATAATATGAAAATTGATCAATAGATGGCGCTGTATGTCTGAATACGTAAATGAAAACAGCTGTCACGCGCACGACCCATTGAAGTTGGTATAAACACGCCAGGCACACCACTTTTCCTCCTTTCGCGTCTGCGACGTTCGCCATGACTGTCTCTAGGCAGAATCGCGCTCTGCTTGTAAAGCTGTGTATTACAAGAGTGATGACTTTGCACACGTCGCTCTGCAGAAGTTCCGGACACTGAAGGGTTTGAAAAAAGGCGTTGGTCCGATGACGACCGTGGGTCTGGAGAAAATGATTCGGAAATTCGAAAAGACAGGTTATTTTGGTGTGCAACCTGGTAGAGGGAGGAAACGAATTGATTCGACTTCAGTGGAAGCGGTGGCCACAGCAATGCACGAGGAGACGAGTGGTGGCGTGCAAACGTGTAGTGCACGGAGAATTGCCCGAACACAGCACATACCCGTGAGCACGGTGCATAAAATTATACGAAACATCCTTCTTTGCTAACCATTCAAAATTACCCATCTGCACGTGTTGCTTCCTGTTGAACTGCCAACAAGAGAGACCTTTGTTTTGGAATTTCTTGCTCGCATGGAAGTGGGCAATGATTGTCCGTGGAAGATTTTGTGGACAGACGAAGCCCACTTCCATATGACAGGATACGTCAATACACAGAACTGTCAAATATGGGCAACGGAAAATCCACACGCAAATCAACCAGTACCCACTTCATCCTGAGAAGGTCACTTTGTGATGCGGGTTTACGGCATCATTTATCGTAGGGCCATATTAGGCAGGTGCTTCCCGTCCTTTTACCTGTACCATCACTGGCAAGCGCTACAAGTGTCTTTTGCGCAACCACGTCATTCCAGCTCCCCAACAGCGTTTATATGTGGATGGGATCATTTTTATGAAAGATGGCGCACCTCCGCACATTGCAAACTCAGTTAAGCAGCTACTGAAACGCCATTTGGGAAATTCTAGAGTCATCCAGCCGCCATTTCCGTCCAGCCTGGCCGTCCTGATCACCTGATCTGCCGGCCAGTGTGGCCGAGCGGTTCTAAGCGCTTCAGTCTGGCACCGCACGACCGCTACGGTTGCAGGTTCGAATCCTGCCTCGGGCATGGATGTGTGCGATGTCCTTAGGTTAGTTAGGTTTAAGTAGTTCTAAGTTCTAGGGGACTGATGACCTCAGATGTTAAGTCCCATAGTGCTCAGAGCCATTTGAACCATTTTCACCTGATCTTAATCAGTCTGACTTCAGGCTGTGTGGATATCTGAAAGATGTGTTCAATGTTCCGATTGCAAACTTAGCTGCATTGAAGGCACGCATTGTGGAACACATTCTGAACGTGACCCCGGAAACACATCGATCAGTTGTGGATCATGCTGTTTCTCAATTTCAACTTGTTGCAGAAAACGGCTGACATCATACTGTACATGTATTGCACCAGTCACACGGAAATTAATAATCCGATTTGATTTTGACTGATGCTTTTATACGGTTTTTGGCCTCAGGACAATTAAAAACCGATGTGAGTGATGCTTTTTAGGCGGTTTTTGACCTCAGAACAATTAAAAACCGATTTTTCTCATCCGATATGAATGACTTTTGCCGTGATGGATGGGCTTACGTTACTAACAGTAGCACACCTGTTCACCCATGGACACTGAGTAGTACAGTTTGTTTAACGTCACACGTACACCTTAGGCATTGTTGTATGATTCATTTTTCATTAGTAGTCGACCACTATCAATTATGATGCTTACAGCACCATCTATTGTTACATTTTGTAACTATTTATTTTTCTTCTGTCATACGTTTTCCCCCTTCTCCGATAGTATCTCGTTGCAGTTTGGCGTCATTTCTATAGCAGTTTGAAAGCTGAAATTCAATTATAATCACCCTGTATACCACTGAGAGATAGCACTACATCTGCATTTCTTGGGACTTAAAAGAAATATGTCAACAGCAACAAAGATAAGAAACCCGACACGTCATCGAGTGATGAATGTGACATGTATTCAGTTCATGACTCTGATTCAGATGGAAACGTGTCCTTTCTTGAAACATCTGTAAGGGAGACAGCAGGAGAAAATGAAGAAAGCCAACTGCCATCTGAAAGTACAAATTTTTCTCCAAGGTGTGTAGCAGTAGGTGCATTTGTAGTCATAAAACTTGTGTACAACAGGGACACTAAGAAGGTACATGAGAAGTAGTTTTATGCACAAGTGCTTTCCACTACTCATGATCAGTAGAAGTTTCAAATCAAGTTCTTCAGGAAGCCAGTAAAATGTAACCCAGAATATTTTTACTCATGTGTGTGGGACCCGTACCAACTAGGACTAAAAGGGTATATTGAATGTATACACAGAAGGGCAGCACGAATGGTCACAGGTTAGTTTAATCCGTTGGAGAGTGTCACAGAGATACCGAATGAACTGAAATGGCAGACTCTTGAAGACAGACAACTGTCCCGAGAAAGTCTATTAACAAAGTTTCGAGAACCAGCTTTAAACGATTACTCTAGGGATAGACTACGTATCGCTCACACAGGCATCGTGAGGATAAGATTAGAATAATTACTGCACGCACAGAGGCATTCAAACGATCATTCTTCCCACGTTACATACGTGAATGGAACAGGAAGAAACCCCAACAACTAGCCACGCACCTCAACGTAGTTTGCAGAGTAGTAGATGTAGAACATATGTTTTCCCATATGTTGATGATTTAATGGAAGTGGAAATGACATCGATAGTGGAATTAGTGACACTACTAAGTGTATCATGAGACGCTACAAGTTTCAGTATGAACTATGATCCGTTTCAGTTTTTCATCAATGTAAATTTGAAATTATGACCAATTCTTGGTGTTAAAACAAAACAAAATTATTTCTTTCTCCAAATTATTTGATTTTGAATAGCTTCCATTATATTTCTGTTGGAAAAAAAGCAGCTTTTTGTAAAATAAAATGTGGGTGTCCTATGTTAGCTGTTTCTGTTGAGTAACAAAGAACATGCGAATTTCATTTAAAAAGGCTGACAGATGCAAAATTAAATTGAAAATGTTCACAAAATATACGGGCTACAAAGTCACTAGATTTTGACCATAAAAATTTATAGATACACTTGAGTTAAATTAGAGAAACCATTAGATGAAAAAAAAGATGTCATATTTTACCCTTTATTACGGTATACATAGTCCGTAGAGGAACTGGAGAGTTTCGATTTTTTCTTTTTTATTACATTGCACTAACGCTTGTTTGTTGTGCGTAGACTATTGATTTTCTTCTTACTTTCTTCTGTGCAACACATGGCTGAGAAAGACACAACACTTCAACCATTTTGCTAATTTCCTGTGCTATTTTGTTTTTATACTTGATAGCAGTTTTTGCAGTTGTGGTTACGATACAGTGAGCTAAATTGTAATAAAACTCTTATTCACTAAACATGTGCGGTGAAACATCAACAAAAGTAACGTCCACCGTAAGTCAGCTCTGTCGTCATTTAAAATTTCCCTCAAACGTGTCAAACAGGCTCTTTGTCTGACAAACACGTCAAAGAGCACAGTACGCAATCAAATATTTGACAAACCTAGAGAAGTTTGACAAATTGGTTGATGGTGTACATGGGCCCTTCTGCTAGAAACCGACAGGAAAACATAAATGAGGATGGTTGGATAGTGGTATTTGAATTTGTTCCTTCCAAATACGAATCCAGTTTCATAACCACAATACCACTTCGTCGACAATGAAGCTTTTTGATGAACACTCGCAATCTGAGTGTCCTGACAGTGACAACAGTTCTATATTGAAGGACATGTCTCCACCATATAACTGATAAGGTTATTTCGCTTTCATTGAATACTACAAAGTCACCCTCCCCCAAAATATAACAACTAGGAACTTAATGTCATTACTTCAATTGCATGTCTTCTAATTCGACGCCCACGTATCAAGAACAAATCGTTACAGCACAGTGCTTTGAGCAGCTGATTATACGCGAGAAGCTGAAGCCCCAGACTCCCTAAGTCTATTCCAGCTTCAAATTTAAAATAGTCCGAAAAGGAGCGCACTTCACTCACTCATGCCAAGAGCGGCATCTTTCTTCATCAAAGAAACACATATAGAACCCAAGAACCGATGAGAGGAGTCAGTCACTTCTTTCCACTTTCTCTCTTGAAGCTGACCTAAGAGACAACAAACCTAATCCTCAGAGCGAAAGGCGGAGATACCGACATCAGACGTCTCTCAGTTTTTATGGTCACAGTCGACTATTCTCTAGTGTACGAAGATGTCATCGGGAGTATGTACCGATTTTTCATAACTGAACTGGTGTGAGCCCTTTAACCTCTGAGCAGATGGGAAGAAATACTGATTTTCAATGGGGAAACGAGTAACTGAAGTAACATTTCATCCACGTTAAAATTATGATATCAACTGTTTCGAATTGTTTGTATAACAAGTAAAGACAAATGTATATTATTCCAAATTAAATCTATCCAATATGCCTATAATTCAAATGGAGAAATTCGCCTGAAACGTAAATAAATATTTGAATGCAGCAAGAAAAAGGCGCTGAATTTTCTATAGTGAATGTTTACATAATTTCTGGGGAAAACAGCTACACCAACAAATTTGTTATAAAATCTGTCGTTTGATGAATCACTCCGGACGAATGCTGGGAAGTTTCCTTCAATAAACTTTCCATCAGCCTCGTCTAAAAGCACAAGAAGATCAGAAATTGAAATGTCTATGTATGGCCACTCCCTAGGCCACAGCTTCTCGAACGACGCAGAAAAGTGATTTTAGGATTTTCATTTTTTATTTATCCTTTAATAAAATTTGTCATTAAAAATTATCACCACCATCACTATCTTCGTAGGCTTCCAGGAGTCGGATGGGGTGTTTATGAACAGTTCGCTCCATTTTGTTCTGCTTTGATATACTAACAAGTGTATCACAGTAGAAGAAAGTGGAGCGATATTGTTTCCCAGTTTTCTCCTCCAGTCTTCAGAGCTTCCCCAATATGATGCAGCCATCTTCTTCTGGGGCGTCCTATTGGCCTTTTCCGCTACCCAAGCATTTTTTTGGCAGGTAATTATCCGTCATCCCCTTCACATTTCCAAACCACTTGAGCCAAGTAGTACTGTCTCTGTCATTGACAGATCTACTTGAATTTCTTTAATGAAATTTGTCATCAAAATATATCTCTTTTTTCAAACATTTTTTCATTGAATCAATACTAGAAATGAGAATAATCTTCACAAAGATCAAAGGCACTTACTTTGGTCCAGAAAATTGCCCAATATTCAGGAACACACGTTTTCACTCTTTTTCAAACCGACAGCTCAGTTCATTGAATCAATACTAGAGATGAGAATAATCTTCACAAAGACTTAAAGACACTTACTTTGGTCCAGAAAATGCCCAATATTCAGGAACACACGTTTTCAACAACTTGCCAGCACCATAGAAATTTAACCATTAATAAAATTCATTTTATGAGGAACTTCAAGGATTTACTGGCGGCCAACATCTACTCCATTGAAGAATTTCTTTGTGGACCCAACTGACGTATATATGTTCCATAATATCAAATATTGCGAGTCCATCTGACGCCTGTAATAATTCAGTGCATTAATGCGAACATTGTAAAACGTCGTAAAATCATTCTTCTACTTGATGTTGCTTGCATGACCACAATAACCAAAGAGTTATCACATGTACCTTAGTATATGGAACATTTACATATTTTGTGGCAAGTTACTTATTACCTTTTAAATGAAATGTTCAAGATTTTTTTTACTTATTCCAGATCCATTTTACTTGAGATTTATGGAAGGCACATTACTATATTTGTTTTTCTTTGGAAAAATTATTTTTTCTTGTTTCTCTGGTATGTTCTACATCCTGGTGGATTTCTTCACTAAGGATCGATTGGAGCGAAAAGTACATCTAATCTGATCTAATTTAATCAAATCGTCATCTCCACAATTTTGAAAGCTGAGACTGTTTTTGATTCTGGCCATCTTGAGTTTCTTATGTTTTTGATTCTGGCCATCTTGAGTTTCTTATAACACATTTTCAACGTAGTTCCCAATGTAGTGCATTTTTGTTATTACGTTTCTCCTTCAGTACCGTCTCTTCGCATAAGTCTATTAACACCGGATCAGCCTGTATATACCAATATGAATGGTGAAGTTGCGTTTACGTCACCGATGACGTCAGCGAGGGATGTAAGAGGTATTACAGAAGCAACAACAACAAAAAATAACGAGTTTCAGGCTACCGGCGGTGACTAGTGTCAAGCAATTATCCAGTAGCCTGAACCACGCCCAGAGGCGGCATCTGCGGAGGATTCGGCAGCGGGGGTGCGCTCCAACCGGCGCCCAATGAGTCAACGGCGCACACCGCACACCAGAAGCGACACGCAGAGCCGGAGAGCCAGGCACCGGTATTGACCGCCAAGCGCCGGCAAGTATCGATTGGCGGCACTCTGCAGTCCGAGCGGCAAACAGTAGCTGAAAATCTGACGCCGCGTTGTGGGCACGCCACTGCGACAATACGGCAGAAAGCCGAACTCAAACAATACGTAGTGCTGCAGGCAAACAATGGTATCTAACAAAGAGCAGTGACATGAAGAAGAGGACATTGTAAAACACTATATGTCAAGTAAAAACGCAAGCTAAATGTGTCACTGCAGTTGGAAATTAAAATCAGTGCTCAATCCTAGCACCTCTAGTATTACTAACCAATCCAGGAGCTCTGCATCCATACTTAAGTACGCTAGCTAAACGGCTTAATTGACGCTACAGACGGAGATGCCTGCTTAATTTACATGCATAAAAAGCTGAACTGTCATAATATGATTACATAACCTCGCAGGTCGGCATCCTAAATATTTCCGCTACTTTTTACTGAATCACTTTTGGGTGGCATTTGTTAATGAAACTCGGGAAATCAACTGAAGGATATTTTCATCAATTTTTTGAAAAACTGTTAACAGAATATTACATTAAAGACCTTTTCGCACGATCCAGAGACATATTTATACCTGGAAATACGACAAAAGTGAACAACAGATACTTGAAGTTAATTCTTTCATTCATTTACATTAGTTTGCATAATCGCATATACGTGGAAAATTCAGGGATGGTGTCAAAATATACGTCACCCAAGAGACGCCGAACAGGTTTAGCAGGCTATCAATCAAGAGCTAAGAATAGCAAAGTGGTCGATGGCATTTAAAACCATTCCATTGACGAAGAGTAAGTGCGAGTGGTCAAAGAAAAGACAAGCAGTACAGGAAGAAAGAAAAACTTTTATTTGAACGACAGTAAGTGTATAACTGCACTGTCGACTGTGTTTCTTAACATCTGCGCCTCTAAGCAGCAAAACCTGCATTTGATGACGCAAACTGGTCTGCTGAGTATGTGCATAGAGCATGTGCGTTTACAGCATCGGCGTGTACTGCGACATTGATAATTATTTGAACAGGACGCTAGCATTTTGTCGCAGAAGGGAAATATAGTTGTCTTGTTCCGCCAAGATTTTTAAACAGAGAGAGTGACCTTTAAGTTCTCGAAAGAGTTCAGAGATTAGCTAAACTGACTCACCGGCAATTCGGAGCACTGCTCGATCCGCGGGATCCAGCTGCAAGATGCTAAGGGGCTTATCCTTAGCCCATTCCTTTAGGCTGCTGTCCAGGTCGAATTCCATGGCTGCTGCGGACGGTGTCCAGCCTCACACCATACCGACAGATGAGCGTAGCCACCGCGCACGTGATGCTTCAAGACAGCCGGCACACCTCACAGAATTTTGCTTCTCTCGGCGTGTGTCCGGACGCCGACTGCGAGGGATGATGCACCGCTAGTATTCTCGACCGCCGCTCCGAGGCGCTGGAGGCCGCACCCGGCCATAGCAGTGAGCGGGCCAATATGAAAATGGCCACGCGACGTGGCTTGGTCCGTGCTTCACTGCGACATTCGCCGCTAGCGATTATTCACACCGACCTGCTGATTGGAGTGGCACGCTTGCCAGTCCAACTTTTTATCCGGACGACGTGTTGGCACCTTCGTTTCGGAGTTACACAGAGTGCTATGCTGACTATCTACATTTCAACTACGTAAGCAACACGCACAATGTTTCTTCACAACACTTAATACCTATACCTTGGGTAACAGGAGGCAAGAATATACTATCTCTATAGAAGCTCTGCTGGCCGTGAGGATTGCTCGCTTGCTGGCAGCAGACAACGGAATTACGAAGCAGCCGACGCAACGCCGGGAACGTGTGACGTCAGGCTGCGCAGACGCAGACAACACGGCGCTCCGCGACTACTGCGGAATAAGCGTTTTGCTTCCGTACTTGCGCTTCTTGCTTCCTCTGACTGCTGTTTTGTTACTAATATGAACTATACAAACGAGGTAACAGTCACAATGACTAGTCCAGCTTCGTTAATAGCGAAACCTGCACTTCGACGTGAAAATGAAACAACGTTGGCAGCACTGCAGACAGCCGTTTGTTTTCTAACACGCAGGAACATGGGGCCTACAAACAGCTGATCATTGATGCTGATGGTGGGGGGAAGGTAGGCTTTGGTGGGGGCGCGGGCTCTGCATTAAAGTAAGCAAAACATGATTAGTCCGTTATATGGGACCAGATGCAAAGCGAGACATGCTCGCAAGGACGCCGGCCGGCCAGTTCGCGGTCAGGGTCAACGCACGGTCTGCTCTTCCTGTCGTTTGGGACGTTTCCTGCCTTACGGGTACAACGCAAAGGGACCCAGCGAAAATACGATCCATCCGCGACAAGAGCAGTTCATGAGATACAGCTTCTACAATTGTGAAACAGTATTATCTTTTTCAACAAAACAAGAAAGAAGGGCATTACCAGAAAATCTTTCATTATTTTAATCAACAGTCTCTTTCTCAAACACATGAATTTAGTTTCAGTAGAGAACTACTTACAACACAGCAAACAACAGAAGACTCAAAGATTTTAGTTTATAAACTTATCATAAAGTATATGGGAAGATTCGAAGAAGACTATACATACACCCGATCCGAGCCAATCTTTGTCAAGAAAAATGTTACAAGCGTAAAGGTTGTTCTTGAAAATTGTGTCTAAATCATTTGTAACTTCGTAGCGATCTCACAGTAAATGAACACTCAAAACCTGTTGACTTTACAATTATATCTGGAGTACTAGTAATTAAAGTATGCAGTGTACACGCAGTAGACAGCTCCAAAGCATTAAATTTAATTTCGAAATAACTGTGCACCAAAGAATATTTAATAAATTAGAAAGACTGCAGAAATTCGAAATCAGTACGCAAATATGTTCCAATTATTATGAGACTCAGTCACTCGGCCACCTCTGGCGTTGTATTCGTAAGACCGTATCGATTTCTGCAGCCATCAACCTCGTGCTGCTTCACGAATATTATTATTCTTCCGCCTTTTTTACAATCTGTATCATTTAACAAGTTCTCATCTATCGTTTTACTAATTTCGTGTTGAAGTTACACGTTTAAGGACTGTGCGTAAACACACAGTAGTAATCGTTATACAAAACAGTTTGCTTGAACATTACGTTTTCGCCGATGCACACAGAAGAGTGTAACTACATATATCGCGTAATGGATCAAATGCTTTCTGTAGATTAGATATAATTATTTTTCTTCTGTAATTTTTACCGGAGATTTTAAATCAAGCTACTGCTTAAAAGAAGAAGCTTTGCAATGATTAAACATTTGTTTTCTTACTTCCTATACAGAATTTTTTCCTAGAAATCAGACATGAGACCGCGTTTCAATTAACCGCGTTTGTTTTTCTTTGTAATCTCTCGCCTGTGTTAACAGCAAAATAGTGTTCGTTTAGATACTTGCTATTTGAATATATGCATTAATTTTGGCGTAAGTTTGTAGATTATATGATTTCTCATAAAAGTTTAGATGCCTTTAATGTCTTTACGACTGTCAAAAACGCGAAGAATTTCTTAGAGAAATAAAATATTTAACATGCGAAATTATTTGATTATTACTGGAACTCTGGTGCTATCAATTATTTGATTATTACTGGAACTCTGGTGCTATCAAATGTTGATATCACATAAAAAACGAGTTTATGTGCAACAGGGAAATAAATAAAACAGAGATCGCATACACTTACAGAAAGATTAATATTGTTCAAAGCAATTCATGAAAATTTCCTGTGACAAACAGTTTGGCTGGGGAAAATTTGATCGAAACCGTATTTTATAATTTTTATATTTTTCATTAAACACTAAACATTTTGAAAGACAGGTTATGGATGAACTGCATTTTTCCTTTCGGATTCTGAATGCATGGTTTTTACCACGTAGCAAATGTAATTTCTTGTGTTTGACAATTTTTAATGCACCGAATACTTTGCAATATTCATTCAATGCTTTTCGATAGGTGTCTTGTTTCTTCTATGCGCCTTGTTATAGTAAATATCTATTAGAGTTTTCAGGAAAAAGTTGTGTGAAAATATGTGCCCTTTCACACAATATACTGCTTTATCCACCTTTGATTACGTCAAATTTGTGTTGCAGTTTATTGTCTGATTGTCTTTGTTGTACCTCATTTTTCTCAGTAGACTCTATATACAGTTCCTGTTATTTCACAGAGGTAACAGTTTTATGCAGCACATTCTTACACAAGATATTGCAGTTCCTTTTTAGCTTATTTTTGTCATTTGCAGAAACTTCATATAAGTTTATTGTTTCTTCAAAGAGAGAGAAATTAGACTCGATGTACTGTTTTTCTATAAATAGCTCTTATTTTAAAGTTTCTTGTTTAATTGTACATTATTCCCTGTTTGTGTCAGATACACACATTTTGACCGTGAGATTGAACTTCAGTATAATAGAGGAACTGTGATTTTTTTTTTTCGGCCCTTGCTCTAGGAAGTGTGTCTGCTCCTCATATCATTCGAAGCATGTAGAACTAGCAAGATGATAATTTTTATGTTTGACATGTCCAGACAAAAGCGCTACTGTGATGTTGCTGTTCAAGTTAACTTTGATACCCGTCAGTTCCACGATTCGGTGCGTCTTTTAATCAACAGTCATTTTTCGTCATTCATGCCAACATTCTGTAACTTATTGTCCAGAACTGGCTATGAAGGACACAGAGTAAAAAGGGAATAAAAGAAAATACTTAAAAGACATAACGAATACTAATTATATGCTAATATTCGAATTCAATTGTTCCGTCAGAAACTTACAAATCGAGCCTCGTGTGAACTGCCAGCTGTGATCATATGTTTCAAAACAATAAGAAAATGTTTTTCACATACATATGCAACTAAAATAAATACAAAATGCACTGCGCAAAAAACAATGTGTTTGCGGTTACCTAGTAGGAACTGATAGGCGATGTCGTAGGCCACCAGGACACACAACATTATCCTTCTTACAGGACACCACTGCGAACCGCTACAGGTCAACCTGCGTATTAAAACAAATACCAAATTAACAAACAGAAATAAAATAGATATGGTACATTAGTAATAACTGAGAGACGGAAGGGAAGGGAAAGGGAGGGGAGATTTCGCTCGGTCATGACCACACTCCACTCCCAAAAAAGCGGCAAATATTTTGGTAAAAGCATTTATACTTCATGTAAATATATTTTCAGTTTTATCAACTAGCTACTGTAGCTGTACCCGGCCACGCTTTGCTCTCTCTCTGTCCATCTCTCCTTCCCCCTTTCTTTGTCCATCTCCTCCTCCTTCCCACTCGCGTTGTCCATCACCTCCACCCCCTCTTTCTGTCTATCTCCTCTTCTTCCCCCTCTCTCCATCTCCTCCTGCCCACCTCTCTAAATAGCATCATATGGGATACATTCGTTGAACTAAACATTTTCTTAAAAATACTTTGGTGACCACCTGTACACCACAAAATAAACATTTACCAGCTACATGCAATACACGCTGTCGACTTGTTTGGCATTGCCCTGCAATTTCGTACACACGTAAATGAAATAAACAATTTACAAACAATATTTGAAACCACTCAAATCACATTAAACATATTTTGTCTACCAAAAAATAACTTTATCCTTTATTTAAGCAATGTTTAAACAGTTGACCATGGACTGAAATACACATTTGCAACCGCCGTTCGAAAGAACGATGAACAGATGAAATTACACTGGATGATATGGTAGAGCATGCCCTGGCGATTCGATGACACATTCGTCTGGCGTAGTTGGGACTTCGTCATAGACTGCATCTTCTAGTGCTCCCCAAAGAAAGAAATCAAGTGGAGTCAAACCGGGTGACCTCACAGGCTGTTTGACAACAGAATTTCGTCCTATCCAACGTCCAGGAAAATTATCATTCAATATTTGCGTTGCAACTCTGGACGAGTGAGCTGGGCAACCGTCGTGTTGCAGCCACATACACTGTCGAGTATCAAGAGGAACCTCTTCTAAAAGAACCAGCAGAATGTTCGTTAGAAAGCGTGCGTACGAACGTCCATTAAGAACACTTGAGAGGAAGTAAGGTGATGGTAAGTTCCTATGGGACCAAACTGCTGAGGTCATCGATCCCTAGGCTTAAACACTACTTAATCTAACTTACACTAATTTACGCTGAGGGCAACACACACACTTAAGGCCGAGGGAGGACTCGAACCTCCAACGGGGGAACCCGCGCGTACCGTGGCAAGGCGCCTGAGACCGCGCGGCTACCCCGCGCGGCGATGAAGTAAGGTCCCACAATGTAATTTCCCGCAGTCCGATGTGGACGAGCGGTTCTAGGTGCTTCAGTCTGCAACCGCGCGACCGCTACGGTCGCAGGTTCGAATCCTGCCTCGGGCATGGATTTGTGTGATGTTCTTAGGTTAGTTAGGTTTAAGTAGTTCTAAGTTCTACCCCTAGAACTACTTAAATGTCCTACTCTGATGTCCTCAGATGTAAGTCCCATAGTGCACAGACATTTTTTTGTAATTTCCCATGATACCGCGCCATACGTTTACGCTCCGGGGCCGTAGATGTTGCACCTGAAGAAGTCAGTGTGTATTTTCGGCTCCCCAGTACAGCATGTTATGTAAACTTACATTAGCGTGGTTAGTAAACATCGCTTCATCGATTGGAAAAACGTAGGGTCGTCTCTCAGTAGCCGAAGGACAAACCGACAAAATTCTGTACGACGTTCGAAATCAAGGTCGTCGAGTGCCTGATTCCACATTTCTTGGCAATATGTCTCGTACGACTGTGCGGATTCGTTGGCGTCGTAGCCAGAACAGTTTCTTCGTGTTCTCTGTCACTTACAGTCTTCTTTCTTGTCCTCTTTTTGACGTTTAAGCAGCCTATGCGCGCAATTGCTCGGTTCGTCGGACACTGGCGGTCCGAATAGAGAGCCCTATACCGCTGTACTGTTTTTACGGCATTTCCTTTGTATTCGCCATATAAAAGTAGTATATCCAACTTCTCCTCATTGATGTACATGTCAGCACGAAACGCATGTTCAAGCAGAAATGTGCGGCCTGCAGTGCAGACAAGTAAACAGGAAAATGTGTTGACATTCTGAAACAGCGTAGCACGAGAGCTCTGCTTGGTGTTTACACCGCTAATGCCTATTCCGGCCACCGTGCTCTCAAATTCTAGGACATTTCTGGAATTTTTGTACGACAGGTTACAGTGTCAACATTAACAAACGCTATATCACTGTAACTGTCTTCTCAAGGGCTATCGAATGCTGTTATAAAAAGTATACGGTTCCATTTAAAAAATCTCGAAAAGTTCTTGATCGATTTACTGCAAATTTTCACGTGATATTCTAACAAACATTCGAACGGACATATGCTATATAAAAATGGAAAGGCTGTTAACGAAAACCTCGAAAAGTTGTTCACAAAATTACTTCAATAAACTGTAATAAACGTACTGACAGACATATGCTACTTGGTTAAGAAACGCTTTTAATATAATTCTCCAGAATTTCTTGATCGATTTACTTCAATTTTTTACTCAGTACTCTAATAAACGTTCAGACAGACATAGGCTACGTATTTTTAATATATAAAGGGGGAACGTTATTAGCCAAAAAACACAATGCTTCATGATTTTTACACGATACGCTTACAAACGATCGGACGGACATAGGCTACAAATATTTGAATATGTTTGGTATCTAAATGGTTATATACTATTTAAAAGGAAAGGTTTTTAGCAAAAATTTCACAACTTTCCTGACTGATTTACTTCAGATTTTTACATGATACTCTAATGAATATTCGGACAGACACAGCCTACATATTTTTTAATATACTGGATATCTGGAATCTACCGTTAGAAACTTCTAGAACTTGTAAAGGGGAGTGTGTACATAATATTTTGAATAAAAACCCATGTCCGGAAACGTATCGTTTCCGTGCTACAGCCATTTGAAAACATTCTATTTTGACTAAAGTTCAGTCTTGATCACACCATTTATGTTTTAATGATATAGGTAACCGGTTTCGGTTCTTTTTACAAAATCATCATCAGACCCATGGGAGCCCTAAGGGAGCCATGGGTCTGATGATGGTTTTGTAAAAAGAACCGAAACCGGTTACCTATATCATTAAAACATAAATGGTGTGATCAAGACTGAACTTTAGTCAAAATAGAATAATTAATTGATCACTGTTTTCCAAAAATGTTTACCAAAATTTGAAAACATGATTGCAAGGTATGTATGCAACAGAGTTGCCATGGTGGATCGGCTGATGCCATATGACGTCTATCCTATCTCTCTGACGTGGCTATAGCCTCATTCGCGTGTCTCTGTGTGTGAGGGCAACATGGTTGAGTACATGTTTGCAGAATACGTCGACATGATTCTTCTGAATGGTGAAGCTCACGGTATTGGAAGAGCTTTGATAAGATCGTTTTCCGCCATGTCCGACACTATACTACATCCTGGTGAAGCACTGCCGGATTCGCTAGTTATTACTGTAACCGTAAGCATTTGTGCTACACTGAAAGTGAGCAACGCGGGATAGCCGAGCGGTATAAGGCGCTGCAGCATGGACTGTGCGGCTGGTCCCGGCAGAGGTTCGAGTCCTCCCTCGGGCATGGGTGTGTGGGTTTGCCCTTAGGATAATTTAGGTTAAGTAGTGTGTAAGCTTAGGGACTGATGACCTTAGCAGTTAAGTCCCATAAGATTTCACACACACACACAATAAAAGTGACTCGTAGCAGAAAAACACAAAACAATTATTCCACACATTTATGGTTCCTAACTTAGCCAACATGTCCACATTTAAGCACGAAACTGTTTTACCGTAAAAAACTAAAGGAAAAGTACAATAAAAGAGGGACAGCAGGAAGAGTTATTATTAATTAAGAAAGTAAACTGATTTCCGTGTTGTGGTTCAGTGTCCTACCACCCAGATATCTGCACACCGGGAATATGGACGCTACATATTACTGTGCTATCCTTCATTGCTACACTACAGATGTTATAATGTACCGCGATACATTACGCTACGTTTCACTAAACTAAACTACAAATTGATCTGGAAGTATTTGCTACGTTGGTGGTGCTTCGCAAGGGCGTACCCAGCTTGCTTAAGATGTTTGCAAGCAGGACTAGCGTCTTGTCCTGTCACACAAACAGACGCGTCAGATCAGTATCAGCTTGAAGAAAACGAGAACACGCAACGGCCTCGCCGTTGATTTCCTTCCTTCTAGTGTTCGTCTCTAACTAACTATGCTGTATGCAGGTCGTTAAACCCCATCATCCATCCGTTACTCCTGTCAGTCCCTCTTCCAGGCAGGCTTGCAGTTTCATTACAAAAAACACCACTGCCTGATCTGTGACATCTAGTCTACTGGCACATTCCCAGACAATGTGGAGTGTTGATTTTCCCAATTCACAAGTGTTTCGGTGCGTTAGTTTAGATACAGGTAATGAAATTCCGGTTCAGCTGTGAAGTGTGCACAAAAAGGGAATCTTCCGAGGAGGGCGTGTAATGTCTTGTTTTACATGTAAAATATGTATTTCGAGACCAAATACAATTCTTGAAACTCGCAGAACATATTAATAGTACTCAAGATCGTGTTGTTTTAAAATGTGGCCATGTTCGTGTTGAACGTCCTTATGAGTGGAATATGTAGGGAAGAAACTTGGTGAAGTGGACGAATATGAGATGGACAATTTAATACAACGAAAAGAATTTGACAATACATTGAAGGACCCAAGTCGTAACAAGTAACCCGGGGTAGCCGACTTTCTTTCATACTTTTGAGAAACAATCATGACAAACGTGTTCCACGTGGCGTGCAGCATATATAAGACAATATAAGACAATGAAATACCCCCAGGCTTCAAGAAAAAGGCATTATTAATTCTAATATCAAAGACATGTGTCAGTATAGACGATCAATGGGTTTAATATGTCACGGTTACACAATTCTACCATAGACTACCTATGAAAGGATTGGACGACTGGTAAAATCTGATCTGTGGTGAGTCAGTTTGGGTTTCGGTGAAGTGTAGGAAAATGTGAAGCAATAGCGACTACGAATCAAGTTACAAGACGGGTATTTTTGTGTTTAAGAAAACTTTTGACAATGTTGAGTGCAGTACACTCTTTGAAATTCTGAAGCTATCAGGGATTAAACACAGGGAGCTAAAGCTCATCTACAAATTGTTGACAAACCAAACAGTAGTTAGAAGAGTCGAAATATACGCAAGAGAGGTAGCAGCTGAGACGGGAGTGAGACAGGGCAGTAGATCCTCATGCTTTAAATGTGTACGTAGAGTACATAGCGTAGGAACGTAAGGAGAAATTCTGGAAGGAAATTAATGTTCAGGAGGAAGGAATGAAAGCTCTAATATTTACGGAAGACGTAGTTCAATCGTGTGCAAAATTTAACAACGGAAATAACTTCCGCATGATGAGTCACTACTAAGTAACATAGCTCAATGAAACTCGGACCATATACAACTGACACTTTTACTCAAAGAAATAAGAACACTGAAATCGACGCGATTTATGATGGTCCCCTGGGCACTATAAAAGGCGGGACATGGTTCTTAATAGTGTGTATCATGACCACGGATGGCAATTATGCTGTGCAAATTGCTGTCATGATGGTCACAAAGCCGGTTTCCATTCCGACACCAACGCGGTTGACTGCTGGACAATCGTTGCCGCATGTACACGTGCTGCAGTACGTACGTCTTTCTAAAGCCGTCGGCACACGGACCGTGCTGTCGAACGTTAACGTTGAGCGTGCCAAGTTCAACGTGCTGCTGAACGCTCAGTAACGACTCGACTCGTGCATACGGTGCGTGGGACTCCAACGTGATATACGCGATCCCAACGCACTCAGCGGCAGTTGCGGGATGTTTCTAATTTGTAAATCACATTGTTTAATAAACGGGCGCGCGTAAAATTCCCACGTTAGCTCTATTAAAACGCACATTTCCTCCATTGTCCACAAAATGGAAAGTACCATGTCCAATCTATAAGGACACAGGCTTGTAAAAGTTCCGTTACAAACAGTGCGGTACAAATTTGGAATACTTCTCCGCATAAGATAAACATTATTTCATCATTCCCACATTTTAGTAAAACCCCAAGGTCAGCCTTACTTGACCACTGTTCCTACCCAGTAGCAGAATCTTTGCAACATGTAAATTACGAAGCGTAAAAGAAAAAGGAGCAAAATATGTTTATACAAGCAGCGCAAGCTGTCCCGTAGATTAATCCACTCGAACAAAGTCACCCCTCAATAAAAGGTGAACTTATATTTACGTAACATCAAATATTATAGTATATTCTTAAACTAAAAATAAATTATCAGAACCTAATAAAAACGGGAATGTTACGAAAAAAAATTAGATATGTCAAGACGCGAACCACCGTCCCAACAAACAACTCAATAGAAGACAGTGACACTACTCATTACGCTAAACCGATGACACTCGTGTCTCACTCCTTGCTAAAAACCTTAATCGTAGATATGTTACTAATTGAAATTTGATTTAACAAATTTTACCACGAACAATGCGTTTTGGGTGGATTTTCAGTGTGTCGCTGCCTTCAAATAGCCTACTCTCATAATACGCAAGTTACAATAATTATTTTGCCACGAATATGATGTTTCTCATTATTTTATTGGAACGAATCACGCAGTTAACAACGGGTTTTCCAGTGATTCTCAATTTGCTGGTGCTCAGAAACGGCATATATACATATAGGCTTGAAATGAATGCCAATATCGCGCCTCACGACTCTGTACTGAAGGGAGACGGCGTGCGTGTGACGTAGGTGGCATTGTGCCACCTCATTGGTCAACGCTCAGACGCACGCTCAGAATATCTGGCATACCAGATACTGCTCTGCACGTTCGGAAAGACTCCCGAACGTGCTATTCCACGCTATGATGTCAGAAACTCGGTACGCTCAACGCTCAACGTTCGGGTGCACGCTCCGTGTGCAGACGGCTTTACGCATCCCACACGTGCTCGATGGGATAAAAGTCGGGGGTAGAGCAGGCCAGTCCATTCGCCGGATATCCCCTCGCTCCAACTACGTTATTCATTGCTGTCGCGCACTGTAGTCCATAAAAATGAAGTCATGATCGAACGCACCCCTGAAAAGGCACACTTGAGGAAGGAGTACTGTGTCACAATAATGCTGACCCGAGTCAATGATTTGGAAGTCAGTTCGCCCATGCAACACTATGACTCCTCACACCCTACCAGCTGGACCACCGAAACGATCACGTTCGGCGATGATGGGCGTACACTCATATGGCGAGAAGTGGGAACATGTAATTCATCCAGGAACATTGTTACCAATCACAGACGGGAATCGAATCCGTGAATTTTGCTTTACTTGACAGCGGCGCCACTCTAGAGATGAGAGAAGACGTCAGTATACTGATAAACAGTACTATGTCACGAAAGATTTTTCTCTAGAATGCTTCAGGAGAGAGATTACAAATCCAACCGGCATGACAGGTAGCGCTATCGCAGAATGCGATAAGAATGCGGCGCACAGCTCAGCGGGATGAAGACGTCCTGTTCCTTCTGAGACAGAAGGAGTCACTTCTCCGTTAATTGCCATATGCTGGACACATACGCAAACGAGAGTGGGGATTTACAACGCACAGAATATTCCCTTAATGTTTGCCAACATTCTTTTCTCATGTGTAAATAAATAGTGTAGGCTACGATGTGCGGTCAGTGATCGTACTATTGAATACATATATTGTTTTCCCCATTGGAGTCCACAATTAATAATTTTGTAGGATAACTGCTTCGGTTTATTACCAAATCTATATCAAAAAAGGAAAAAAAAATCTGTCCCTCAATTACACAAATTAAACTGCAATGTACAACAATATCATCATAAGTTAAAACTTTGCGTTATCGTTTAAACCTGTTTATACACAAATTTAAAATTATTGCTTACCTGTTCAGTTCTGCACATTAGTGCTCAGTCGGTACATCCCGGTACTTTGTGCACCTGGTATAAGCGATTTTCCTCCTGACTCTTTGGTTACATATAGGCGCCAGCTCCACCAACATCGTACAACAGCCGGTGTGGAGTTACGAGTGGTTGGAAGGAAAAACTGTCAAGCTGAATCCGTGAGTCTTTCATAAGGAGTGCTCGGGGTGCTCATCTGGCAGAGCATTCCCTGCAAAAAACAAAGATTCGACGCACGTACATGATTAAAAATTTAAACTACATGTGCGCTATGACCATTTTCTACTATATTTGTATAATATTAAAATTCCACCCACAAGGAAAACGACAAAAAACAGATACTGGAAATTCAGCTGCTTTTCAGGAAATAGTTCGTAAAGATGCCAGGTAGAAATGAAACATTTCCCAGACATGCACAGCACACACGAATAAATTGATGGTTATGTTTTAGGCAATAAGTGTTAAGAGTTAATTCATTTGGACCCAAATAGACTGTTCACCATTGAATCTTAATAGTAGACTCGTAAGAGGCGGAGTAAAGAAAAGGTATAAATCTAGTAAGAAAATACAGTACTCTTCAATCTGTAAGCCAGAAAACAGGTTATGTGAATTTACTTAAGAATAGGTAGTTATACCGGATTAAATTAAGCAACAAAGTCAGCATCCACGACAATTAAGATTATACCGACATAGACGAAAGATTATGTAACACTTATTTAACTAACGTACTCACGCAGATAGCAAAGAGTATTGCGGAATTTGTGAATTTTCACGCGATGAACGCAGGCACGATGGATAGGTGAATTTACAACAGACAGAAAATTTCCTTTATGTTTGTTAAAATGAAGAAAGAAAGTCTCAAAAGGTACAAGGCAACGACGAAAGAGAAGGTCAGAGTTTTAAGCAAACGGTAACAGAAACGTGGTAGAATATGCTGAAAAAAAACAAAATTATTTGTAAATTTCTTCGAGAGGATGGGCGAAGATACAATGAACATTTGGTAAGAGAAGCAGGATAAAACAATAAGAATAGGGGGAAAAAACAACAGAAACGTGTATTTGGTAGGTACCACATTTCATCGATTAAGACACCAGATAGTACAGAAACTAACAAATTGTTAATCAGGCGAAGGAACAAGTTGCTTATAAAAGAGGATAATGTGGCACTTGCAGCTAGTAAACGAACTTCGTTTATATCAGTACCACACCATACAGTAGACATCATTAGGACATTTGGAAATTCAGAATGCCGAGAGGATATTCCACATCACCACAGCTATTCCCAGTAAATCATTATCAGTTAACATTTGTACAGTGAAACTGTCAACTCACCACAAAATAGTTCTTTAATCCAGCCCAAGTGTCCTAAACCAGTGGTAAGTGCCGTAGCACTTTGATCCCAATATTTCGTCACACTTTTGTGTCTATGTTTATGTTCATTTTATCGAATGATAGTACACTTATACCGACAGCACTGCTTCCTTCGTTTTCTTTGGTTGTAACACATCAGCAAGCACACTAGGAAAGCCTCTGATTTCAGTGTGATGTGCGCCTTTTAACTATTGATAGTAGTTACATTTAGATACTGCATTTTATTACTACACTCAGTGGAAACGCGTCTTGTATTTACACTCGGGACGGCAACTGGCTCCAAGATTTTCTATGGGCTAGTGTCAATAGTTCTGCATGCGGGTCAACAACGCAGTTATCGGGCATTAAATTTAGTGAATACACGGTGGATGACGAAATATTGAAGTGTTCTTTCTGTGGCACTTTATAATGTAGATTATTTTGCAGCTGAACGACTTGGTACATTATACTAGCGCTTTTAGTCTTTCCGGTGTACGACAGGCATCCCGCTATAACATGGCAAGGCATTTTACAACAAAACCGTAACAGAACATTCAAAAACAAGTCACGTTCGCTAAGGGTCTCCATTCAACTGCTGGCGCGTGCTCCTATGATGACGTCATGCGCGGCACACCGAGTTTCCGAGCGATCTACGCATGTCATTACGGTTATTCCAGGATGGCCGAATGAATAGTGTTTTGATTCAGCAAATACTTGTTAGTTGTGTATGACATCTCTATATTTACGCATATGTGTTTCTTTTTTACCCATTCCTAATATCGCTACCGTTACAGAAGATCTCTGATGGTATCGCTAAAGCTCATTCATATTTCAGCTTTGCCTCCCATCTTTGAAATGAACAAAGCTAAAAGTACTTTTAACCTTTGACACGAATACTGGCCCCTCTGGTTGCTACTAAGGACAATTAATGTCTCACACAATAATATATTAACGGCAATCTTTGTCAAGAAAAAATAATATTCGTAACAATTGCTGCATTACATACGTTTTTTTTTAAACTATGTTTGATCCGCGAATAGCTACAGTAGGTACAAATTTCAAGTGCAGTAGGTATAAATTTCAGCAAGATGTTTGCCGCGTTGTGAAAGGAAAACGCGGCGATCACCGGTATCAAACACTGTTAGGACGATATGAGTTATAAACGGCTACCGAGTATTCTCTCAGTGAAGTCCTTGCTGTTTCGTGTATTTATGGGTCTTTGTTACTGAAGACTTTGATCATACCTGCCTAGAAATGACTTAATTAATAGATACACATCACACAGCCGAATAAAGGTGTGGAATCCGGAACTAGCCCTACTATGGAGTACTATGAAGCGAGATAAATAAGAAGCTAAAGATCCGTGCGTTTAGAAGTGGCAGTCCTTCTGACATGTGGCATTGCTAGGTCATCCTCCAACAGTCGACTTTATCGCCTGCAGGCGATCAGCAAGTGCTTCGTCGGATTACCGCAGAGTTTTAGTGAAACCATCTATCGCAGGGGTATCCAACCTTTTTAGCTTAAGGGAGGTAGGACGTCAAACGGGCCGACTTGGAGCGGGAGAGGCATCACAGGACATTTTAATTTCCAGTGTCTATAATTTTACAAATAAATTCATAAAACTTTGTCAGCAACACCAGGAAGGATTCAGGATTCACACTCATTGCAGTGGAAGTTCGAAAACATAACAAAATAAAAATTTTTTACGTGCGAAATTCCATCATTTTTTCACTTACTAATGGCTGCATTTGTTGCTATAGGTACACTTTTCTTCGTAAGTTCGAGAGATTCTTCGACGAATTTTGCACAGCGTACATACCATACTCACAGGTGTATGAAACTCTAGAATTTATTTAATTTATGAAAAAACGAAAGAACTGTTATATTTTAAACTTCATGTTTAGAAAAAACAAAAATTTTACAGTTAATTACCTCAACTTTTACCACAGTTTTTAATAGATTTGGAAAATTATAGAGTTTTATACACCTTTAATTATGGTTTGTATGCTGTGCAAAATTCATCGAAGAATCTCTCTTACTTATGAAGAAAAGTGTACCTATAGCAACAAATACTGCCATTAGTAAGTGAAAAAAATGATGAAATTTCACATGTAAAAAAAAAAAACCATTTCGTTATGTTTTCGAACTTCCACTCCTATGAGTGTGAATTCTGAATCCTTCCTGGTCATGCTGACAAAGTTTTATGAATTTATTTGTAAAAGTGTAGACAGTGGAAATTAAAATGTCCTGTGGTGCCTCTCCTGCTCCAAGTCGGCCCGTTTGACGTCCTACCCTCCTTAACGGGCCACATTGGAAGAAGACAAGTATTTTTGGGCCGCATATAATATACTTAACACTAACAATAAACACTGAGACGAAAAAAAACGAAGAAAAAGAAAAAAAGAACACAGAGAGAGAGAGAGAGAGAGAGAGAGAGAGAGAAGAACGGGATGGGCCCATGAGAGAACAGCATCGTGTGGCGGGAGTTTCAAATTGAAAATATTCATTTCATCATAATTTTACATAAACAGAGTTTTTTTTTTTTATCGATCGCGTGATAGATACTCGCTTCTTAAGTCGCACTGATACTTGGTTTGGGCCGAAAGCGACCGCGGGCCGGGGGTTGTACACCCCTGGTCTATCGGATCGCCAGAGAGCTTTAGGAACCACCTTTACCGTGTTATCATAGCACGTGCCGTGTCATCAGCAGAGGGATGAGGGACATGAGTGGGATGGGCCGCGGGAGGGGGGGGGGGGGAGGGGCGCCGGGTCCACGATGACTCGATAGTGCGGACTGGGAACCCCCCACGGCGTCGAACCCCTGCCCATACGACCGCAGCGACATCGACCGTTCCGCGGCACGCTGACCTACAATGCGGGAGGTGACCACGTGGCGGCGGCGGTGGCGAGGGTAACGATTTCCCGCAAGGGTCGGCTGATTCAGCGACGAGATGTCTGCGGAATCAGGCACTCAAATACTCACTGTGTGGCCAAAAGCACATGAGGGTTAAGCTAGAAGTTACCTAATAAAGTTACCTAATAGGGGTGCAGAACACTAGGGATGCACTAGACAGCTATTTTGCTACGTTACTTAAAATTATTTTTTGATTTCACTGGCTAAGGTATTCCAGGCGTCTGAGGGGATTTGCGAACTTCATTGCCCGTGAATTTCGCCCTTTTCAGTCTGTGGGTTGAGTGGGCTGTTCCAGTTCTGTCAGGGTCTTTTTAGCCAAATATGAAGCGAATGGACAGAGGGGTTCCCAGTCGGGAACAAACTGCTGTTGCTGATTATTGATTTGCCGGCCGGAGTGGCCGTGCGGTTCTAGGCGCTGCAGTCTGGAACCGAGCGACCGCTACGACCGCAGGTTCTAATCCTGCCTCGGGCATGGATGTGTGTGATGTCCTTAGGTTAGTTAGGTTTAATTAGTTCTAGGCGACTGATGACCTCAGAAGTTAAGTCGCATTGTGCTCAGAGCTATTTGAACCATTTTTTTAAAATTATGGATTTAAGGAGACTAAACAGGTAGGATCATCAATCTCCTGTTTACCACCCTGGACGGAATCAGTGCAACTTACCACATCTGTCTGAACGGAGAGAAGACTTGAGAAGTAAAAGTAGCTTCTGGCGTGCCATAAGGGAGTGTTGTAGGACTATTACGTTTCACAACATATATAAAAGACGTAATAGATAACATCGGGAGTTCCACGATGCTTTTCTCGAATGACGCTGTTGTATACACGGAAGACGCGATGCTGCAAAATTGCAGCAAAATTCAGGAGGAGCTACAGAGGATCGACGCTTGCTTCGGTGAGTGGTAATTGACCCTCAGCGTTAACAAATGTAACGCATTACAAATACATAAAGACCCTCTACTGTAGAATTACTGGATTCCAGAACAATCACTGGAAGCAGATACTTTCATAAAATATCTGGGAGTAGCCTAAGGCCGGCCGCGGTGGCCGAGTGGTTCTAGGCGCTTCAGTCCGGAACCGCGCGACTGCTACGGTCGCAGTTTCGGATCCTGCCTCGGGCATGGATGTGTGTGATGTCCTTAAGTTAGTTAGGTTTAAGTAGTTCTAAGTTCTAGGGGACTGATGACCTCAGCTGTTAAGTCCCATAGTGCTTAGAGCCATTTTAACCATTTTTGAAGTGTGCCTAAGGCACGATTTGGAGCTACCACATAAAATTAATCTCGGATAAGACGGATACTAGACTGAGATTCAGTGGAAGAATCGTCAGGAAGTATAGGCCATCAACAAAGGAAGTAGCTTACAAAACACTCGTTTGACCAATACTTGAATATTGCTCGTCGGGAATCCATACCTGATAGTACTGATAGAGGAAATAGAGAAGATCTAAAGAAGAGCAGCACATTTCGCTACAGGTTGATTTAGCATGCGCAAAAACGCCGCGGAGATGCTCAGCCGACTGCGTGGCAGACACTACAAGAGAGGCGCTCTGCGTCGCGGTGTGGTCTACTGATGAAGTTGCGAAAGTGTACGTTCCCAGGAGACTCAACTAGTACATTATCTCTTACTACGTAAACTATGTGATCAAAATTGTCCGGACACCTGGCTGAAAATTACTTACAAGTTTGTGGCGCCCTCCATCGGTACTGCTGGAATTCAGTAAGGTGTTGGCCCACCCTTAGCCTTCATGAGAGCTTCCACTCTCACAGGCATACGTTCAGTCAGGTGCTGGAAGGTTTCTTGGGGAATGGCAGCCCATGCTTCACGGAGTGCTGCGCTGAGGAGAGAGATCGATGTCGGTCGGTATGGCTTGGCACGAGGTTGGCGTTCCAAAACATCCCAAAGGTGTTACACAGGATTCAGGTCAGGACTCTGCGCAGGACAGTCCATTACAGGGATGTTATTGTCGTGTACCCACTCCGCCACAGGCCGTGCATTATGGACAGGTGCTCGATCGTGTTGTAAGATGCAGTCGCCATCCCCGAATTGTTCTTCAACAGTGGGAAGCAAGAATTAATTAATGTAGGCCTGTGCTGTGATAGTGCCACGCAAAACAACAAGGGGTGCAAGCCAACTCTATGAAAAACACGACCACACCATTACACCAAGGCCTCCGAATTTTACTGTTGGCACTACACATGCTTGCAGATGACATTCACTAGGCATTCGCCATACCCACACCCTGCCATCGGATCGCCACATTGTGTACCGTGATTCGTCACTCCACACAACGTTTTTCCACTGTTCTATCGTCCAATGTTTACGCTCCTTACACCATGCGAGGCGTCGTTTGGCATTTACCGGCGTGATGTGTGGCTTACGAGCAGCCGCTCGACCATGAAAGCCACGTTTTCTCACCACCCGCCTAACTGTCATAGTACTTGCAGTGGATCCTGATGCAGTTTGGAATTCCTGTGTGATGGTCTGTATAGATGTCTGCCTATCACACATTACGATCCTCTTCAAATGTCGGCGGTCTCTGTCAGTCAACAGACGAGGTTGGCCTGTACACTTATGTGCTGTACGTATCCCTTAACGTTTCCACTTCACTATCACATCGGAAACAGTGGACTTAGGGATGTTTAGAAATAAAACTGAGCATCCTTTTGCGTCTCAACAAGAACTCGCAGGTAAGAAGTAGTTAAAACTGTTCACGGGATGACATCCTGATGTGGCCTTCAGAGCATCGCAGCTGTTCTCCAAAGCTAGAATCCAAAGATTCTCAAAGGAGAACGTGAACAACTTTTTGCGATTCTAAAAGCGAAAGTGGAGAAAATAAAACACAGTCCTATAAAAATCTTTAACGTTGATAGAACAGACTTGAAGATAATTCATCACAGTTGCAGGAAACTTGTTGCTGTAAAACTCAAACGTCAAGTTCATCGATCGTCTTTTGCTGAACATGGTTCTCTTGTGGCTCTTGTAATGTGCATGTTCGCATCTGGACATTTCATTTCGCCCATGATTTATCCTCAAAAACCCTGAATTACTCGGCGGAGCAGCTCCAGCTATAATCGCAGCGGCTCATCCATCTGGGTTGATACAGTGGACTTGTTCACGAAAATGTTCCAGCACTTCATCACCATTGTGAAACAATCTAACGACTATCCAGAGCTCCTGATTTTAGGTGGCCACGTTACACACTCCCGCAATATCGAAGTTATTCATCTTGGCCGAGATAATGGAGTTTCCATAGTTTGCCTGCCACCTCACTGCACTGGTAAGAAACAACCTTTGGACGTGTCTTTTATGTTCCCAATAGATTCATACTCTGCCCAAGAAACTGAAGAATGATTGGATACAAAAGCAAATAGGGCTGTTACTATCAAATGGTGTTCTTATGGGTCGTGCTTACACAAGATCTGCAAATATATCAATGATAATCAATGGGTTTACATCTATGGGAATTTTCACATTGGTTGAAAATATTTTCGAAGCATATTTCATACATCCAGAACATGTTCGTGAGGTAGATAACCAACGCAAGTCACCTGAAAAAATTCGATCTGCACTTGCATTCGAATCAAGCACTTCCACCTGCGCTCATCACACTCTCACTTCACAAAAATAATACTGTGGGATCGCATCAGAAGAAGCAAGACAAAGAGGAATCAGCTGCAAGAATGAAGACAGGTTTCGAAAACCGAATGGGGAAAAGAAAAGTTTCTTCTTCTGAAGCCTTGGAAGATTCTGCTGCTGAAGAAGATTTCGATTCAAATTCTGATTCCGTAGATGTTGGCGACGAAAGTTACTGTGGCGAAAATGCAAAATGCTCAGTGTAAAGTAAAATGTATTCGTAGGACAACAAAGGACAAAAATGGATTCTGTGGATACAGTGCTTTTTGTGGAGCCATGAAAAATGCAATGGATGAATTTTATACTTTACCACATTCATCTGCACGCTTTGTTTGAAACGTAAATGTTAGTACTCGTGTGTTTTCTAGTATCAATAAAATTTAGAAAGTTCTTACGTGTTTAGTGATTTTATTACCAGCTCTTCAAAAAAATGGTTCAAATGGCTCTGAGCAATATGGGACTTAACATCTGATGTCATCAGTCCCCTAGAACTTAGAACTACTTAAACCTAACTAACTAAGGACATCACACACATCCATGCCCGAGGCAGGAGTCGAACCTGTGACAGTAGCGGTCACGCGGTTCCAGACTGAAGCGCTTAGAACCGCACGGCCACAACGGCCGGCATTACCAGCTCTCAATGCTGCGTTAAACAACAATAATATATTCTCCCTCACTATCTACAATAGTGTGCCAACGCTGGATTAACTTTGGTATCCGCAGCTCGTGGTCTTGCCGTAGCGTTCTCGCTTCTCGCGCACGGTGACCTGGGTTTGATTCCCGGCGGAGTCAGGGGTTTTCCCTGCCTCGAGATGACTGGGTGTTGTTGTGTCGTCTTCATCATCATCATTCATCCCTATAACGGTCGGAGGAAGGCAATGGCAAACCACCTCCGCTACGACGTTGCCTAGTCGGCGGTGCGGGTCTCCCGCATCGTCCCCTACGCTTCTCGGAGTATGGGACCTCATCATCTTCACCCGCGACTGTGGGGATCACGTGGTTATGAGGCGTAGAACTGGTCAAGCCATGTTCTGAGAGAATGTTCATCCGGAATGGAAGTTCTTGAAGTTTGTTCGCCAGTGAGGTGAAAATCTGAGGGTGCAAGATTACGAGAATAAGGCAAGTGTGGAAAGACTTCCCAGCCCAGCTCCTGTACATAGTGTTTTTTGCCAGTCAAGCAGAACGTGGGTGCGTGCTATCGTAAAGTAGCATCACTTCATGCAGTCTTCCTGGTCGTTGTTCTTGATCTGCGTCTGTAAGACGTCTCAGTTGTTTACGATAAAGGTCGGCAGTGATGCTTACACCTCTGGGAAGCAATTCGTAGTGCACCACACTATCGCTGCTGACAGATGCCAAACATTACCTTATGGGGGTGCACGCAGGTCTTCTTATGGGGAGATGCTGCTTTGTTTGGGCTCAACCATTCCTCTCTTTTCCTTATGTTAGCATAATAACAATAGAGGATAGGAATGGTCAGTGTTGTTTACGAACCAGTTGATGATGATCAAACAGAGATGCATATATGGCGACGTACGAAGTACGTGACCTCCGGGGAGCGCCCCATTCTGCTCTCTCACGATGTCTAATGACTACTGAAGTCACTGATATGGAGTACTGGCAGTAGGTGGCAGCACAATGCACCTAATAGGAAAAACGTATGTTTTTGGAGGTGTCCGGATGCTTTGGATTACATAGTGTATATCTCACGCAAATACCATGAAGATAAAATTAAAGCGATTCGAGTCCATATAATCGTTCTTTCCGCGACCCATACGCGACTGGAACAGGAAAAAGGGGAAGTGACTCTGGTACACGAAGTACCCTCCGCCACACACCGTAAGATGGCTTGCAGAGTATGTATGTAGATATGGATACAGTTATTCATTGTCGTTTAGTGACAGAAATAATAGATTACCGAGTATCGGACCACATTTGTGATTGGATTCAGTACATCCTTGCACACGGAACTCAACACATCGCTCTTAACGGAAAGAATACGACAGGTGTAAAGAGATCTCGAGAGTATCCGAATGAAATGCAACAGGACCGTTAATTTTTCCAATTTACGTAAGCGTCGGAAGCTCCATGAGTGCGTTCGCAGGCGATGCAGCTGTTTGGAGGAAGGTAACAATGACAAAAGACTAAAGCGAATGTAGGAAGACCTGCAAAGGATCGATGCAGGACTGGCAGCTGACTCTGAACGTACATAACTGTAGTGTTTTGTGCATAAATAGGCGAGAAAGTCACTGCTTTTCGTACATTCTGTTGGTAACAAATCACTAAAAACAGTAGTTGCTATAAAACACACAGAGGTAACAATCCGGAGCGACCTACAGTGGAAACACCACATTAAAGAAATTGTAAGGAAATTAAATGAGATTCATTAGAACAATCTTAAGGGAATATATTTCATCCACAAAAGAAGTGGGTTTCCAGTTCTTCAGTATTGTTTATCAGTCTGGGGTGGACTAATAAAAGAGATGGAGGAGATTCACCGAAGAGAGTGTTACGGAGAAGAACGAACTCCAGCGGCAACAAGAGGGACACTGTGCATCACGGAAAGGTTTACCGTTAAATATGGGAGGGTGCACATTCCGGAAAGAGTAGGGGAACGCTTCCTCCCACACACATACCGCGAAATGACCACAACGAGAAAATCAGAAAAATTCGAGCTCATACAGAGGTTTATCGACAACCATTCCTTCCACATTCCATTCTCGAAGGCAACAATGCAGGGGAGAAGGATACTAGTACGAGAAGTACGCCCCACCAGACACCGTAAGGTGGCTTGCGGAGTGCAGATGTAGAAGCCCCATTGCATCTTTGGTCAACTGTTTCGCTACTCTCTGGCGGTAACGTACTTCGTGTAACGTGGCGCGTATTATGAAATGTAGGTTATGGCATAGCGATGGTCTCTCCATCGTCGCCGTCGTGCCGAATCTCTTCATGGAACATTTCGGGTGACAAGCTCTCAACTCCGAACCGCTTCGCACGTCTCGTTTTCTGCGGTGCGCTGATAATTCCTTTTTAACCCATTAGTGCTCAGAACTATTGACATTTTATTTTAATGCAATTTCTTAACACAATTGCTCTAATGGTGGAGTGTTGTGTTCAAAAAATTCTTCGCAGGGCTCAGCGCCTTCAAATTTAATGGCTACTTTAGTTGTCGCTGAGCACTACAAGTATCAATTGCTGTAACGAAGAGAAAAATAATTCCAAGACTGTTTGTTGCATGGGAGACTACATAAACGTGGTGCAAATCAAACTCAGCACTTCACAAATTTGTGAAAAGTCTGGAAGCAGTCTGAATAAAATGTAACTTGACACTTCGGACACATATACTGTGTGGTTAGCTTTAGTCCGGGTCTCAGTTTTCCTGCGCCATGGGCTGCCAGAATTTGCAACACCACTTGTCTTCTGATCTGAATATGCGCAATTTCGAGTCCCAGATGTCTGTACACATCGGTGTGTAAAACTTAAGGACGAAAGTAACTTTGGCACGATGTGTCGCTGCCAGGTAACATATGAGAGGCGTCAGACCGTTCCTGGACTGACACATCTAATTTTTGTTCCGTAAATTCCATTAATCACAACTGCAGTCAAGTTTCTGCCACTCAATTTATACTAGTTGCTAGTTATATAATGATGACAGTGATTTTAAAGGTCCAGCCACCTTCCCCCAAATACACTGAAGTGCCAAAGAAACTGGTATAGGAATACGCATTCAAAACCAGATGTATGTAAACTGGCAGTATACGGCGCTGCTGTCGGCAACGCCTATAATAACACAAGTGTAGGCGGAGTTGTCAGATCGGTTACTGCTGCTACAACGGCAGGTTATCAAGGTTTAAGTGAGTTTGAGCGTGGTGTTGTAGTCGGCGCTCGAGCAATACAACCCAGCATCTGCGAGGTAGGGATGAAGTGGGGATTTTCCCGTACGATCATTTCAAGAGTGTACCGTGAATATCATGGATCGAGTAAAACATCAAATCTCCGACACCGCTGCGGCCTGGAAAAGATCCTTCAAGGACGGGACCAACGACAACTGAAGTTCAACGAGACAGAAGTGCAACCCTTCTGCAAATAGCTGCAGATTTCAGTGCTGGGCCATCAAAAAGCGTCAGCGTGCGAACCATTCAACGAAACATCATCGATATGGGCTTTCGGAGTCAATGACCCCTGAAGACCGCACGACACAAAGCTTTACGCCTCGCCTGGGCCCGTCAACAGTGACAGTGGATTGTTGATAACTGGAAATATTTTGCCTAGTCGGACGAGTCTCGTTTCAAATTGTATCAATCGAATGGACGTGTACGGGTATGGGGACAACCTAAGGGTCCATGGACCTTGCATGTCACCAGGGGAGTGCTGAAGCTGGTGAAGGCTTTGTAATGGTGTGGGGAGTGTGCAGTTGGATTGATATAGCCGGCCGCTGTGGCCGTGCGGTTCTAAGCGCGTCAGTTTGGAACCGCGTGACCGCTACGGTCGCAGGTTCGAATCCTGCCTCGGGCATGGATGTGTGTGATGTCCTTAGGTTAGTTAGGTTTAAGTAGTTCTAAGTTATAGGGGACTGATGGCCTCACTAGTTAAGTCCCATAGTGCTTAGAGCCATTTGAACCATTTTTGATTGATATGGAACCCGTGCTACGTCTAGATACGACTCTGACGGGTGACACGTACGTAAGCATCCTGTCTGGTCACTTGCATCCATTAATGTCCTTTGTGTATTTCGACGGACTTGGGTAATTCCAGCAGGACAATGCGACACCCCACACATCCAGAATTGCTACAGAGTGGCTCCAGGAACACTCTTCTGTGTTTAAGTACTTCCGCTGGCCACCAGACTCCGCAGACATCAACGTTATTGAGAGTATCTGGGGTGCCTTGCAACGTGCTGTTCCGAATAGCTCTCCAACCCCTCGTAGTCTTACGGATTTATGGACAACCTTGCAGGATTCATGGTGTCAGTTCCCCCCAGCACTACTTCAGACATTAGTCGAGTCCATGCCGCGTCGTGTTGCGTGCTCGCGGGAGTCCTACACGATATAAGGCAGGTGTACCAATTTCTTTGGCTCTTCAGTGTATTAACCTTCTTTATGCTGACTGGGAAACTTTACAGGTGGAATAGTAAACGTCAGTTGTGAGACTTGATCTGGGGAGTTAGCGGTATGCCACAGTAGCGGCTGCAGGCGGAGATCCCAGCAGAGATATGTTCAAATGGATACGGGTGATTTCTGAGAGTCCTTCCGACAGGAGGAGCAGCAATGCCTCGAGTCAGCGGGGAGGAGGGGGGGGGGGGGTTGGTTAAAAACGTGAGGGTATAGAACAGTGGAGAGAGACACCTGTAGGAAGTAAATGACCGTTTTACAATGAAGGCCCAGGTCGGTCAGGAAAAGTTGGCAGACGACACTATCCTCAGTCCATTGACTTCTCGAGAGGCAGGTGGAATGGGAAGCACTTTGAATAAGATCCCCGTTTCCTGCTGCTCCGAGGGAAGCGACGCTGTTCAACTTTGTTTGCTGTGTTTTTGGTCTCTACGAGAAAGCAAGTTGCTTCAGCCGGGCACCATCGACAGTGGTGTGAACGTTTCTTTCACCAAAAGGCGGGAGATGTTCTTATGGGACGTTATTAAAAAATAATCGAGAGAGGGAGACTAGGAGCTGACTTTCTGCGGTTTTGTACGCGGGAAAACCAGAGATTGGTAGACTAAACAAGACATCGATGATGTACACATTAAGGATAATACTGACTCATGGTGACACAGCGCTCCGGTGGGCAGTTTGAGGGTTTAAATCACCTCGGGGTATGACCATGTGACGCATTTGACCTGCGGTCGTCGCACGGTGGCACTGGTAGCAGTCCACGTACGCAGACGTGTGTTGGTGCATGTCAGAGTATGGTGCAGCGAGTAAGTGTGCAGACGTTTTCAGACGTGCTAATGGTGACTATGTTTTGAAAATGGCTCAAAGAACACATATTGATGACGTTATTAGGGGTAGAATACTGGGGCAACTGGAGGCTGGTCAAACACAGCAGGTCTTAGCACGGGCCCTCCGTGTGCCACAAAGTGTAATCTCAAGATTATGAGAACGATTCCTGCAGGTGAACCAGGAACCAAATACCAACACTTTAATGTCCCTGAAAGGGACATGTATGGAGGTCGTGGTTTCATGGTGTGGGGTGGGATTTTTGATGGTGTGGGGTGGGATTACGATTGGTGCACGTACACCCCTGCATGTCTTTGATAGAGGAACTGTAACAGGTCAGGTGTATCGAGACGTCATTTTGCACCAGTATGTCCGCCTTTTCAGGAGTGCAGTGGGTCCCACCTTACTCCTGATGGATGATAACGCACGGCCGTACCGAGCTGCCATCGTGGAGGAGCACTTTGAAACAGAAGGTAGCAGGCGACTGGAGTGGCCTGACTGTTCTCCAGACCTAAACCCCATCGAGCACGTCTGAGATGATCTCGGTCGAAGTACCGCTGCACGTCTTCAAATCCCTACGACACTTCAGGAGCTCCGACAGGCTCTGGTGCAAGAATGGGAGGCTATACCCCAACAGCTGCTCGACAACCTGATCCAGAGTATGCCAACCCGTTGTGCGGCCTGTGTGTGTGAGCATGATGATCATATTCCATATTGATGTCGGGGTACATGCGCAGGAAACAATGGCGTTTTGTAGCACATGTATTTCGGGACGGTTTTCTCAACTTATCACCAATACTGCGGACTTACAGATCTGTGCCGTGTGTGTTCCCTTTGTGCCCATGCTATTAGCGCCAGTTTTGTGTAGTGCCACGTTATGTGCCAACACATTATGCAGTTATCCTTAATCTATGAGCATGAGTGTAGATAGCTAGATATAATGTTCTAGAAACGGCGTCAGGGCGAAGTTACATGGTTGGAGAACATTTTACACCGGCTCTTTGGTGGTAGAACAGACAGCGCCTTAAGAATTGCCTCACTGAGCAGAATTTGGCGCAGCTTTTTTTATTGGTGGATTGTTTTTTGTGGCGCGGACTCTGCTGAGAGCAGGGGCAGGATATGTAGTGGAGATTTACTTAGGGCTAGGTCTGTGACGAGAAGACACAGTGCTAAGATTTCGAAGATTACAGTCGTTCGGAGTTAAGACAGGCGACTTAAGGGCTTCAGCGAGGTGAGGCAGGAGAGAGCGGAGCTTCTGTTCTGTGGGGCAGATCGTGCATTGTTTGAGGAGCGACAGTGGCAGCCAAGGCGTTTCGTATCATTCATTCAAATTCATTGGGGCTTATACACGACCAGGTGAGTGGCAGTAATTGCATGTTTGTTTTCCATTCTCCATTCGCTATGATCTTTCAATCACTGTGTAACCAGTAGAGGCAATGTTTCACGCGGAAGTTGTCAGGATGTTGATTATTTCTGACATTTCCGATTCCTTTTCCGAGAACTACTAATTGACTACAGCATTTTCTATCCCATTTATTTGTTGTAATTAACTGTTGCTTTTGTCACATGTCCAATTAAGATTCATGTTGATGTTACGTTTGACATGTGTGCGGGTCGCGTTGATGCCGTTCATAGCTTGGCATCTTGTAATAGCGATAGTGGCGTCTCGTTTTCTTAGTGTGTTCACTGACGCCACTATGTTTGCTCGCCTTGTCTGTCCGTGAGTGGCAGCAGCAGCGCTTATCGATAGCGCGTACTGGAGCGGCCTCTAGTATTTCCGAGTCGTCGTTTGTCGAGGGGAGTTGGGTTGGGACGGAGCAGCAGTGAGGTCCGGACAGCCAGTACTCGCCCGACCGCTGGCGACACACATGCACTGTCCGACGGAAGGATGTGGTTACGAGAGTGCACGACCACGTCAAGGACCGGGTTCAGCGACCTTTAGTTGAATGGACCGTGATATTCGAGTAGTGCAACTTTCATCTGTGTGTGTGTGTGTGTGTGTGTGTGTGTGTGTGTGTGTGTGTGTGTGTCCGCCCGTCGAAGTGACCTCATGGCAATAAGTTGTCACTCGACGATTTATAGTGAGATCTTTCCCGTGCCTGACTTGAGTGGGGACGACCGTTGGTTGGTCGTTCGGTCGCTCGTCGCAGTGGACGACGTGCACTTTGTCCTCCGACCGCTTCTTGCTTCTCTGTGTTTGTGCCGACTTACAATTCCTCCGTGTTGTTTCACACTGACTGGTGTTAGTATTGTGATTGTTAATGGAATTGTTTTCCCGGATCCGTGTATATCTTGTGGTTTTGAATGAGCAGTTATTTTAATGCAGTCTGCGTACTGGATGTGGCGAGCGGAGTTGCGAACGGACATTAGTTTGGCTTCAGACGGAGCAGCGAGGAGGTCCGCAGCGCGAGGACAGGCCCGAACCGCTGGCGGCGTGCAGGCACTGTCAGACCGAGGGGCTGTAGCCGACGACCGAACCCAGGACGTTTGAAGTTGGGTGAACCGTGTCCAGTACTGAAACCTTCACTGTTTGAGATCTCACTGTTGTTTGCGTGTTGCTGCTCCCAGGGTCGGTGAGACCAACGGCAACAAGTGGACTCCATCAGGTTGGCGGAAGCTATTAGCCGCCTTCTACTCCTCGATGTTAGTTTGGATTTAGTATTATTCTTATTAGTGAAATGCAACCAGCGGTATTTTCTGCCTTGTGGTCGCTAATGCCCCAGTTACCTGGCCTGGAGGTTAGCGTACTTTTCCGGCAGTGTACCTTTCCTCGTCGTGTTGACGCTGTCCGACACGGCGTGTAGTTCGACAGCCTCTGGAATTGTATTGTGCACATGTGTTTGGAGGTCTATCTTGGTTCTAGTGTTTCCTTCGGCCTTGGGTGTGTTTCTGAAGACGTGGTGCTGTCCGTCTCTTCGCCCTTGGCTAAAAATACTCCATCCTTGTACTAGTGATCGGACGTTAGGCGGATTGGTTAGTCAGTCGGTCGGCGCTCAAGATACCTCTAGTGTGAGCTGCCATCCTGTTACGTGAGTACAACTCTTGGCTGCCTGTCTCACCTTCCTCAGGTCAATCCAGGGAGCACTGTCTGTGGATCAATCCATCTTATTTGGACAAATTGTCATAATTGTTTAAAATTTATCCTAATCTTTTAACATATTATTGCCTTCTTCACTTGTAATTCCGGCCTTCAACCGTTAATTGTTTGCAGCACTGCTTGTGGCCTCCAGCCGACAAATTATTTTCAATTTTCTCTTAGTAAGGCCTGCAGCCGTCACTATAGCCTTCTACAGTTTGTTAAGATGGTTTTAGAAAGGTTTCAGTATTTTAACATGCAACTGCCTTCCTTACTTGTAATTCAGGCCTTCAGCCGTTGAGTACTCTAAAAATTGCTTGTGCCCTTTAGCCCCCAATAATTTTGAATCCTTTCTTAATCAGGCCTTCAGCCATTAATTGTTTGTAACATTGCTTGTGGCCTTCAGCCGATGAATAATTTTCAGTCCTGTTTTAGTGAGGCCTTCAGCCGTAACTATAGCTTGTTACAAGTTATTGAGATTATTAGAGAGGATTTTAGTATTTTTAAAGTGTAATTGTCCACCTTATTGGTAATTCAGGCCTTCAGCTGTTGTGTATTTTTTGAAATTGCTTCTGGCCTTCAGCTAACGAATAATTTTGAACCTTCTTAATCAGGCCTTCAGCCGTTGATCATGTGTAACATTGCTTGTGGCCTTCAGCCGACAATAACATGCAATTCTTCTAATAAGGCTATCAGCCACCAGTGTAGTAAAATCTTTTAAAAATGATTGTTGAGAGATTTTGTTAAAAATAAAGTGTATGTGTTTTCTGTGCAACCAACGGTAACTGATTATGACCCGTCCACACCTTTCCCGCTTTCCTTTTAAGTCCCATGTCTCAATGTGCTCACTGAAAACGGTTGTAATAAACTTAGATTCACTTGGCCCAAGACTTCATTTCAGTAGTTCGTTACTCCCATTTTCACAACTGTACAATCTTACCGATTTTTTTCCAGGTCCAACACCGTACGCTCATTTACCACGGCTACCCCTTAGTTATCGTCAAATCCTTTGCGCACAGTTCTTATTCAGTACCTGAGTTGCTTGGGGAGCGATCTACGAGTATCTATCTTTCAGTAGCCAAACATGATGCAGGCCTCTATAGCAGTTGGAAGGATTTTGTTCATAGTTCTGTCGGAGCCTGTCATATAGCTCGATGAAAGGTGAGGACCATATATATGGTACAGAAGGTAACTCAAAGAAATACACAATAACACGAACAAACATGACACTTTCATTCAAAGATAATACTTACACTGAAGTCACCGCTATTCACAATGTCTCCTGGACATTCCAAACTTGGGACATGGTTTTTAATACGGTGTGTGATTACCACAGACGCCAATGCATGTTCTGCATTCCAGTCACAAGGTTCTTCTGCCAGGGTGTTCCATTCCTCCACCAGCATGGCTGACAATGGCTGGATGGATGTGTTGCAGTACATAACCCCAGTGCACCCCTCATTTGCTCGATGGTATTTATATCGGGTGAACGGGCCAACCAATTTTCCAAGTATCCTCTCTTTAGAAGAGCACTCCCACCTTCATTATGTGATGCGTTCGCACACTGCCATCAGTAAAAATGAAGTGAGGACCGATCACATTCTTGAAAAGACGTACAGGAGAAGGAGTACAGTGTCACAATAATGTTGAGCGCTGGCTCAACATATTCAAAGAGTTGTGGGTCAGTAGGTCCATGCAATATTATGTCTCACCACACCCTAACACCCAGACCACCAAAACAGTTGTGGGTCAGTAGGCCCATGCAAGATTATGCCTCTCCACACCCTAACACCTGGACCACCAAGACGGCTGTGGGTCAGTACACCCATGCAAGATTCTGCCTCTCCACACCCTAACACCCAGACCACCGAAACGACCACGTTCGTCATTGTTCGTAGGTCCATTACGTATTCCCATTTCTCGCGGTATGAGGTTACCTCCAGTATTGTCGAACATGATAGTTTCGTTGGCACAAATGTTATTATGTCGGGAGGCATAATATTGCATGAGGTCACTGACCTCCAAATCCTTGAACGCGGTAAACTCACCAGTTAACGTCACTGTGCACTGCACTCCTTTCTCATGTCCGTCTTTTCAGGGGTGCATTCGGTCCCGGCTTCATTATTATGGATTAGAATGCGCTACTGCATCGAACTGCGCATGTGGAGGAGCTCTTTGAACGAGATGATATTCGGCAAACTGATTACATTGCCCGTTCCTCCGACTTAAATGCCACCGAGCACACGTGGGTTCCGTTGGGGAGACGTACTGTAGCACGTCCACATGCATCAAACGACCGTCCAGCAATTATCAACGGCACTGGTGGAGAAATGGAACGCCATGTGACAAGAACAGTCTTGTGGCAGCATGGGGGCACCTTGCAGAGCATGCGTTGCCGTTCAGGGTGATCACACACTTTATTAAGAACCAAGCCTCTCCTTCTGTAAAGTCCGGGCCGCGCGGAATCGGGCGCCTTGCCACAGTTCGTACGAATCTCCCCCCCCCCCCCCCCCCCCCCCGGCCCACTCCTCCCGTCAGAGGTTCGAGTCCTTCCTCGGGCATGTGTGTGTATGTTGTCATTAGCGTAAGTTAGTTCAAGTTAGATTAAGTAGTGTGTGACCCTAGGGACCGACAACCTCGGCAGTTTGGTTCCATAGGAACTTACCACCCCCTTGTAATGTCCGGGGTACCATGCAAAAAGTTCAGTATAATAATTGCCTCTGAATAAAAGTGTCATTTATATTCGTATCATATTGTATTTTCTTTCAGTTGCTTTCTGTACTACACTGCGCCAGTTTTTTCTGTGTATGGTCCAAGTTTCGTCGAGTTATATTACTTGGCACTGACACATGATGCAAATTTTACTTTCGTCTTCAAGTTCAGCACACCAGTAACAATAGTTACTGCTAACATACTTTGTAGCTATACAGGGTGGTCCGTTGATCGTGACCCCCAGGCCAAATGTCTCACGAAATAAGGGTCAAACGAAAAAACTACAAAGAACGAAACATGTCTAGCTTGAAGGGGGAAACCAGATGGCGCTATGGTTGGCCCGCTAGATGGCGCTGCCATAGGTCAAACGGATATCAACTGCGTTTTTAAAAAAAATAGGAACACCCATTTTTATTACATATTCGTGTAGTACATAAAGAAATATTAATGTTTTAGTTGGAACACTTTTTTCGCTTTGTGATAGATGGCGCTGTAATAGTCACAAACATATGGCTCATAACTTTAGACGAACAGTTGGTAACAGGTAGGTTTTTTAAGTTAAAATACAGAACGTAGGTACGTTTGAACATTTTTTTTCGGTTGTTCCAATGTGATACATGTACCTTTGTGAACTTATCATTTCTCAGAACGCATGCTGTTACAGCGTGATTACCTGTAAATACCACATTAATGCAATAAATGCTCAAAATGATGTCCGTCAACCTCAATGCATTTGGCAACACATGTAACGACATTCCTCTCAACAGCGAGTAGTTCGCCTTCCGTAATGTTCGCACATGCAATGACAATGCGCTGACGCATGTTGTCAGACTTTGTCGGTGGATCACGATAGCAAATATCCTTCAACTTTCCACACAGAAAGAAATCCGGGGACGTCAGATCCGGTGAACGTGCGGGCCGTGGTATGGTGCATCGACGACCAATCCACCTGTCATGAAATATGCTACTCAATACCGCTTCAACCGCATTCGAGCTATGTGCCGGACATCCATCATGTTGGACGTACATCGCCATTCTGTCATGCAGTGAAACATCTTGTAGTAACATCGGTAGAACATTACGTAGGAAATCAGCATACATTGGACCATTTAGATTGTCATCGATAAAATGGGGGCCAATTATCCTTGCTCCCATAATGCCTCACCATACTTTAATCCGCCAAGGCCGCTGATGTTCCACTTGTCGCAGCCATCGTGGATTTTCCGTAGCCCAATAGTGCATATTATGCCGGCTTACGTTACCGCTGTTAGTGAATGACGCTTTGTCGCTAAATAGAACGCGTACAAAAAATCTGTCATCGTCCCGTAATTTCTCTTGTGCCCAGTGGCAGAAATGTACATGACGTTCAAAGTCGTTGCCATGCAATTCCTGGTGCATAGAAATATGGTACGGGTGCAATCGATGTTGATGTAGCATTCACAACGCTGATATTTTGAGATTCACGATTCTCTCGCAAATTGTCTGCTACTGATGTGCGGACTTGCCGCGACAGCAGCTAAAACACCTACTTGGGCATCATCATTTGTTGCAGGTCGTGGTTGACGTTTCACATTTGGCTGAACACTTCCTGTTTCCTTAAATAACGTAACTATCCGACGAACAGTCCGGACACTTGGATGATGTCGTCCAGGAGACCGAGCAGTATATATAGCACACAACCGTTGGGCATTTTGATTACAATATCCATACATCAACACGATATCGACTTTTACCGCAATTGGTTCAAAAATATTCAAATGTGTGTGAAATCTTATGGGGCGTAACTGCTAAGCTCTTCAGTCCCTAAGCTTACACACTACTTAACCTAAATTATCCTAAGGACAAACACACACACCCATGCCCGAGGGAGGACTCTAACCTCCGCCGGGACCAGCCGCACAGTCGCAATTGGTAAACGGTCCATTTTAACACGGGTAATGTATCACGAAGCAAATACCGTCTGCAGTGGCGGAATGTTACGTGGTACCACGTACTTACACGTTTGTGTCTATTACAGCGCCATCTATCACAAAGCGTAAAAAGTGGTCCAACTAAAACATTCATACACTACTGGTCATTAAAATTGCTACACCAGGAAGATGACGTGCTACAGACGCGAAATTGAACCGTCAGGAAGAAGTTGCTGTGATATGCAAATGATTAGCTTTTCAGAGCATTCACTCAAGGTTGGTTCAAAATGGCTCTGAGCACTATGGGACTTAACTTCTGAGGTCATCAGTCCCCTAGAACTTAGAACTACTTAAACCAAACTAACCTAAGGACAACACACACATCCATGCCCGAGGCAGGATTCGAACCTGCGACCGTAGCGGTCGCGCGGTTCCAGACTGTAGCGCCTAGAAGCGCTCGGCCACCCAGGCCGGCCCACACAAGGTTGGCGCCGGTGGCAACACCTACAACGTGCTGACATGAGGAAAGTTTCCAACTCATTTCTCATACACAAACAGCAGTTGACCGGCATTGCCTGGTGAAATGTAGTTGTGATGCCTCGTGTAAGGAGGAGAAATGCGTACCATGACGTTTCCGACTTTGATAAAGGTCGGATTGTAGCCTATCGCGATTGCGGTTTATCATATCGCGACATTGCTGCTCGCGTTGGTCGAGATCCAATGACTGTTAGCAGAATGTGGAATCGGTGGGTTCAAGAGGGTAATACGGAACGCCGTGCTGGATCCCAACGGCCTCGTATCACTAGCAGTCGAGATGACAGGCATCTTATCCGCATGGCTGTAACGGATCGTGCAGCCACGACTCGATCTCTGAGTCAACAGACGGGGACGTTTGCTAGACAACAATCATCTGCACGAACACTTCGACGTCGTTTGCAGCAGCATGGACTATCAGCTCGGAGCCCATGGCTGCGGTTACCCTTGACGCTGCATCACAGACAGGAGCGCCTGCGATGGTGTACTCAACGACGAACCTGGGTGCACGAATGGCAAAACATCGTTTTTTCGGATGAGTCCAGGCTCTGTTTATAGCTTCATGATGGTCGCATCCGTGTTTGGCGACATCGCGGTGAACGCACATTGGAAGCGTGTATTCGTCATCGCCATAATGGCGTATCACCCGGCGTGATGGTATGGGTTGCCATTGGTTACTCGTCTCGGTCACCTCTTGTTCGCATTGACGGCACTTTGAGCAGTGGACGTTAAATTTCAGATGTGTTACGACCCGTGGCTCTAGCCTTCATTCGATCCCTGCGAAACCCTACATTTCAGCAGGATAATGCACGACTGCATGTTGCAGGTCCTGTACGGGCCTTTTTGATACAGAAAATGTTCGACCGCTGCCCTGGCCAGCACATTCTCCAGATCTTTCACCAACTGAAAATGTCTGGTCAATGGTGGCCGAGCAACTGGCTCGTCACAATACGCCAGTCACTACTCTTGATGAATTGTGGTATCGTGTTGAAGATGCATGGACAGCTGTGCCTATACACGCCATCCAAGCTCTGTTTGACTCAATGCCCAGGCGTATCAAGGCCGTTATTACGGCCAGAGGTGGTTGTACTGGGTACTGAGTTCTCAGGATCTATGCAGCCAAATTGCGTGAAAACCGCATCTCGTGGTCGTGCGGTAGCGTTCTCGCTTCCCACGCCCGGGTTCCCGGGTTCGATTCCCGACGGGGTCAGGGATTTTCTCTGCCTCGTGATGGCTGGGTGTTGTGTGCTGTCCTTAGGTTAGTTAGGTTTAAGTAGTTCTAAGTTCTAGGGGACTTATGACCACAGGAGTTGAGTCCCATAGTGCTCAGAGCCATTTGAACCATTTGTGTGAAAACGCAATCACATGTCAGTTCTAGTATAATATATTTGTCCAATGAATACACGTTTATCATCTGCATTTCTTCTTGGTGTAGCATTTTTAATGGCCAGTAGTGTATTTCTTTACGCACTACACGAATAAGTAATAAAAAATGGGGGTTCCTATTTTTAAAAAAAGCAGTTTATATCCGTTTGACCTATGACAGCGCCATCTAGCTGGCCAATCATAGCGCCATTTGGTTTCCCCCTTCAAGTTAGACGAGTTTCGTTCTTTGTAGTTTTTTTGTTTGACGCTCATTTCGTGAGATATTTGGCGCGGTCACTATCAATGGACCACCCTGTATATATCATATAAAGCACTGTATGTTATCTTGGTTATTGAATATGTACTTGTTTAGAGGTTCCAAGTAACAGGTCTAAAATTTACGGCCGTAAACTGTGCTGAATTGTATTTAAATGCAAACCCGGCTGAAGAGGGCCGATCCGACTAAAGCAGCAGCCCGCACCAAATTTGACTGCGGTGTCTGGTGGCCGCTTACCTGAGTCGATGCCTTACTGGAAACCGAGAGCAAGCAGCGCTGTTGCGGAGAAAGGCGCTGGCACATGCGCGGCGAGATGACACAGGCGCAGGTGTCGCGTTCGCCGGCTCCGCTCTGCTCGCGGATCGAAGTGCATCTCTGACGTCACTCACGAGCTCAGCATCTGCGCCTCTGCTGTCGTCCGCAATAGCACGAAGAGGAGCGAAGCCACTGCCGCAGAACAGTATATGCGGCTGTGACAGGCACACTGTCGCAGTCACACACTGCTTAACACTAACTATAATAATACTAGATTCTTGAGTGTAATACAACAGATGAGCAACTACTCGGAACACGCCTGGTTACCGTTAAGACAGTGCGAGGAAGCCTTCATTAACTACTCTACGTAAATCCTACTTCGGAGCATCCAGAAACACCCTAAGCAAATATAGTTAAATATACAGACTGTTAGTGGTTAAAAAAAAAAAAAAAAAAAAGAAAAGAAAAAAAGCCTCCAAATATTCGGTTGCCATGACGGCCGAAATATTCAACAGCAAAGCGAGAGCAGAAACACAGAAATCTGTTTGCGTAATTTCCATATTCAATTCCCGTACTAACGCAACGATGTGTGATACAGATATCAGTGTTAGTGCCAACTAGAAGCAACCAGAGTCGCTGCCACGAACTACTCCTCAAATACACGAAATTTTCTAGTGGATTAACTGCATTTTTATTCATAATTTAGCACAGGTCCGTTGCAGCGATAACTGTTAGCAGCACCTGAAAGAGGGCACAAATAAGAACCATCTAATAAAACTGGATCAGTTAGCATTTCCAGAGGTGCAACTTAATCCCTGGTAATTGTCTAACTTATCATTGCTAATGTTGGTTAGTTTCGTTTGTACGTTTTCATCCTTTTTGTGTGACGTAATTCCTCAAAGTGAAGGAACTGTATGTGACATATTATTCTACATTTGAAAGGGATCCGCCTGATCCATTTTATATGTTTAGTCACTTCACTGTGTTCGTTCAAATGGCTCTGAGCACTGTGGGACTTAACTTCTGAGGTCATCAGTCCCCTAGAACTTTGAACTACTTTAAACCTAACTAACCTAAGGACATCACACACATCCATGCCCTAGGCAGGATTCGAACCTGCGACCGTAGCGGTCGCGCGGTTCCAGATTGTAGCGCCTAGAACCGCTCGGCCACATCGGCCGGCTTCACTGTGTTGTTTCAGTGTTTTCAGTGCCTCTACGTTACTGTATGTGACGGAAGTGAAACTCAAGAAAGGAAAAGAGCCGTGGTTTTTTCTTTCAATCATCGCATCTATATTTTGTTATCCTAATCCTTTTCCCGATGCCATAACTCTCTTTCTTTTAGTCTACAAGTCTCGTTTGAGCATGTGAAACGAGTACATTTTCTCGTGAATGAAGGAAGCCTTGTAATCTGTAAGGGCAGTTTTGCTACAGTAGGGTCGGGGCAACGAGTTACTAAAATTTGGAAGGCCTACGGTGTACGTCTGGCGTTTGGCTGGAATCGGAAATCGGCCACGTGACGTCCCACGATCGCTGTGGTTCGGTCTTTGTCTTGATCGCCAAAACTACGAAAGCGTTGCTAAGAATTCGATCACAGCCAAATAACTGTGACAAGCAGGACTATAAGTACACTGACAAGCCAAAACATTATGACCACTGCCCAACGTGACGTTGGATGCCGCCTGGTGGCGTTACGGGCACGTGACGTGGTAACAAAAGTATCTGAGCGGAGCAGACACTGACAGATCACCCTAGCAGAGACACTGGCAGAGCCTGTCAACGGGTATCTCGAAAGCGGCGAAGCTGGTCGAATATTCACGTGCTTGTGAGCATCTACGGAAAGAGGTAGAACGACAGTGAAACTACCACTAGGTGTTAAATGGTTGGACGTCCACGACTCTTCACAGAACAAGGGGTTCGGAGACGTGTCTGCTCGGTAAAGTAAGACATCTATGACATCTCTGCCCAAAGAGCACAATGTGGTGCAAGCACACCATTCATCGTACACTGTTGAACATGGAGCTCCGCAGCAGACCAATCCTACGTTTCCGCATGTTGACCCAACGACATTGTCAATTACGATTGCTGTGGGCACGGCACCATCGGGATTCGACTGTCGATCAATGGAAACGTGTCGGTTCTTCGGGTACATCACATTTTTGCTACACTACCTCGATGGTCGTCTCCAGTAACGCCGTCTTCGAAGTGAACAGCGGCTCTAAATGTACAGCGCGCAACGGATGCAGGCTGGCGGGAGCAGTATTATGCTATAGACGACATTCTCCTCCTCTTGCATGGGACCTGTGGTAGTAATTGAAGACACGCTGACAGTTGCGAACCACCTGCATCCCTTCACGCGTGATGTCTTCCCCGACGCCGATGTCATCTTTTACAGTATTATTATTCGTATCTCGGAGCCAGAACAGCACCACATTGGTTTGCGAAGCATTATAGTGAACTCACGCTGATGTCTCTCGGATCAAATTCGCCTGGTGTAAGTCCTGTGGAACTCACCAGGGTCGCTATCAAGCGCAATCACGGCGTACGCAAATCAGGCCCGTTATTCAAGAGAATTGCATGACCTGCGTATTGCACCCGTGGTCAGGGGGTAGCGTCTTTGGTTAGTAATCAAAACTTCCTCGGTCCTGGGTTCGAATCCTGCCACAGATTAAATTCTGATTAATTATCAGCAGTGGTGGCCGAGGACTTCCGACATAAGAAGTCATCCTCGTTCTGCCAACGGCCTTGTCAGAGAGGGCGGAGGAGCGGACAGAGGTTCAGGGCACTCCCTTGTCCTTAGGGTGGGAAGCTGCCCCTAAACACGGAAGAATCAGCAGTGAACAACGGTATGAGGATGCAGAAGGCAATGGATGGTGGTGGTGGTGGTGGGTAGTGTTTAACGTCCCGTCGACAACGAGGTCATTAGAGACGGAGCGCAAGCTCGGGTTAGGGAAGGATTGGGAAGGAAATCGGCCGTGCACTTTCAAAGTAACCATCCCGGCATTTGCCTGAAACGATTTAGGGAAATCACGGAAAACCTAAATCAGAATGGCTGGAGACGGGATTGAACCGTCGTCCTCCCGAATGCGAGTCCAGTGTGCTAACCACTGCGCCACCTCGCTCGGTCAGAAGGCAATGGAAACCACGGCATTAAAGACACGTAAGGTGTATCCCCAGGACATGTGGCCTGTAATTGAAGAAGTGTCATGATGATCTCTCCAAAGGCAAAAGATTCCGGAATAGTCCTCCATTCGGATCTCCGGGAGGGGGCTGCCAAGGGCGAGGTGCCCATGAGAAAAAGATTGAATAATCAACGGAAGGATAACGTTCTACGAGTCGGGGCGTGGAACGTCGGAAGTCTGAACGTGGTAGGGAAGCTAGAATTTCTGAAAAGGGAAATGCAAAGGCTCAATCTAGATATAGTACGAGTCAGTGAAGTCAAATGGAAAGAAGACAAGGATTTCTAGTCAGATGAGTGTAAGGTAATACCAACAGTAGCAGAAAATGGTGTAACGGGAGCAGTATTCGTTATGAATAGGAAGGTAGGGGAGAGAGTGTGTTACCGTGAACAGTTCAGTAAAAGGGTTTTTCTTATCAGAATCTACAGCAAACCAACACCGATAACGATAGTTCAGGTATACATGCCGACGTCGCAAGCTGAAGATGAAGAGGTAGAGAAAGTATATGAGGATACTGATAGGGTAATACACTACGTAAATGCAGATGAAAATCTAATAGTCATGGGGAACTGGAGTCTACTAGTTGTAGGGGAAGAACAGAAGAAAAGGTTACAGGAGAATACGGGCTTGGGACAAGGAATGAGAGAGAAGAAAGATTAATTGAGTTCTGTAATAAATTTCACCTGTAATAGCGAATTCTCTGTTAAATAATTACAAGAAGAGGAAGTACACTTCGAAAAGGCCAGGTGATGCGGGAAGATTTCAGTTAGATTACATTATGGTCAGACAGAGATTCCGAAATCAGGTACTGGATTCTAAGGCGTACCCAGGAGCAGATATAGACTCACATCACAATGTTCTAGTGATGAAGAATAGGCTGAAGTTTAAGAGATTAGTCAGCTAGAATCAATACGCATAGAAATGGGATAAGGAAGTATTGAGGAATGAGGAGATACGCTCGAAGTTTTTTAAGTCTGTAGATACAGCAATAAGATGTAGTTCAGTAGGCAATACAGATGAAGAGGAATGGACATCTCTAAAAGGGGCAATCAGAGAAGCTGGAAAGAGAAACATAGGTACAAAGAAGATAACTGTGAAGAAAGCATGGCTAACAGAAGAAGTACTTTAGCTGATCGATAAAAGAAGGAAGTGCAAAAACGTTCAAGGAAATTCAGGTAATAGAGAAATACAAGTCACTGAGGAATGAAATAAATAAAAAATGCTGGACAGCAAGGGCGAAGAAATCGGAAAAGACATGATTGTCGGAAGGACAGACTCAGCATACAGGAAAGTCAAAATAACCTTCGGTGAAATTAAAATCAAGGGTGGCAACATTAAAAATGTAAAGGGAATTCCACTGGTAACTGCAGGGGAGAAAGCGGATAGATGGGAAGAGTACATAGAAGGCGTCTATGGGGGGGAGATTTATCTGGTGCGATAAAAGAACAAGGAGTAGCCGATTTAGAAGAGATGGGCGTCAGGTATTAGAATCAGAATTTAAGAGAGCGGTGGAGGATTTCAGATCGAATAAGGCAGAATAGGTAGATAACATTCCATCAGAATTTCTAAGATCATGGGGGAAGTGGCAACAAAACGACTATTCACCTTGGTGTGTAGAATGTATGAGTCTGTCCACATACCACTTGACTTTCGAAAAAATCTCATCCTCACAATTCCAATGACAAGTGCGAGAATTATCCCACAATCAGCTTAACAGCTCGTGGATCCAAGTTGCTGACTAGAATGATATACAGAAGAATGGGAAAGAAAACTGAGGATGTGTTACATGACAATCAGTTTGGTTTTAGGAAAAGTAAAGGCACCAGAGAGGCAATTCTGACCTCGCGGTTGATAATGGAAGCAAGACTAAAGAAAAACCAAGTGACATTTGTAGGATTTGTCGACATGGACAATGTAAAATGGTGTAAGATGTTCGAAATTCTGTGAAAAATAGGGATAAGCTATAGGCACAGACGGGTAATATAAAGTGTGTACAAGAACCAATAGCGAATAGTAGGAGTGGACGACCAGGAACGAAGTGTTCACATTAAAAAGGGTGTAAGACAGGGATGTAGCCTTCGCTCCCACTGTTGAATCTGTACATCGAAGAAGCATTGATGAAAATAAAAGGAAGGTTCAGGAGCGGAATTAAAATTAAAGGTGAAAGGATATCAATGATACGATTCGCTGATGACATTGCTGTTCTCAATGAAAGTGAAGAAGACTTACGTGATGTGTTGAATGGAATGAACAGTCTAATGAGTACAGAATTTGGATTGAGAATAAATCGAAGAAAGACGAAAGTATTGAGAAGTAGCAGAAATAAGAACAGCGAGAAACTTAACATCAGGGTTGATAGTCACGAAGCAGATGAAGTTAAGGAAGTCTGCTACCTAGGCAGCAAAATAACCAATTACGGACGGGTCAAGGAGGACATCAAAAGCAGACTAGCACTGACAAAAAGGGTATTCCTGGCCAAGAGAAGTCTACTAGTATCAAACACTGACCTTACTTTATGAAAGAAATTTCTGAGAATATACGTTTGAAGCACTACATTGTATGGTAGTGAAACATGGACTGTGGGAAAACGGAACAGAAGAGAATCGAAGCATTTGAGATGTGGTGCTACAGACGAATGTTGAGAATTAGATGGACGGATTAAGGTGAGGAATGAGGAGGTTCTGTGCAGAATCGGAGATGAAAGGAATATGTGAAAAAAACTGACAGGAAGAAGGGACAGGATGATAGGACATCTGTTAAGACATCAGGGGATGATTTCCATGGTACTAGAGGAAGCGGTGGAGGGAAAAAGTATAGAGGAAGACAGAGCTTGGGATACATCCAGCAAATAATTGAGGACGTAGGTTGCAAGTGCTTCTCTGAGATGAAGAGAAACTATCGGATCCCTGATACTCGGCATCAGTTATGTATTTCGTTCAAAAGACGGACAAAGACGCTTTTAAGCAGGTGCTCATAATGTTTCGGTCCATCACTGTATGATTGCCGCTTTAGCGGTTTAAGCTGTGCTCTTAGGTTCCTGCCCAACCACACCCTCGTAAATCGAGACTTATTCTCAAAAAAAGTCAAATATTTCTGACAAGAAAGAATATAAATGTCACTGCTGGGTTTTTCACTCATAGAAATTTCATTTTTAAATCTGACTGAAGTCACGAATTCGCAGGAATTCGTGACTGAGAGAGCACACTCTTGTATTAAACAACATCGAATATTGTAGAATATACTTCTGCTGCACGAATAAGGAAGTCCCATCTTGTTCCTTTTTTAAAGGTATATAAACTTTCATTTGCAATTTTTAAAAATAATACTTATTTACATGAATTTTTATGCCACGTTTTTGTTTGTAGTTTTATAAATACCATTCGTTAAATAAAAAGTCTTCTATTCTTCGATTGTCCTTCAAGTGAATATGCGTTGTGTGGCGATGAATTTCATTAGAATTGAAATATTTTGATTTGTTGATTTCTTAGACTGTAAAGGTTTGAGATTACATATATCTTGTCAGTTTTGATTGTTTTGACATTGTGACATTTATTATATGATATAAAGGCGGAAAAAAAGCCTGGATATATTGCATTAAAGGTTTGCGGATTGAAAAACAATACAGGCATGATTAAGGAATAAAAAAAATACGTTGTGAATAATAATAATAATAATACTGGACCTCGTGGAGGCCCGGGAAAAGAATAGGCCTCCGGTACGTTCTGTCAGCCGTAAAGGCGAAGAAAAGAACAAACCACTAATAGGGCTAACCCTCCTTTTAGTGTGATTAGTTGGTTCAGGACAGAACTGGTCGGGGACGACGCTTGAACCCTATGCCCGTCTACAATGGCAACGACACTGCTAGCCACACGGAAAATGATTTAAATCCAAATAGAGGTGTTTTGCAGGATATGCTTCCCTCAACCACCCTAGAAGGAAAACAAAGACAGAGGATGAGATGGTCAGATGAAGTTAACCGACACCTCATGTTCTGTTATTACCAAGCAACAAACTTAGGAACCAACACAACTGGATACAGATCATAAGTATACACAACATTTATTACCAGATACCCAGAATTAAAATTTTTAACAGAACAACAACTAGCTGATCAGATCCGTGTAATAATCAAAAATAACAGGATACCCCACTCAGAATTAGAAAACATCAAACAACAAGAACAACAAATACTGGAACAAAATAATGTACTATCAGAAGAAGAACAAAATACAGTAATGGACTCAAAGATCCCAGAGCAAACAAACAAAGAACAACAAGCATCAATTAAACAATCAGAGGAAAACGAAATCTTAAGACAGCCACCAGAAGAAGCACAAATAGAACACGAAGTGACACACATGTTAGCTATAGAAGAAAAATTTCAGCTGACATATATAGAATACAAATACACAAATACAGACATTAGACCATTCTTGCATAGACCACCAAATAACCCACAAGTCGAAACAACAGTAACAACTATCAACACAATCATACACAACAAAATAAATAAAAATACAACTATGGAAGGGTTACAACTACTGGTTTATATAGGAGCACTCACCACACTAAATATACACACTAGGCAGAGATCAGAACCAACCAACACACAGAATAAACCCACAAAACCAGCATGGCAACACAGGCTACAGATCAGAATAGAAAAGCTGAGAAAAGACATCGGACAGCTAACAGAATTTATACGAAATGAAATATCAGACAAAAAACCAAAAAGGTTAGGTAAAATCTCATAACAAGAAGCGATAGAGCAATTATATGAAAAGAAGCAGAAATTACAAGCATGGGCCAAACGACTTAGAAGATACAAAAAAAGTCAAAATAGAAGGAAACAAAACAAACATTCAACACAAACCAAAAGAAATTTTACCAGACAATAGACAACACACACATTAAAATAGACAATCCACCAAACATAACAGACATTGAACACTTCTGGAGCAACATATGGTCAAACCCGATACAACATAACAGACATGCATGGTGGATACAAGCAGAAACAGACACATACAAGATGATACCACAAATGCCTGAAGTGATAATTTTGCAACATGAAGTCACCAAAGCAATTAATTCTATGCACAATTGGAAAGCCCCTGGAAAAGATAAAATAGCAAATTTCTGGCTAAAGAAGTTCACCTAAACACATCCACATCTAACTAAATTATTTAACAGTTACATTGCAGACCCATACACAGTCCCTGATACACAAGGAATAACTTATCTGAAACCTAAAGGTCAAGCAGACACAGAAAACCCAGCAAAATATCGCCCCATAACATGCCTACCAACAATATACAAAATATTATCTTCAGTTATTACCCAGAAATTAATGACACATACAACACAGAACAAAATTATAAATGAATTAACAAAAAGGCTGCTGCAAAGGAGCTTGAGGATGTAAAGAGCAACTGATAATACACTCCTGGAAATTGAAATAAGAACACTGTGAATTCATTGTCCCAGGAAGGGGAAACTTTATTGACACATTCCTGGGGTCAGATACATCACATGATCACACTGACAGAACCACAGGCACATAGACACAGGCAACAGAGCATGCACAATGTCGGCACTAGTACAGTGCATATCCACCTTTCGCAGCAATGCAGGCTGCTATTCTCCCATGGAGACGATCGTAGAGATGCTGGATGTAGTCCTGTGGAACGGCTTGCCATGCCATTTCCACCTGGCGCCTCAGTTGGACCAGCGTTCGTGCTGGACGTGCAGACCGCGTGAGACGACGCTTCATCCAGTCCCAAACATGCTCAATGGGGGACAGATCCGGAGATCTTGCTGGCCAGGGTAGTTGACTTACACCTTCTAGAGCACGTTGGGTGGCACGGGATACATGCGGACGTGCATTGTCCTGTTGGAACAGCAAGTTCCCTTGCCGGTCTAGGAATGGTAGAACGATGGGTTCGATGACGGTTTGGATGTACCGTGCACTATTCAGTGTCCCCTCGACGATCACCAGTGGTGTACGGCCAGTGTAGGAGATCGCTCCCCACACCATGATGCCGGGTGTTGGCCCTGTGTGCCTCGGTCGTATGCAGTCCTGATTGTGGCGCTCACCTGCACGGCGCCAAACACGCATACGACCATCATTGGCACCAAGGCAGAAGCGACTCTCATCGCTGAAGACGACACGTCTCCATTCGTCCCTCCATTCACGCCTGTCGCGACACCACTGGAGGTGGGCTGCACGATGTTGGGGCGTGAGCGGAAGACGGCCTAACGGTGTGCGGGACCGTAGCCCAGCTTCATGGAGACGGTTGCGAATGGTCCTCGCCGATACCCCAGGAGCAACAGTGTCCCTAATTTGCTGGGAAGTGGCGGTGCGGTCCCCTACGGCACTGCGTAGGATCCTACGGTCTTGGCGTGCATCCGTGCGTCGCTGCGGTCCGGTCCCAGGTCGACGGGCACGTGCACCTTCCGCCGACCACTGGCGACAACATCGATGTACTGTGGAGACCTCACGCCCCACGTGTTGAGCAATTCGGCGGTACGTCCACCCGGCCTCCCGCATGCCCACTATACGCCCTCGCTCAAAGTCCGTCAACTGCACATACGGTTCACGTCCACGCTGTCGCGGCATGCTACCAGTGTTAAAGACTGCGATGGAGCTCCGTATGCCACGGCAAACTGGCTGACACTGACGGCGGCGGTGCACAAATGCTGCGCAGCTAGCGCCATTCGACGGCCAACACCGCGGTTCCTAGTGTGTCCGCTGTGCCGCGCGTGTGATCATTGCTTGTACAGCCCTCTCGCAGTGTCCGGAGCAAGTATGGTGGGTCTGACACACCGGTGTCAATGTGTTCTTTTTTCCATTTCCAGGAGTGTAGATACAGAGGTGACCTATCAAGCTCAAACTAAACAAAGGTCGCTACACTACGCATACATTGATTACCAAAAAGCTTTTGATAATGTACCCCACTCATGGTTACTACAAATATTGGAAATATATAAAGTAGATCCTAAACTGACACAGTTCCTAAACATAGTAATGAAAAATTGGAAAACCGCACTTAATATTCAAACAAATTCAAATAAAATCACATCACAGCCAATACAGATTAAGCGTGGAATATACCAAGGAGACTCATTAAGTCCTTTCTGGTTCTGCCTTGCTCTGAACCCACTATCCAACATGCTAAATAATAGAAATTATTTATATAATATTAGTGAAACATACCAACACAAAATCACATATTTGCTATACATAGATGATCTAAAACTACTGGCAGCAACAAATCAACAACTCAACCAATTACTAAAGATAACAGAAGTATTCAGCAATGATATAAATATGGCTTTAGGAACAGACAAATGTAAGAAAAATAGCATAGTCAAGGGAAAACACACTAAACAAGAAGATTACATATTGGATAACCACAGCGATTGCATAGAAGCGATGGAAAAAAAAGATGCCTGTAAATATCTAAGACACAGACAAAAAATAGGAATAGATAATACAAATATTAAAGAAGAACTAAGAGAAAAATATAGACAAAGACTAACAAAAATACTGAAAGCAGAATTGACAGCAAGAAACAGGACAAAAGCTATAAATAATTATGCTATATCAATATTGACCTATTCATTTAGAGTAGTGAAATGGAGTAACACAGAACTAGAAGCACTCAGTACACATACACGATCACAATGCCACAAATATAGAATACATCACGTACATTCAGCAACAGAAAAATTCACATTAAGCAGAAAGGAAGGAAGAAGGGGATTTATCAACATAAAAAACCTACATTATGGACAGATAGACAATTTAAGAAAATTCTTTATAGAACGAGCAGAAACTAGCAAAATACACAAAGCAATCACTCATATAAATACATCGGCTACACCATTGCAATTTCATAACCACTTCTACAACCCTTTAGATCACATAACATCAGCAGATACAAAGAAAGTAGATTGGAAAAAGAAAACAATACATGGCAAGTACCCGTATCATCTAACACAGCGACACATCGATCAAGACGCATCCAACAAATGACTAAGAAAGGCAACATATACAGTGAGACGGCAGGATTCATGATTGCAATACAGGATCAAACAATAAACACCAGATATTAAAGCAAGCATATTATTAAAGATACCAATACCACAACAGGTAAATGCAGACTTTGCAAACAACAAATAGAAACAGAAGATCACATCACAAGCGGATGTACAATACTAGCAAATACAGAATGCACCAGAAGACATGACAATGTAGCAAAAATAATACATCAACTATAATACATAAACTAATAAAACAACACGTTCCCACATACAAGTATGCACCACAAAATGTACTGGAGAATGATGAATACAAATTATACTGGAACAGAACCATTATAACAGATAAAACAACACCACATAACAAACCTGACATCATACTCACCAATAAAAAGAAGAAATTAACACAAGTAATCGAAATATCCATACCCAATACAACAAATATACAGAAGAAAACAGGAGAAAAAATTGAAAAATACATCCAACTGGCTGAAGAAGTCAAGGACATGTGGCATCAGGATAAAGTTGACATTATACCAATTATACTATCAACTACAGGAGTCATACCACACAATATCCACCAGTACATCAACGCAATACAACTACATCCAAACGTATACATACAGCTACAGAAATCTGTAATTATTGATGCATGTTCAATTACCCGAAAGTTCCTAAATGTAATGTAACATATACTGTACAGTTAAAAGGAAGTCACGCTTGATCAAGTTCCGTGTCACTTCCTATTTTTAACCAGACATAACGTCTGAGAAAGGAAAGAAGTAATAATAAGATAAAGATTTATATTACATGTAGGTGTACAAATAAATTTTACAGTCCATTCAATCGGGCAAAAGATTTATAAAATGAGACATACAGAACATATGAATAGTAATAATAATAAAAGGAAATATACTACGTTTAGTTACACGAAGAAAAAAAGAAATGCATTACATATCAATGTAGCAAATGACCCACTGGGTTATGACAAAATTAGTTTTAGTTTCAGGAAGAAGCAGGGAGGGAGGGAGGGAAGGAGACAGAGAGAGAAGAGAGAGAAAGAGAGAGAGTGAGGGAAGAGTGAGTCTATATTTGGAGGGAGAGGGATGGAGAGATTTAGCACTTTTTTTATCGAGATATTATTTAAGTTTTATGGTACAAAGGAGACATAAAATTGATTTGCAGTGCTTGTCTGTAATGTGAGTATTTTGTTTTTGTACTTTTTGTTTTTCGCGCGACAAACTGAAATACAGGAACCTAGACACATTGAAAAACACAAAAAATGCTAAACTCTATTTCACTATACATAACCAAAAATAGAAAAAACAATTTTATACGCTAGTGTTCGTGGTGGATGACGAGTGACATTTGATTTTCATACTGTTTTTTCGTTGCACACGGGAAAGGACACGGAGCACATTTGAACACAACAGACACGTTTAATAGATCATAGGCTCTTCACTTCCACTAATCACTTTTACACAAGGCCTTCTTTGTGGAGTGTGGGGGAGGTGGGAGGGGACGCCGGCGATGCCTAAGACGTTGGTGTTGTGGGAGGGCGGCGACGGTCACGTATTGTGTACGAGGCCTCTGGAGGCTGCATCCAGCGGTATTTGGAGGAAATTCTGGAAGGTCTGTCGGTACGTTTTACGCTGTTTGGCCCTCTTGTGCTCCTCCCACAAGTCCGGGACACGAAGCCACTTCCTTCAATGCTGTAACTGCATATTTCTCACCACGTGACTACAGCGATCGCATAAAATTTCGATCGTTATTACTGTTCATCTTCCAATCTCCTAGGGACTTTTACAGCAGAATGTATCATCAACTGCCTTGTAATTATAATAAATCGTACCTGAAGTAATGCGTTTGTGTTAAATCTTCAATGTGCCATTGCCACGAAATGCCATATTATCACAGCCGCAACTTATGATACGGAAACAACCCAAATACGATGAGTCCAATATGGCTTCTAAAAAGAAGCGAGCGAGGGATGTTATGTGACTGATATACATAGATGGATATAGTTCCGGCAATACTAGCCGTGACCTTCTTCTTGTGTGCGGATGCACACATATTCCCCGAAATCTTACGGGACTTTTTAAGAATGTCTTCCACGAGTAATGAGTGTGTTGGGGTGGGACACTACGAATGTGGTGTGTGGACATACAAAGTGAAATGTGGGTTTCGCGGGTGGCGTGCGCGAGATAGTCCCTGCAGTCGCGCAATCCTCTGTGCCCTCGGTGGCTCAGATGAGTAGAGCGTCTGCCATGTAAGCAGCGGATCCCGGGTTCGAGTCCCAGTCGGGGCACACATTTTCACCTGTCCCCGTTGATATATATCAACGCCCGTCAATGCCAGCCGCACGCAACGACACTTCCGAATTCTAGTCATTCTTGGTTAGTTACAAGGGCATAGCGGTTTACCAACAGGTAGAGACAGTTCATTTTACGGAGGGGCTGGTACCGGTAGCAGTGCTCACCCCCTCTTGGTTTCCGGAGCGGGCGAGAGCTGGCCAGTTGAAACGCAGGAAACTCTCGTTCGAGCTCTTGGTAAGTCAGGCATTCCGATGTGGCTCTGAGGACTATGGGACTTAACATCAGAGGTCATCAGTCCCCTAGAACTCAGGACTACTTAAACCTAACTAACCTAAGGACGGCACACACATCCAAGCCCGAGGCAGGAATCGAACCTGCGACCGTAGCGGTCGCGCATTTCCAGACTGAAGCGCCTAGAACCGCTCGACCACAGTGGCCGGCCATTCCGAAGTGCTGGATGTCTGTGACCGAGACGCGGTGCATAGTAGAGGTAAGGAGCAGTCACTCGGCTCTGTGACTTGGAGCCCGTTAGGCCTTTTGTTTTGATCGCCGAAGTAACATTGTGCGGCTAGGGCATAATAGAGCAAAGAGTTAATGGTTGGCGTCCGTAGCAGCATTGTCGCCAGCTTTTGCAACTGTAAATTCCGCGCGACTTGTCTCAATTATCAGTTTCAAAGGACTGCATTACAATATCGATACGTTTTCGATGATCCAAAATTTGGATACCCGGTTACTGAATGGACACTGTTCTTTTATGTTGACTTTGATTGTCTTGTGTTAGACCTTAGGTCTGCTATTGATTGTTTCAGTTAATGTCGTTGCCGTAGTTGGTGGTCATGAGGCACACTCTTCTAGGTGAAATTGTGTGGCGTGCAGTTGGATTTTGTTCCATCGTTGCTGTTAACCGCGAGCTTTATGTTTCGCTATTTTATCGAGTGTTCACTATTACGTTAGAGAAAGAGAAAGAGAGAGAGAGAGAGAGAAAGAGAATGTTGTAGGGAAAAAAGGTACTGTCGCTTGTGCAGCGATCAGGACTAGAATTTTGTGGAAACATTTGGACGGCAGACGCCACAAAATAACTACGGACGGGTCATGTGCATCACCTACGAGCTCTGAGCAAGGTGTGTCGTCTGAGTTGATGCGAAGGGTTTGCGACCAACGTCAGATGTTCCAGCTTTGTTGTATGGTATTGCTGTTGTTCTGTTTGTCTTGTTTGAGTCTATAGCAAGCTGTAAGTTTTTCTGCCTTTCTGTTACTGATTGCTATAAGGGTGTTCTATGGTGGCGTTTTTACACTCTTGTGTGGGAACATGATTCTAGAATTTATGGATGCGTGCTGATCGGGTAAGATTTTCTTGTATTTGGAATACTTGTTGAAATTTATTTTCTGGCGCCACACGCGCGATAAAAGCGAAGGTTTTGTCCGTTAACAGTAGTGGCTTTGAAAGTAGTATACGTTTTATGCACTCCACTCAAAAATGCAAGGAAGTGTATTTATGGTTTTGCCAAATTAAGTGTGAGCAGAAAACTGGTTATGCAAGTTGTGATAAAGCGCAACCTGTGCGGCCTTTTTATACTAGTGGTCGGTCTTGTATTTAATTTAACTCCAAGCACTAGTATAAGAAGTTTCCTTGTGACTGAGTGGGAGTCCCCCTTAGTTTTAAGGATTTCTCGAAAAGTCAGAGCCGTTACGCTGACCTGCTTTAGAATAAATCTATCTTACGGCTCGCAAAGCTATCTATTTGTTTTGTGGAGTGATTTTTGTTGACAACGAAATAAAGTATGGATTCACTTGCCTTCACTGTTAAAGGGTGGAAGCCCGTTCAAAAGGAAAGTTAAATAGTAACATTAATTATGAAAAGCTGAGTCTGCACTATCACATTAAAGTTCAATTTTTTCAGTAATGATAACAGTAAGAGTTAGCTGAGAAATGTTTTAAATCAGAATTTGAGGATTTTAGTGTTTTAAATTATTTTATTTCTTCAAGGCTATACAATTTTGATAATATTGAACGATGGAAGTTTAGCATTTCCAATAGAATAACACTTGTAGTCAATTTTAAAATTCTTGTTTGAACGAGAATAAGCGAATTTTAGAAATGTTTTAACGTTATACAAATTTATAACATATTGCGTTTATGACAGTTAAAATGTAATATCCCTTCTGTATGTTCTTGGTATCAAACTGCCCCACCATTACCCCGCATTCATCTCCCGTATTGTGTTGCTTGCCGTATGTAAGAGGATGGTGATGTCAGCGGGCCGTGGTTCTTACACCGATCTGTTACAGTACAGGTCTGTTGCTATTAGTGGGGGATTGGTGGTGCTCTATACCGCCTTCCAAGCTTCCTGTAGCCACGACGGAATCTCCACTGTAGTCTGGAAAATTGATTGAAACTGCCAAATAAATATTTCAATAAATGTTATTCAGCCCAGCCTCGCCGGTTAATAGAAACCCACCCCTCCATTCCCAATCACTAAAATTTCGGTTCACAGGTGCGGGGATAAGTCTATTGGAATGGTCTTGATAAATTTTAATTTTGTTTTATGGTGAGGCTTCAGGCTTAGAATATTATTTTCTCGAGTTGTTTCATCCCTATCGTTTTAGTTAAATTAAAGGGGTCTATTTGACCTTAACGCGGTTTTGGAACTGCAAATTTCCCGATTCGACTTCGTAACTGGGTCTCAGCCACATTTTCGGGTGATAATATGATACGATAGATGTCTTTTGCTTTCGTACTCCTTCATGAGTGTTCACACTTTCAGTGCTGGCCTGGAATACGGGTGAATTTTCATTAAGATGTGGTTTTTATGGCTAAATAGTTGGGTTTTGTACTTTGTGTGTTCGTCAATGTTCTACCATGTTTGAAATGAACACTTCGTATTCCGCGATCGCAGTGTAGATACTTTTACTGTTCCAAGATGACTAGTCTCAACAACCTTAGGCTTCATAAAATGAATACTTGTTCGTGTAGTTACATTTTCTCCGTTTTTCTCATTTTCGATTTAATGTACTTACATATGTGGCGGGCTTTTATTGATTTTTATTTTTTTTTCAGTTTAACATACTTTCGCGGTTTTCGTACCTGTTCATTGCGCCGATTTGTTTCTCTGGCCAATCTGCAGTAGCTTTAGATACGGTGGAATGGTAGCTCCTGTCTTGGTAAATCTGTTTTGTATGAGCGATCGGATGTCTGAATCCGTATTTATTCACTTTCGTTGTGAATCCACGCATTTTTCCCCACCCTCACATTATCACGCAATGATACCAGTTTCTGTTTAAAATAAACAGGACTAATTTCCCGGTATTTTATGTTTCTTTAATCTTATTCTGAGCGCAGATTATTGTCTTATGCGGAGCTGATTGTCTCATGTCGATTTTTGTTTCTGTTAGAACTGAAAACAAATTAGATTTATGACTTATTAAACCAACCCTAGGTATTCTTTCAAATAACTTCCGGGAATTCAGCCAGGTAACACTTTCAGCGACCGCCGATATTTCGGCGGGAGAACACCCCGCCATTTTCAAGGCAAACTGCAACGGATAGGCGGCGTACATGCAAATTTAATACCTCGGTTCTCGGACAGAAGCAGGAAAGATAACACACCCACCCACACACACACACACACACACACACACACTGAACACTAGTGCCACCAAAGATGACCAAAGTCAGAGCTATCGATAGTGAGACTATGAATTCGCAGGTGAGGCAGCATTGACTCTGTTCCTCTGTTTTTTGACAAAGGAGAGAGCCGGATTCCAAACAGAGTTTAAACAGAAACCTCCATCCCTGTTAACGAGCTTGCTCGCTAATTTAATCTCAACTGCCTCCCTAATGACACTGTCCCAATAGCTGGACGTGCATGCCAATATCTCGGTGTTATTATATAACATGGGGTGACCAGTATCCAAGCAATGTTCGGCAATAGCAGATCTATTTGGCTGCTGTAATCGTGTTGTATACGCCAGGAGAAACTCAGGTCTCACCTAGGTATTCTGCTTAGCAAGCCATTTTCCACACTGATCCATCCAGACACTACTAATGTATGAAGTACTTGGCCTAAATTTAAAATTTAAAAAAATGTTGCAGTAGTGTTGACAAATAAATATGAATGAAAAGTCGATTTATGTCAAAAGGTAGTGAATTTGTCCCCCAGAGGTCACATGACACGTTACAGAGATTATAAAGAAAGTTCTGTTATATGAGAATATACAAATGTTCTGTTTCACTAAACCGCAGAGCTCAGGATTAATTAAATTCAATAATCAATAACGAAAGCAGCTCTCTTTCGCAATGCCTAACGAAACAAGTGAAGTGGCCACAGGGGATGGTTGGATGTCAATGTAACTTTGTACACATACACACCATCTGTAGGTATATAAATGATTAGAGCTGCAATTCTATGTTGGCCGCTGAGGTCGAGCATTTCTAGGCGCTTCAGCCTGGAACCACGCGGCTGCTACGGTTGCAGGTTCGAATCCTGCCTCGGGCATGGATGTGTGTTATGTCCTTAGGTTTGTTAGGTTTAAGTAGTTCTAAGTCTAGGGGACTGATGACCTCAGATATTAAGTCCCATAGTGCTTAGAGCCATTTGAACCAGTTTTGAAATTCTCTGTGAAAAGTGGAATGACCACCAGAATGCATTAGTATTTAGTGTCATTACCACATCTGTTAGAGTATATAAAGGATACAAATAGTGTCATAATTGGAGTGATCACCAATGTGGGAGAGTGTTATCAGCGAATGACAGTCTGTAAGGGGCCTCATTGTGGATCTCCAATTGGCCATCTGGTTGAATCACGCAACACCCAAATTAGTTGGGCATTTGGATGTGAGCTTGGCCCAAGGTTGAACTGCATAGGAACGAGAAGACAGGAACCCTTGTCGTCAAGGTTCCAGTCAACCATGTATGTCCACCACAATGGAAAGCGCCTTATCCTGCACCCGCCCCACTGTAGTCCCTCTACATCTGTGCCTGCCGTCCACTAATAAAGTAATGGACGCCCTGCATCAGTCTGCTTCATCCTAAAGCATAGGTCAGAGACTTGCAGCTGCTGTGGAATTAGTGTGCCAAGTGTAGGCTGCTGTTAACACCACAACACAAACGGCTGCGTTTGGAGTCCTGCTGTGACAGAGAAATATATAATGCTGACGAATGACGCGCTCAGCAACGAATCATGGCTCTCGGCTACCCGAGACAACCATTGTCAGCGAGGGTGGGATCAACCTGCAGTGTATTGGAGATATATAATGCTGACGAATGACGCGCTCAGCAACGAATCATGGCTCTCGGCTACCCGAGACAACCATTGTCAGCGAGGGTGGGATCAACCTGCAGTGTATTGGAGATATATAATGCTGACGAATGACGCGCTCAGCAACGAATCATGGCTCTCGGCTACCCGAGACAACCATTGTCAGCGAGGGTGGGATCGACCTGCAGTGTATTGGAGAGACACAGCAGTGTTATTCCTGGCGTCATGGGAATGACTTAAAGTGACGGCGCCGGCCAAAGTGGCCGAGCGGTTCTAGGCGCTACAGCCTGGAACCGCGCGACCGCTAGGTCGCAGGTTCGAATTCTGCCTCGAGCATGGATGTGTGTATTGCCCTTGGGTTAGTTAGGTTTAAGTAATTCTAAGTTCTAGGGGACTGATGACCTCAGAAGTTAAGTCCCATAGTGCTCAGAGCCATTTGAACCATTTTTGAAAGTGACGGCAGTTAATGACTAAGCGAAGTCACATGGCTCAATGGTGCATCAGAGACACCTCACTTCCTCATGTGTTACCTCTCGTTGATGTACTCCTATGACCTCCCAGATCTATCAGTGATAGAACATGTGTGGGACCTGCTCAGACGTCATCCTTGTCCTAGTATTAGTATAAAAGGTATCAAGGACAAGTTACGACAGCTGTGGTCCAGTTTGCCTCACTAAAGGGTACAACGTCTCAGACACCTTTCCCAACCGAATCACTGCATTCATCTAGGCAATAGCGGCTGCAAAGCGTACTTATAAGTGTAATTTTGATTTGACACAATTTCGTAATTACTGAAATAACCTCATGTACCCCTCTCACCTAGTGAAGTTTCAGCTTTCCTCCTCCCTTTCTGGGTAATCACTTCTTTTGTCAGGCAGTGTATAATGAAAAGGAGAGCATCTATTTATCCAATGCACGACAGACCTTCTACGAATGTGGCTGAACAGTTTCACTTGATGAATTTTAGAAAAATTTTTCCTTGGAACAGTGGGGATTGTGATGACTTTGCAAGTAAGCTCGTTTGACAAAAAATTGGGAGCCTCCAGGAGATATTACACTAATACTGTATAACACCTCCTCTACCCTTGGTAATTAGCTCCATTCTGGTGAGCAATGGAGTCCACATGTTTCTTCAGCTATGCCATATGCAGTTGAAGCCATTCATTGATGACTAGATACCATGGACGATGTTGATTACTGCATTTCATTCGCTGTTTCAAATAGTCCCAGACTTTTCTATGGGATTAAGGTGGGGCCAGTCGAAGTGTGACCGGCTACCTGAGTGGACATCAAACCAGGAATGTATGTGAGCAGTCCTGTGAACTCGGATGTTGTCAGTTTGGATAAGAAGAGTGTCCACAGTATATTTATCATGAAGACGGAGAAGAAAGAGCAACACTTGGTCACTGGGAATATAGAAACGAATATCCTGGTTCACGTTCATGGTGACATGAGTGGCACCACAAGCCATGGTACGAAAACCCCTAAGACTCACAGTCCCACCTCTGGTCTGAAGCACACCCTCCACACACTGTAGGATCAGTGGCCTGGAAATAAGTAAGGAAGGAAACAGGCAACAACGCGAAATTACGACTCGTCGAACCACAATACACGCCTCGAGTCAGTTGCTGTCGGGTTTCTGTGTTGCATGCCACACTGAAGACATTCGACTCTATGTCCCCGCGTGAGCAACGTGCTTTTGTGTAGTAGGCTACTCAAAGTACTGCGTGTCCACACACAATTCATTTCGCAGTTTCCACTTGGAAACCGGTCGAGATGAAACAACTCACTGACAGCAGCAATTCGTGTCAGGTTTGAAAGTAATTGACATTGATAAGGCTGTGCACTCTCAAATGAATAATTCCGGCCTCCGCTTTAAGTGACTTAAGGAAATTATGGAAAACCTAAATCTGAATGGCTGGACCGAGATTTACACCGCCACCCTCCCGATTGAAAGTCCAGTGTTTTACCAGTGCACCAACCAAGTCAGTAAGAAAAAGGAAAAGCTATGTAAGGTATGAATGTATGAGGCATTTTCGGAAAGTTAGTGTACTAGATGTTTATATTTTTTAGAAATGTGTATTTGAAAAAAATCACACGATAGTGTTGATACATTTGTCGACTATTTTGCACATAATCACCCAATTCAATGCATATGATGAGTTGTGGCACAAGCTTCTTTACGCCCAACTCAAAGAACTCTCAAGCCAGCTCCTCTCCCCACTTCAGAACCTCTTTCTGCAACTGCTCATCGGTTGAAAATTTAATGTCACTCGTGTGTGCCTTCACGGAGGTGAAAAGATGATAATCCGAAGGCGCTAAGCCAGGGGAATACGGGGGTGGATCAAAATTCCAACCAAATGAGTCGAAGAGCGCCCTGGTTCCTACGGCTGTGCAAGGTTGGGCGTTGTCGTGCAGCAAGGACACTTTTCTCGTCAGCCTTCCCCTCCTCTTGTTTTGATCGCTCATTTTGAGCTTTTTTTTGCGATCTCACAGTATCAGTGTGCATTCATGGTCTCCCCCTTGAGGCAGAAATTCGACCAAAATGATTCCTTTTCGATCCCAAAACACTTGGGCCACGGCTTTTTTTTTTCGCGAAATTGATGTTTTGAATTTTTTCTCTGGTGGGAAAATGGTGCGACGCAACTGTGAAACTTTCAGTCTCAGACGTGTAATGAGCCACCCACGTTTCATCTTCAGTCACAATAGAGCTCAGAAAACCCTCGCCTTCTAATTCAAGTCGCTCAAGAAATTCATAGGCGCTACTGACCAGATTTTTCTTGTGCTGCTCTGTCAGCTGATTTGGGACTCCTCTTGCGCAGTTTCCGGTGTCCCAGCATTCCTGTCTGAGTGTGTCTCGTGTAAAATGTGGAACTTCACAGAATCGTCATCCACTGTCAATCGGCAGGCTTCACAAACGGTTTTCTTAAATTTTTGAAACGGCTCATCAATCATAATGGAAGATCTCACACTCCTCTGTTCGTCATGACCATTTGTTCTGCCTGTACTAAACTCCCTCTACCACTTAAACACACTTGTTCTGTTCGCAACCCCTTCATCGTAAACCAGTCTGATTCGCGAAAATATTTCGGTAAGTGTTACACCTACTGCGAGGAGGAAGCGGATCACAGCACTTGGCTCGCACTTCGTGGAATTTCTTACCGACATCTTTCACACAACTGGACGCTACAACGCGTGTTTACTTACTGTTGTGTTCCTGCGCTACTCGCTCTGGTCATGGGATGCCTCCCTCTACCGCGCAATGTTGCCAACCCTCAAAAACCAAAGCCCCTTTTGGCCACAGCGCACTTACTTTCTGAGCCTGCCTCGTAGCCCTGTTACTTATGAACGAAGGAAAATATTTGTTTAACATTCTGTCGACGACAAGGCCATTAGAGGACACCAACTCGGCATTGTGGAGGGATTGAGAGGAAAAGGCTAACCTGGGGATTTGAACTAACAACTAGCCACAGCCTAGGAGAGTGGTTTGTTCACAGCTTGTGAGGCCCTGTCGTCGTGATTTGTGTGAATGACCGGAGGCCACAGAACAAAATATTAGTCACCCCTTAAGAAAGCTTTCGACCATGTGTAAATGGCGGAGAACTGCTACCAGGCGATCACATGACCATCCTCGCTGACGTTAAGTTATGGCCGTGAAGTGGTGTGTATGTGGCAGTTGATAGTGTGGATTCAGTGCGGTATGATTAGTCGAAGTGGGGACATGACAGTCTGGTCGAAAGGAGTTAGGGTGTTTGAACGATGACTGTCCAACAGGTCGACAAGGAAGGTGTGTCTTTCGCACAGCCGCGAATGGAACGGAAATACGTCCTAATAATGGGTAAAATGTGCTGTGCACTTCATAGTAGATTGCAGAGAATAAGTGTAGACATAGAAAATTTAGTTCTTGTGGCATAACACGCCTCAAAACTGACAAACTCATCTATTTAAAAAAAATGACAATTTTACAGTCTTGCCGCCCCTCCCCCCTCATAAATTCTGTTGATGCCCATGCTGGAACGACTCTTAATCTTTTCCAATGCTAAAATATTGAGGAAAGTCAAGAAAACGCAGATATCGGATGCAGACAGTTAACCGAACGGCACCTGCCATTGATTACGGCGTTGTGCTGCCGATGCCAGAGCTTCGCTTGTTATCGGATGCTTTGTTGATGGGTTTTTAATCTGCCGTCTCCAAGCGAGACCACGTGACTAGAGCTCATACTGTAATCAATCATGTTCTGATTGGCTACCACACGGCTCGACTGATAGATCTCGTGCTACCGACTAATCCGTTTGCGGTTAAAGCTTCATCACCACACCAAGGTGGGCCATTTTGATTTCTTGACAACAGTATGCCTTTTGCATATCGGAAAAGCTACACAGTGCCTGCGGATAAACAAACACAACGAGTAATCTGTCGTGTGTTTATAAACGGTAATCTCTACCAGTATGTAAAAACACACTTCATCTAATTATCAGGAAGAGTAATTAAAGTGGAAAGAACACTTACATAATGGTGTAGCGCAATCTCCACACTCTCTCATTTGCTGCATACTGTCTTCCTGAAGGCGAACGCTGTTTATGTTAAAGCTACTATCGCACCGTAGTCGATAAAATATACCTGCGACTCGTCGTATTGTTAGTGATTAGACTTGATAATGGTTTTGCCGTTGATACCTGCATATGCAAATAACACGTTTGTTCACTATTGACAATAACTCGAGTGAGGATGTAATAACGCTTGTTTGACAAAGTAATCACTTCTGAATCGCGCAGGTATGACAGAAGCGTAGAACTACGCCGTTCAGAAGGCTACTGGTACCTAAAAATCGTGATTAACGCGCTAGGAATTAGAATCGATATATGGTTGCAAAACTATGGCCACATATTTAGGCGTTCACAAGGACGGGCAGTAAGATGAATTATTCGTACAAACTTAAAATTGACAATCAGCGGTGGCTGATGGGAGCGACCGTAAATGGGAAATGCCTTCACTTCGAACTCATAAGCCACCACGCCGTTTGTCAACTTAGTTTGTGTAAATTCTCAAAAATCGACGAACTAAAAATACTGCTTTCAGAATCCGTAAATATTAAAATAATCTGCCTAAATGAACACTGGTTAACAGAAGATAGTATAAAAGCACTAAATAGTATTAATAATTTTAAGGTAGCTGCTAGCTTTTGTAGAATAAACAAATCTCGTGGAGGCTCCTGCATTCTTGTCAATTCTTCCATAAGTTATACAGTAAGAGATAGTTTTAATTATTTAAATGAAGAGAGTGTGTTTGAAAGTTGCTCTGTAGAGCTGAGTGATCTGAATACATTGGTTATAGCAATCTACAGAATTCCTGGATGTGCGGTAACAAAAGTGTTTTTAACCAAATTCGAATGCCTCCTGGAAAAACTCTAGAAAGAAAATAAGAAAAAAGTTGTTATATCAGCAGACTTCAACTTAAATGTCTTCGTTGAAAGCAATGATTCCACAAAATTTAGTGACTTAATTCAGAAATCTGGTTTCAAGCTAAATTTTTCTGAAGGCACTAGGGAAAACAGCAGATCAGTGACCTGCATTGATAATATTATTACTAACTACATATTTGACAGTGGAAATAAGCACAAATACTGCTTAGACTTGGGTATTTCAGATCACTCAGCTCTGTTTATTGAGCTCCCAAAAGCAAATAACCTAAAGCCTCCAGAAGTGTGTATAAAAAGGGATCTCAGTAAAAGTAAAATGGATTTATTCCGCAGTAAATTAAGTATAATAAGCTGGCCTGTAGACTACAATAGTTCAAGCTCGATAAACTATGAAAAATTCTTAAATTGTTTCATAGAGGTATTTAATGAATCATTTCCTCGTAGATATAAGCAAAAGAAGGTTAATGGTAAACTCAAATGGATTACAACAGGAATAAAGATCTCCAGTACCAGAAAGAGAGAGCTCCACAATGAGTTAAAATCAAACAGAAATCCAGATTTTGTTATTTATGTCAAACAGTATAAAGCTGTATTTAGGAAAGTTGTAGCGGCAGCTAAAAAAATGGCAAATAATAAATTCATACGAGAACACAGAAATAAGACAAAAGCACTGTGGTCAGTTGTTCAGTCTGAACTAGGAGCCAAAGTAAAAATTCATGAGATTTTGAAAATTAGACATGAAAATGAAATTATAGTAAACCCTGTTCAGATGTCAAGTTGTTTCAATGAATTCTTCCTAAACGTAGTAAGATCGGATGTGGATATGACATTCTATCAGGGCATCACAAATTTGGAAAACAGCCAGAACACATCTTTTAAACAATTTGAAAAAATAACCCAAAGGGATGTGGAAAAGGAAATATTGTCTCTAAAAAACAAAACCTCACATGGGTGGGATGAAATAACAACATCTGTAATCAAGTATGTGTACGATATTATTTCCCAACCACTGTCAACTATTATAAATCAATCTTATGAACAGGGATGCTTTCCAGAGGTATTGAAATATGGTGAGATCAAACCTCTATTCAAGAAAGGATCGACAGAAGATATGGGGAATTACCGCCCTATCTCTCTCTTGCCGGTCTTCTCTACAGTGTTTGAAAAGATTGTAGCAAAACAAATTAATAACTTTCTTACTGTAAATGATATAATTTTTAAAAACCTGTTCGGATTCCAACAGGGTAAAAGCACTGCGAATGCTATAAATGAGTTTATCCAAAAAATATGCTCCACGTTAGATAAAGGTAGAAAGGTCACAGGTATATTCTGTGATCTGACTAAAGCTTTTGATTCAGTGAACCATGCATTACTCCTCCACAAATTACAGATGTATGGAATCAGAGACACTGCTTTAAAATGGTTTAGCTCTTACCTGTCAGGTAGGAAACAAAGAGTAATTTTAACTTCAAATGGAACCAATTATTCATCAGACTGGAAAACAGTTCCCAAGGAGTCCCACAAGGTTCGATATTGGGTCCCTATCTGTTTCTTTTTTACGTAAATGACCTACCACTTGCTATTGATGTTCATTCAGTCTTATTTGCTGATGATACATCAGTTCTAATTGAAAATGAGGTATCTGAAAATATTCCAGAAAAAGCCAAAAATATTTTAGAAAAACTTGAATCTTGGTTCTATCAAAATGGACTAAAACTAAATGTAACTAAAACCAAAATGATGCAATTTGAAGCTAAATCAGTAGAAAGGAGTGAAATAAAGATAACAAGCAATGATCAGGATATCACAGAAGCAAACCACGTGAAGTTCTTAGGCCTAAATCTTGACAAAAATTTAAATTGGAAGGTACACATAGATTACTTAGCAAATAAACTGAACAACTTAGCATTTGCAATGTGTATTGTGTCAGGTGCCACAAACATGGATACCAGAAAGATAGTTTATCACTGCTACTTTGAGTCAATTATTTGTTATGGCATAATCTTCTGGGGAAATTCAGCAAATGTCACTAGGCTCCTAGTATTGCAAAAGAAAGTAATTAGAAACATGTGTGTTGCAAAAAAACGGGAATCCTGTCGACCACTGTTAAAAAATTTAAAAGTACTATCTATCCCCTCACTTTACATATATGAGATGGTGGTGTTCCTATATAGAAATCAACATACACTAGACAATTTCCATTTTGACCACAACTACAGCACTCGCCACAGAGATAACTTCAAACTTCCAACACATCGTTTAAAACTTTATGCCCAAACGCCAGAGTATATGGGGTTAAAAATTTTCAATAAAATAAAAGGCAGTAATATATTTAAAATGGAGACTGGTTCACTGAAAAGATTGCTCTTTATTCTCCTGGTGGAAAAGTGTTATTATTCTGTCGATGAATTCATTGAGGACAGCTTCACAATCTGAACACAGGGATTGTAATACATTTATTATTTTATGTACATGTGTAGCTGTAACTTAGAAATGTAAAATATAATGTAAACTTTTGTATTTCTCTTAAAAAAAGTGAAAAAAGTTTCTTTTGTAAACCTTGACATGTCTCCTGTACATCAAATCAAATGATTTGAAAATTGTATGTAATGAGATGAATAAACCACATAACACATAACATAACATAACACTATGTCAGTGCGCCGTACTAACAACATTTACAGTAGAAAGGCACTTTTGTCTGATAAAACGCCTCGGCCACTATCATTTTTCCAGCATTTAGTCAAATAAGAATATCTAAAATCCATGTTTTGTCTAAATAAACCACATTTAATTCTTATGTCTCATATTTTCATACAAATCTCATTTGTCGTTTTTAGAAACAATGTCCTCTCGTTCAAACATGATAACGAATTCTGGTACATTTTAAAAATGAATTTCATACAGAGTATAATTTTTCTCAAATGTAGAGGACTTGGCTTGGGGCTTGGGATCGGATAATGGACTGAATTTTCATGTAGCTTTAGTTGCCAACTATCTCATACTAAAGCCCTTTACTGTTGGACCTTCATAGAGGAGGTACTATCGTCGATAACCAGACAGAAACAATTTACCTACCATCCATTAAAACAGTTCTCATATGAAGCATAGTGTAATAGCCGACCATGTATAGTGTCCAGTTGTTCAGTGCTAGTATTCTTTTTTTATTTTATTTTTGGCGCTGTCGAAATTCGGTGGTGTACGAGACCTAAAATAGGGTAAGACCGCTCAGTCAGGGCAAGTTTCAAATTTCTGGTTTACAGTTGCAAAATTAGTACCTGTATGTGACAAAGCAGTGTTGCAGAATGTTAATGATGTAAATTTCTACAGGCGTACGCAAGGAGGGGCGTAGGGGGAACTTTCCTCTTCCCCCCTCCCCCTCAATGAACCCGGAGTCCAGAATTTCTTTCATTACAGAATTATCATATACTTGTGAGAATGAGAGGATAATCAACAGTTCTCTGTGATGTAATAATTTTTTTGTGTCACCTATAAAATTTAGTTATTGCAGCGTAACACATCTCGAAACTGAACAACTCATTTACATAGAAAAAATGACAATTTTAGAGTATTGCCCTCTCCTGGATAAATTTCCGTGGATGCTAGTGTAAGTTTCATGTTAAATTTACTGAAAATTAAATGTCGCTATTCGTTTATTCATTCATAGAGTTCAGAAGATCACATCCAGGAGAATCTTCAGGCATATGGTACACATTAACATAAGACAAAGATATCCTAAGTACTTTATCTGCACACCACAGTAATAACAAACTATCACGATATTACTTATGTCATCTAAATTTAGTAGAGTAAATTACATAATACCATGACAAAAGTTGCTGTTCTGTCAATTTTACTATTCAGCTGCTGTTCACATACTATTATAAGCCTAGTATTTTCTTGATTACAGCAATACTTTTCAAAGCAAATGTTTTTTACATTTATACATGCTGAATCCCATTTGTAATACATTACTTGTCATATGCCTGTATTATGAACACTGCTACTTGCCATGTAGGTAGAACAACTTCTCACTCCCTGGATATTCAAATAATTTGTACAGATATATAGCAGCCTGTTTGTAATTTTCATTTGAATTAGTAGTTATTTCCTATTTCTTGCATTATGTTAGATGGGAGCTTGTTGAATATCTTACCACCAAAGTACATAACTCCATCCTTGAACCTTGGACAGGGAGGCAAAGTCTACATGAAAACTATTTTTGTCTTTTATTGTGACATTTCAGTTGAAACTGATTTTTATCATCACTGTATAGGAGAATTGTCCCAGAATACAATTCCGTAAGAGAAAAGTGAGAAAAAAAGTACATAACTCCATCCTTGAACCTTGGACAAGGAGGCAAAGTCTACATGAAGACTATTTTTGTCTTTTATTGTGACATTTCAGTTGAAACTGATTTTTATCATCACTGTATAGGAGAATTGTCCCAGAATACAATTCCGTAAGACAAAAGTGAGAAAAAATATGCAAAATAACCCCCAAACACCCTTGTCTTTGTACAGAAACCAGATGGCAGTTATAAGAGTTGAGGGACACGAAAGGGAAGCAGTGGTTGGGAAGGGAGTGAGACGGGGTTGCAGCCTCTCCCCGATGTTATTCAATCTGTATATTGAGCAAGCAGTAAAGGAAACAAAAGAAAAGTTCGGAGTAGGTATTAAAATCCGTGGAGAAGAAATAAAAACTTTGAGGTTCGCCGATGACGTTGTAATTCTGTCAGAGACAGCAAAGGACTTGGAAGAGCAGTTGAACGGAATGGACAGTATCTTGAAAGGAGGGTATAAGATGAACATCAACAAAAGCAAAACGAGGATAACGGAATGTAGTCAAATTAAGCCGGGTGATGCTGAGGGAATTAGACTAGGAAATGAGACACTTAAAGTAGTAAAGGAGTTTTGCTATTTGAGGAGCAAAATAACTGATGATGGTCAAAGTAGAGAGGATATAAAATGTAGACTGGCAATGGCAAGGAAAGTGTTTCTGAAGAAGAGAAATTAGTTAACATCGAGTATTGATTTAAGTGTCAGGAAGTCGTTTCTGAAAGAATTTGTATGGAGTGTAGCCATGTATGGAAGTGAAGCATGGACGATAAATAGTTTGGACAAGAAGAGAATACAAGCTTTCGAAATGTGGTGCTACAGAAGAATGCTGAAGATTAGATGGGTAGATCACTTAACTAATGAGGAGGTATTGAACAGAATTGGGGAGAAGAGGAGTTTGTGGCACAACTTGACTAGAAGAAGGGATCGGTTGGTAGGACATGTTCTGAGGCATCAAGGGATCACAAATTTAGCATTGGAGGGCAGCGTGGAGGGTAAAAATCGTAGAGGGAGACCAAGACATGAATACACTAAGCAGATTCAGAAGGATGTAGGCTGCAGTAGGTACTGGGAGATGAAGAAACTTGCACAAGATAGAGTAGCATGGAGAGCTGCATCAAACCAGTCTCAGGACTGAAGACCACAACAACAACCACCCTTGTCTTCAGGTCAACACAGTGAAAGATCCTTCTAAGGGCATGCCATGTTGAACTGAGCTTATCGACTAGTTTATCATTACACACTGGGCTTCATTTAGTGTAAGACTATTAATGTCTACTTCTGCTGCTAACAGGTTTCTTGTTTGAAACAACATAATATGAGTCTTTGTGAGATTAAGATTTGTGCTGCAAGTTGTCATTTGTAGGCCCATTCAGCTATCATTTGAGCTGTGTCTCCTAGGACTGAGTTTGGACTCTTGATTGGCATACTTGTGGCATCAGTAAATATTAGTTCTTGAACTGCCATTTAAAGTCATTGGACAATTACTTATGTGTACGAGAAACAGGAGTGGGTCTGGTACTAATACCTGAGGCACTCCACTTATTGTGTTCCCCCTTTCTGAGGTTATTTTCATGGGACGCTTCCAATTTTCTGTTGTGCAGATAAGATACCACCCATGCACGAGAATGTCATAAATGCAATAAACTTTAGTTTTCTAAGTAGAATTTTGTGATCCACAGAATCTAAGGCTTTTGCAGCATCAAAGAATAATTCAGTAGCAATTTTTTCTTGTTTAGTGCTGCTAGCCTTTCATTTGTAGAACTTGTATTGTTTTCTAACAAGTTCTGCTCAGTTCGAAGAGTCAGTATTCTTTTGTAGGCCACTTTCTTCCAAAAGACTGGAAAGGGTGATGTAGGTCTGTAATTAGTGGTGGTTTGCTTGTTTCCAATTTTGTAGATAGCTGGGGGTCTTCCGACTCCACTCATCTGCTTTGACCCATGACATAACATTGTTGTAGTGTGTGATGTCGCTATGGCATGGTGCTTTTGAGTTAGTTTCGTGTTTGTGTATAATGTGTTGTTGTATTTGATGGCATACTCTGGTGGTGGATGTTGATGTGTGGAGTTTAACATATGGTACTGGGTTCATTCCAGTCTTGTTTATGAATGTGGTAACTAATGTGGGTTTATTAGAGTGTGGGTAGTCAGTGCTGTTACGTGGATTTGAAGTGTTTGCTTTGTTTTCAGTGAGTTTTGATGATTTTTTTCCTTTGGTTTATGCATTTGGTAATTTTTGATTAGTTTAGTGTTTGTCGCGCAAGATTAAATTTAATATTTTTTTTATTGTTTTTTGTTAAGAGTTGGACAGGACGCATAAGTTTACCAGCTTTTCGTTACGTGTTTTATGGGTGACGATTTGTTGTCGATAATAAAGTTTCTGCAGTTTATGGATTAATAGCAGACTATGTTGATAATACAGTTTCTGCAACTTTTTGGGCTAAAAGCAGAATGTTTTACGTGCCATGCCTGTGGCAGTGCATGAAGCTGACAAGACGTCTGGTGTCTCGGACCATGGACCTATGTATGTGGTGTTGTCAGCGTGACATCATCTGGCATTCAATATGGCATAGTACCTGGTTCGAGAAATCTATGTTGGCCATAAGGGAGATTGTTTTGCTTACGTACTACTTTTGTTGTAGGTCCTCTTTAAGGTTTTGTGTGCCTGACATGGTGGTGTGAGGGGTAGAACTGTTAGCCCCCCCCCCCCCCCCCCCCCCCCTCCTGTGAGGTAGGTGTATTCTGTGTATGTGAAGTATAGGGGGAAGTTGGGTGGGCTAGGGGCCATTGTTGAATTTGATGAGTCACAATTTGGTTAACAGGAAGCATGGGGGGGGGGGGGGGAGGGTGATCTCAGGTTGGTTTGTGGGTATGGGGGGCTGTTATTTCGTGAGGTGGGTACCCTGATTGCCTTGTGTTTGTGGGGTTCATTCAGGAATATATTCAGTATACTGTGGTACTGTTATGTCAGATGCACTTTTGTCATACAAGGGTTTGGGGAAGAGGGCCTATGAATACTTAGTAGTTAACCATAGTATTCAGTTTAAAGATTGTGACACTGGGGCTTGCACTAATACCATAGAGGGATTTTGGGGGGCAATTAAATCTGTTACAGGGGGGGGGGGGGGAGAGGGCTCTCTTCCAACCAGCAATCTTATATAGATGAGTACTGCTGGCATAAAGGTGTCCCTGAGAATTTTTGCATTTTTCGTGTTTTTTTAAGAGCTGTGGGGAGGATGTACAGCCTGCGATGGTGAGTTGAGGGGGTTGGATTGTCCAAGTTGAGGGGGTTGGAATGTTTGGGGGGTGGGGGGGGGGGGGGGTGGGAGGTGTGGTTGTGAGTATTGTTTGTGAGATAGATGGGGCAGGTTACGGGTTGTGGGGTTGTTTAGAGGTTATTTTGGAGAGGACTAGTTTGGTTGTTTTCTTGCTTGTTCCTTTTTTTTGTCAGTTTTGTTTTTAGGAGTGGTATCGGATGGGTTTGGGTTCTTTTATGACTGCGAGGTTGTGCATACTTTTGGAGAATTTGTGTGTGTGTGTGTGTGTGTGTGTGTGTGTGTGTGTGTGTGTGTGTGTGTGAGATGATGTCTGTTTTATATTTATGTTATTTTGGTTGTGTTTTAATTGATAAGGTGCATATGGGGTCCAAGGTTTTTTTCCAGTGGGATTGGGGGCTGTGTTTAAGCTACATAGGTCAATGAAAATGTCTGATTCTGCTTTTCAGAGTTGCAGGTGTTGGTTTTTTTGGTATTGTGGACTTTGTTTGAGATAAATACATTGAGCGAAGTGTCGTAAGTTGAGATTTTTTTTTATAATATTTTTTTGGGATGGTGTGGTGTTTTTTACTGTTGTATATTTAGCTTGCCCTCTTTCTAAACCCCCTATTTCTCACAGTTGTCCTGTAATTTCATTTTATTGTTGGAGTGAAGCGTTCTTGTGTCGTTTTTGTTTTTGTTTCTATTTGTTGGGATGTGTATCTCATGACGTCATTGACACCGTTTTCTATACGCTGGAAGTAGGTGTTTCTGCCATATTGAAGACATCATGGGCCAAAGCAGATGGGTGGAACTGTATGCTGTGTATAGGTCAAGGGAAATGTCCGATTCCAGCTTTAGATAAGTTTTGAAAGAAATATGTACTGTCATTGATTGATTGCACAGACACCGGTAGAGATAATCCTATTAAATCAGTACAAGATTTTAATATTCTGTCTGAAATACTGACATAATCAACAGAATTGCTACTTCTTAGTAGTCTGATAAATTCTGTAATCTTCTCATACATTGTGATTTTGAAGCTATTGTCTGTTGGTGTTGCATGCAGTATCTGCACAAGTAAATCTGAAATCTGTATTTGGTGATTCACTGCTGGATGCAGTGCTTACAACCACTGTGAGGAAGTAATCATCGAATTTCGTGTCCAATGATTTGAAAGTGTCGCCACGTCTGGTAGAGCTATTTTCTGGGGACTCAGTTTAATTTGGGGATTGTTTTTTTGTTGTGCGTGTCTTGTTTGATAATTTACCAAATAGTTTTTGCCTTATTCTTTGAAATTTTTAGTATAATGCATGAATTTTACTTTTTGATGGGAGTGGAGGATATGATAAGGGAGTTTCAGATCTTGACTTCTGTTTTCTGAATTATGTTAACCTGTCTTTTCCTGCCACTAGACACTTTAATCCTTGGATTAAGATCATTGGCCAGTAAGTCTTTATCTATATGGAGATGGTATCTGTTCTTTGGGACATGTCCAAAAGAGCAGATACCATCTTCATATAGAAAAGGCTTACCAGCCAATGATCTTCTTCAGTGCGGATGCACTCACATTGCTCAAACTCTTACGAGACTCGGTAGATTGACTGCTGTGAGTAACGAGTATAGTGGGCAGGGGCACTACAAATGTAGTGTGTGGACAAGAAGTTGGAAGTGTGGGTCTCACTGGGAGCATACCAGAGATCAGTCCCTGCAGTCGCACTATCCTCTGTGTCCTCTATGGCTCAGTTGGACAGAGCGTCTGCCATGTAAGCAGGAGATCCCGGATTTGAGTCCCAGTTGGGGCACGCATTTTCAACTGTCCCCGTTGATATTTATCAACACCTGTAAGCAGCTAATTGTCTGGATTTCATTGTAATTTCATTCTTCGAGAGCCACATGATCACCAATGGTGTCTGTTCTTTTGGACATCTCCCAAAGAATGGATACCATCTTCATATATTTCATATGTGCACTTTGGGTTAATAACTTCAGTTCCAGTCATCTCAGCAATATGATACTCCTGTGATAATTTGCACATCATTAACATTTTGCTTGCACATTTTGTTGCCTTTTTTATTTTCACTGTCAAAGTTTTCTCCTTCTCATAAACAATAAATTTAATTTAATTTACAGCAAGCTGCCACTGCCAGATAACAGTACCCCTATTTTAAATGGGGCATAACTTATCTAGTCTTGTGACCAAGTCAGTTCTCACTACTGACAGATCTAGGACTCACTTTGCTGAATGACATATGTGAGTATGATCAGAAACAATTTAGTTTCACAGTTGTTACATTGCTTAGAAGCCAAATGTTTCTATTTCAGTTAATGAGCTGAAGAAAAAAAGACAGACCCAACACCTTGGAGTGTGGAGTCTGTGACGAACTCCGGAATACTGGTGCTACACAAACACAGCATAAACACTCACTCGTTCACACAAAATTTTCTGTAAATACCATCATAAAGGAGAGCCTTCAGGGACAAGTCATATTACACAAGTTATATATATGAAAGCAGCCTCTTGTGAGCTACTTCTGTGAAGTATGCTAACAACAAAGTATGAGTAGTGTTCATCTGTTCATTCTGATAATTATGGGAATTGCTTCTACAGTAACTTAAACATGTTTATGAATATTATGAGGAAAAAAGCAACTCTGCTAATTACTGCTCCTGCTTTTCTTCTGCTCAGCTGATGGTTTCATCTGATACTTAGGACAAAGCATTTGCGTAAATTTACACGGACTACATTACATGGGAAAAACCTGAAAAACATGGTGTGATCTTCCATGATTCATCTATGGAGGAAAATGCAGCAGTTGGAAATAGAACATGTCATTTTCTGTGCAAAAAATGACTTAAAAAAAAAAAAAGTGAAAATTTTTGTGAAGTTTGAACGAGTTTGGAATTTGATAAGATTGCAATATCATTCATCATACAGAAATAGGTATAAAAATTCTCAAATGCTCCGGCATTGCTAAACAGCAGTATGCCATTATGTCATTCTGGGGACACAAGGATAGACTTGTTGCAATCATATGCTCTTACCAGTCATTTGTACCTGTCAGTATCAGTGTGATTTCAGAAACTTTACTACATCCAATAGACAAAGGTTGGACCTGGGTTATACTTCTTATAAACATCTAACTTTCAACAAAACACCAAGCGAAAGATGTAGTTTTCAACAGAACTGTACAACTTTAATCATGCCAATCAACATTAAAAAAGTATAAGACATAGAAATAATGCAAGGTATCCATTAACATGATCAAATGAGATTGTATGCAAGCAAACAGTAGTATATAGTGTGTGACAGCTTTGAGTGTGGATTACTGATACAAAAATAAGTAATTACAAATACTCAAATATTATTAATTATTATTATTATTATTATTTGTGTGCCCTTGAAGAGCACATTTAGACTAAACTTCATGTCCTTTTCCCTGTTGTTTTCTCTTTATGTTCTGCCCAAACTTCTCTCATTTGTGTGCTGTGTTTCTGCTTCTGTTCTTTGGGCCATGGGGCACTTTAGGTCCTGTGTTCTCTTCAGCTTCTCTTTTTCCTGTTCGCCCAGTGTTCCTTCATCATCTGGCTGTGTTCTCGTCATCTCTGTTTGGTCCATTGTGTTCGTTTGTTGTGTAGTGTCTCTTGTGGTTTGTTTCTTCTGATCAGGTTCCTAAGGAGTCTTTTATTTTGTATTGTTTCCTGTGTGATGTTGAGTTGTTCCATGTCATTTCTTACTTCATTCATCCATTTGTGTGTGTGTGTGTGTGTGTGTGTCTAATATAGGGGCCCACCAGACAGTTTACATCTATATTCTGCAAACCACTGCGGAGGGTAAGTCCCATTGTACCAGTCAGTGGGGCTTTTTCCCATTCCGTACAAGTATGGAGCACGGGAAGAATGGTTGTTTAAATGCCTCTCTGCATGCTGTATTTAATCTAAATCTGTAGTTCCACCTCATAAATCAATCTGAAACTGTTACACTATACCATGAAGTTAAATCGTATTTTCTAATTCTCCAATTTTTTGGACTACAAGAAAAGATAGTTAAATTTTGTTATTTCGTATCTTCCAAATGTTGCCTTGTCTGTAAATAAGACTGAATATACAAACCAGTATGGTGACTTCTGCAACAAACAGTGGGTCTAAGACTGGCAGACAGAAAGACCCTTCACACGCCGCATATGGTATGAGATATAGTCCAGACTATGGTGATGTGTTGTGTGTGTATACTTGTGTCTACTTAGACAGTCTCCAGAATGTATTCTTTCTGGTCAGGTATACAAGCAAATCTTGTTGTATAACTTGATCCACTATTTGTGGGGCTCTGGATTGTGTCTCAGAAACATAAATGTAAACTGTAACAAAGGTTGGATGACTTGACTATTTTCTCTCTGAAATCATATTTTGAGAACAACTGTGCAGCCTCACATCTATTACCATTTGTGTCATCATACATAAAAATCATGTCTGCCTGTTTACAAAATGAACTTCCTGCCTCAATTAAACAGAACACGTTTAGCTATCTCACAACAACTAGACACACATGAGATGTCTGAGACAGACTAATCTCATATGTAAAGGGTGGGTGTGATTAAAATTTTGCTAATTGAGAGGGCTGCCCATAAAAAAAAGAGTAACTGTAATCCAATGAAACATTATGGGAACATTTGTAAGGACATAAGGAAGAGAAATGACAAATAAATCATTGAAAGAAACGCAGTTTAATCTCCACTTGGGGGAGGGGAGGAGGTAATATTTGTTTAATTGTGTATCATGCTTACATTCCAGGTTACAAACATTGCTCAATGTGATGACCATCTGCATCCACGACAGCCTGGAACCACTCTTGGAATTGCTCTTACCATGGTATGTTTGTGACATACCTGGTGCACTCCTTGAAGAACACACATTGTGTCCAACATTCTCAACCATGGCAATGGTAACTTTTTCAACAATTTGCGGTGCAGTTGGTCACTGGCCTTTCCCTCGAGCAATTCACATATCACGAGTTAATTTGAACTTCCAAATCAACTCCATTGTGAGAGTGGGACTCCTCATATTCCTTTAATCCTTGATACTCGCGGCAGCTCTATTGCTGTTGTTATGATAAAAGAGCTTTAGGTGAAAAGCTCTGCTCACTTTATCCAGACTCATCTTGACTGTCTGCAACCATAATGCATAGTGATGCTCGTGTTTCAATCCTACGTCACCATACAAGTACTGGCACTCAACAGCAAGTCATAACACTACCACTGCTAACAATGCAAATCCTGGAGCACACAGTCTGGACATCATCCCTACAGTACAGTAAATAGTTTTCCATCTACACTGTCTTAAGTAGCATTGTATCTTAACCCACTAGTGCCGGAATTAATTTCTTTGTGATTTTTTGAAAAAATTGCGTTATTATGTCTGTAAAAGGCATAAATTACACAACAGAGTTGTTTCAACGAAAGTCATTACCGCCATTAGTGAGATATTTGATGTTGCCACATGGCAACGCTATGCGCTTTCACTACATAAATTTATATGGATTACAATTTCAACTAAAATAAGTAGGTTATTGAAATTTCTTATTACATATACAAGTTTTGTGCAAATTTATTATTCGGTCTTCATCATACAATTGATACTTAACACAGTACAATTAATAATCAAAAATCAAACCTTGAACTCGGCATTATTTTACATGAAATGGAATAAAACAGTCAATACACAATCCCACATTACACTTTGAACACATTGTTCTCACAATAGATTTACAGTCCTTGTGTGCACACCTTTTCTTCTTCTTTCCTTTAGTGTGCTGGACGAGGTGGTCAGTCTTATCAAACCTAATTGAATGTGATATGCGGCTGTCGGAACATGCCCTCGATGCAGATGGTCTCCCGGCTCCTTTTGGTAAAGCTTCGTGTCTTTGCAAGTACACTGTTGCTACTTCTTTCTTGAAATCAAGCTGAGAAATAGTTTGGTTTCTTGCTTTATTATACAAAATCCAACTGTTTTGTATGGCGACATTTAACATCCATGTAAAGAGACATCAGTACCATTTCATGCTTCTTATTGCAGTGCCATGGCATGCTAGATTCTGATCCATCTGATCAGTACCTCCCATATATGTATTATATTTGGCTACCAGTTTTGGTCTGGGAATCATTATATTTCGCTTTTTTAGTTGCAAGAATCTCTTGACTTGGCTAACTTCTTGTGCACCACAGGAAGAAGAGATCATTGTGACAACTGAGTTGTCCAGCCACCACACATATAATAATCCATCATTCTTCTCTATGCATATATGGGGGCTCAACAAACACATCACCTTCAATATCGTCATTATAAAGAATCGCAAGCGCCTCAGCAAGTGAGAAACCTCTTCTAAAACAAAAAAGAGAAAATTCGTCCTTTTACTGAGTACAAGCGCCTAGCGTTGCCATACGGCAACACCGACATTCAAACGGCCTAAATAACGCAATTTATTTCACAACAAGCAGTAACCTCCAAAGAATATGTATTTGAGTATTTAAAGCACAACCATACTAAAAAACCAAATTATATATCGTAAGTTACTGTGTAAAACATATTTACTCGAACTTATACTCCATTTTTCTTCGTCACTTCAGCAAACGACGACTTCCAACACTGCTTACGCCGCAGAATTTAAATGGATTGTTAAAACTGTTGCATTGTAGTGATCTTTACAGTCTTGCGGAACGGAATCCAGTGCTGCCAACACTATCGCTTTGTTGATGTTGTGGAATCAACGATTTTAAAAAAGTGTTACAAACGTTGCCATATGGCAACGCACAGCGCTAATGGGTTAAAACCACCCTGTACATAAATATAAAAAATAAATGTCTCTCCATAGAACAACATCTTCATTAAGGATACAGTTAGAGCATCAACAGACTGTCTCCAGTTAATATTATGGATTGATTAGCTAAATCTAAATCCAAACTATGCAAACCATTGTGAACTGCATGGCAGAGGATACTTATGAATTTAATGGTTATTATGGCTTCTTTCTGTTCCACTCACATACATATGGAGCACATAAAGAATGATTGTTTAAATGCTTCTGTGCATGCTGCAGTTAGTGTAATTAGTCTAATCTTGATCTCATGATATGTGGGGAGTGATACATAAGGGGTTATAGTATATTTATAGAGTCATCATTGAAAGGTGGTTCTTGGAACTTTGTAGGTGGGCTTCCTCAGAATAGTTTATGTTTATCTTCAAGTGTCTGCCAGTTCAGGTTTTTATGATCTCAAGGACTCTCTTCCATGGGTCAAAAAACCTGTGATCAATTATGCTGCCCTTCTCTCCATACCTCCAACATCCTCTGTTATTTCTGTTTGGTAAGGACCCTCACACTTAAGCAACATTCTAGGATGAGTGTTTTGTAACAAAGATCCTTTGTAGATTGATTTATTTTACCAATGAACCAAAGTCTGCCACCAGCTTTTCCTCCAAATAAGCCTATGTCATCGTTTTGTTCAATATCCCTACAGAATGAAATTTTCACTCTGCAGGAGACTGTGTGCCCTATGAAACTTCCTGGCAGATTAAAACTGTGTCCCGGACCAAGACTCAAACTCGGGATCTTCTGTGAAGTTTGAAAGGTAGGAGATGAGTACTGGTGGAAGTAAAATTGTGAGGGGGGTCGTGAGTCGTGCTTGGGTAGCTCAGTTGGTAGAGCACTTGCCCGCACAAGGCAAAGGTCCCGAGTTCGAGTCTCGGTCCGGCTCACAGTTTTAATCTCCCAGGAAGTTTTAACATCCCTACAAGTTATTACACACAGGTATCTCTACGAGCTGACCAATTTCAGTTGTGACTTGTTGATATTGTAGTCATAGGACACTATGTCTCTTAGTTTTAGGAAATGCACATTTTAACTTTCTGAACATTTAAAGCAAGTTGCCAATCTTTGCACCACATTGAAATTTTTACAGGATCAGACTGAACATTGGTGTGGATTTTTTCAGATGGTACTTTATTATAAATAACTGTGTCATCTATGGAAAGTCTGATGTTACTGTTCATATTGTCTGCAAGGACATTAATAAACGACATGAACAGCATGAGTACCACCACACTTCTCTGGGTCTCATCTGATGTTACTTCTTCATCTGTTGATGATTCTCCAGCCAAGGTAACATGCTGCATCCCCTCTACAAAGAAGTCCTCAATCCAGTCAAAAATTCTGCTTAATGCCCCATACCATGTTACTTTTGAAAATAAGAGTAGGTGTGCAACTAGTTAAATGCTTTCTGGAAATGAAGAAATACTGTGTCTACCTCACTGCCTTTATCCATGGCTTTGTGGATGTCGTGAGAAGAGTGTGAGTTGGGTTTCATGTGATGGATATTTTTGTAAATCATGTTGGTTGACATCGAGAAGGTAATTCTATCCAAGAAACCTCATAAAATTTGAGTTTAGAATATGCTATAAGATTCCAAAACAAATTGATTTTAAGGATATTGGTTGATAATTTTGTGGATCAGGGTTGCCACCATTGTTGTAGATTGGCAAAACTTGTGTTTTTTTTTTTTCAACGACCGGGTGTAGTTTTTGTTTGAGAGATCTATAGTAGGTTATGGTTAAAAAAGGGGACAATTCGGCTGCAAATTTGGTGTAGAATCTGACAGAGGTTTTATCTGGCCCTGGAGCCTTGCTTGATTTTTGTGATCTCAGTTGCTTCTCAACACAACTTTACTAACATCTATATCATCTTAGCAGTGGTGCAAGAATTATATTGGGACAATACTTCACATGGATATTTCTTTGTAAAGGAACATTTGGAAACGGAATTGAGCATTTTTGGTTTTGCTTTTCTACCCTCAATTTCATATCCTGTCTCATCCATCAGTTTCTGGACTTTTACACTGGTACCACTAACAGTTTTTACATTTAATCAAAATGTCTTTTGGTTTTATAATAGTTTTTTCAATAATATCTGCTATGATAGTTGTAGAAGACTTCACGCATTGTCCTCTTGACAGCCAAATGTATTTCATTCAGCATCCCTCTATCTATAGCCCAATGCTTTGTTTTACATCCATTTTACATCCATTATGCAGTAGTTTCTGTTTCTTCAAAAGTTTCTGTACAGGTGGTTGCACACCATAGAAGGTCTCTTCCTTTGAGTACTGTTATACTAGGCACACACTTATCATGTGCATGGCCAAGTATTCTTTTAAAACTGAGCTATAATTTTTCTACATGCTTCTGTCCAGAACTATATGATTCACACTTCTCATTGACAGATGACACTATTGCCTCTTTGTCCACTTTGCTGAACATGTAAATCCTATTTATTTTAGTTGTCTTTATTATTTTGGTAATCACTCTTGCTACAACTGCCTTATGGTTGCAGATACCAGTTTTGATATGGACATCTTCAAAGAGGCCAGGTCTATTTGTTGGCATTACACCAAATGTAGTTCCATCATGGGTAAGCTTCTGATCTATCTGTTCTAGGTATTTATCAAAGAACACATTTAGTAAAGTTTCACAGGTCTTCCGGCCATGCTCATCTCTTACAAAACTAATATTTCCAACTGATTGTTGGATGATTAAAGTCTCCACTGATGATGACAGTATGATTGAGGAACTTACATTCCAGTGAACTTTATTTAGTTTTCTATAATGTTTTTGGCTACATCTGGAGTAAGTACTGGGGTCCACAGAAGGATCCGATTATAAGTTTATGCCCACCCTTGATATTTCATATTTACTCATCAACCACTGATCATGTACATGGACAGGTTTTGACATGTGTATAGTAATAAGATTTTACATTAATAATTAAATTTATATTTTACATTAAAATTAAATGTTACATTTAGCATCACCATAGTGTTACAGAATTATTCTACTTCATACACACAGCTATTGATTAATAGGTTCTGTACATCCCTCTGAAAAGGAATCGTATGATAGGTGTCTCACTGCAAGAGGTATTTTATTATATAGCTTCATGCCAGCATATTTAAAATGACTGGCGTATTCTAAATCTATATTATTTCTATTTCTCGTTCAATAATTGTAAGTCAAAGTCTCTGGCTGATTTTTCATTGAGACGAGACAGGCTTTAATAAAGTGGAAAGCTACAGTTGATATTTTTAGTTCTTTGAAATGTGACCGGCAAGACTCTGTTTGGAATGTCTGTAATTGTTCTCACTGCGTTCTTGCCACATAAACACCAATTTTGCACCAAGAGTTGGGCTGTCATTATAACTCACAATCAGAATCATTTTTTTTGTATATTTGTTTACATAGATGTTTTTCTCATTTTTATGTAACTGATATGCCCCCAAACTTAATAAATATATTTCTGAAACGCCCTGTGGATGGAACTCAAATTTATTTCCTGATTCTTCACTTTTAATGAATACTAGTTAACAATAATTTGCAGTCTATTCTGACAGGCAAATCATGTGTGAAAAATATGCTAATTACATTACAGCTGATAAATTGTACTAAGCTACATTTGTTGAGATATGATACGTTGCAGGAAGTTTGGAAAAGTGGGTTTTGGGAAGGGGGCAGAATATACGTTCAGTAGATTAGTAAATTAGTAAATGAATTATCAGACTGAGTAAACGTTGGCTACAATAAGAACAGAAATGTATAACTGATCACTTGTGTCTCATTATTACAGCCTGTCATTTTTTGTAGCATTTTACTAAGACCCAGAACATGTCAGTTTCACCATCATGAACAAATAGCCTATTGCGCCTTAACAATCAAACTTGTGATTTATTCCTGTAACAACTCCATTTATTCATTTTTATCTTTTGAATACTAATTTTGAGATGGAACAAACTGCAGGAATTCCATTTAAATTTCACAAGAACTTTGTTGTAGCTCCATCTGAGGAACACTAAACAATTTTCAAGTCAGTTTGGGCAGTTGGTGTAAGAGATTAATACTTGGGTTCACACTTTCAGGCCATACAATGTGATGTGTAGCTATGTAAATAAGCTCACTCAAAAACTTACTCCTTACAGGTAAAACAGAAAAAGCTGATGAATTTTGTCATCAAATCAACTTACTTACAGATTTCAACATATGAATCACAGAAATCAGAAACAGAAATGCAACAGCAAAATGTGCATTGAATGAAAGAAAAGAACAACTCTTAGTGAGCAGAAACAATAATCTGTCAACACAGAAAACACTTAGAAGCTAATGTGACACTTTGGACAGAAAGAAAAACATGTAAATACTTTCTGTGTTGAGTCACATGAATAGTGGGAATCAAGTATGTGCTAGTAAAAGGACACATGTAGACAAGAACATACCCAGAATCTGAGTCAGGTGGAGGGCGGGAATGCTTATCATATTACTTTTGTGCAATGTGGAGGAAATGAAGGACAATTTCTTGAACAATAACACTCAAAACCATTGTATTTGTTAATCACCAAACATACCAATGCTACCACCTAATACATACCTACAATCTACAATACACATAACTGAGGAAGTAGTTTATATAAGATTTTTATATATTATTTGCTCTCAGGTAGGCAATGTGAATACTTTTTACAATCATAGTTTTAGTAGTTTTTGACACTGACTAATGAGATGAAAAGGATATCATGAACTGAAGGTACAAGGCTATTGTAGTCTTTTAGAGTGCAGAACGATCTGGCATTTTCAGTCCAAGTTTTTATATTTCGTGACAAATGGCTCCAGATATTTTGTTAAGACAAAGCAGACAATGACGTATGCACTCTGAACAGACAATGACATATGCACTCTGAATATGTGATATAACTTGGGGATCTCTGATTTTATTTCTTTGTTTTGCTTACACATGTGAACTTCTGGGATCCAAAATTTTTACCACTGATGAACCATTACCTTGGCAGGCACCACTAGGTGACAATACTTCCAGGTGCCGTGGGAAAACTGACTGTCCCTCTCAACTCGGGGCCTGAGTGACGTATTTCCATTAAGTATGGGCCCAAACCTCCTCCTTTTTCTCACAACAGGTGAGCCCCGTGACCTGACTCTCTTCTCTAGTCTTCCCCAGCCAACTCTTATTTCTTCCATGATGAAGTTAATTGCAAAAGCTACTGTTGTTGTTATGGTCTTCAGTCCAAAGACTAGTCTGATGCAGCTCTCCATGCTCGACTATCCTGTGCACGCCTCTTCATCACTGCATAATTACTGAAAACTACATCCACTATCAACTGATCCCTTCTTTTAGTCAAGTTGTGCCATAAATTTCTTTTTTCTCCAATTCATTTCTTCGTTTCAGTACCTCCTCTTCTGTTACGTGATCTGCCCATATAATCCCCAGGAGGAGGAGGAGGAGGAGGTGGTTAGTATTTAACGTCTCATTGACAACGAGGTCATTAGAGCACAAGCTCAGATTAGGGAAGGAAATCAGCTGTGCCTTTTCAAAGGAACCATCCCGGCATTTTTCTGAAGCGCTTAAGGGAAATCACGGAAAACCTAAATCAGGATGGCTATATATGGGTTTGAACCATCATCCTCCCAAATGCAAGTCCAGTGTGCTAACCACAGCGCCAACTTGAGTTTGGTCTAATCTTCAGCATTCTTTTGCAGAACCACATTTCAAAAGTTTCTACATTCTACTTGTCTGAATTGCTTATTGCTCATGTTTCACTTCCACAAAAAGCTACACACCTTCTGAAAAGACTTCCTAACACTTAAATTTATATTAGATGTTAACAACTTCCTGTTTTTCAGAAACACTTTTTTGTTATGGGCAGTTTGCCTTTTATATCCTTCCTAGTTCGTCTGTCATCAGTTATTTTGCTGCCAAAATACTGTTTTTAGTGTCTCACTTCTAGTGTCACCAACTCAGAAGTATCAAAAGTAGGACAGATAAAAAATCTGATTGCCAAGCAGCAGCAGGAGAACACATGCATAAAAATGAAAGATTTTACTTATGCAAGCTTTCGGAGCCAGTAGCTCCTTCTTCTGGAAGAATGGTTGAGGGGGGAAGGAAGAGGGCTGAAGAGAAAGGAACTGGAAAGGTTTAGGAAAAGGAGCAAAATTTGGAAAAACCACCCAGAATGTCAGGTCAGGGAGACTTAGCACACGGAAGGAGAAGGAAAGACTGATTCTTTTCCTCTCATCCCGTCCAGTAAGTCTTTCCTGACCTGGGGTTCTGGGTGACTTGTCTGACCTCTACTCCTTTTCCTAAACCACCCCAGTTCCTTTCCCTTTGGCCCTCTTCCTTCCCCCTCAATGTTTCTTCCGGAAGAAGGAGCCACTGGCTCCGAAAGCTTGCATAACTAAAATCTTTTATTTTTATGTGTGCATTCTCCTGCCTCTGCTTTGTGAGTAGATTTTTTTATATATCCAGTTACATTATATTGTAAACAATTGATTACTTTCATTGTTATAAGAGAAGGACAGTGCTTAATAAAAAGCAAGATATTAGAAAAAATCGTTTATATTTTACAAACTGGGGTGATAAACATGCTGTAATATCAATATGAGTAAAGAAATCCATTGACACTCTTCTATAGTGCTGAAAATGGTATTTAATTTTCACAAACGCACTGCAACTACCTTGAAGTAAACTCAGTCTTTTCCAGTAGTGCTTCCTTTGAAAGCACATTTTTCAGTAGAATTTACTGTGAAAGAACAGCTGAATTGTTATCAGAAGAATATACAATGACAATCCTCACCAGACATTCAACAACAGTACTTCACTACAATTCTCAATGGATTAGTGCTTCTATACACTGTAACATTCAGAAAGTCCAACTTCAAATATTTAACTGACAAGCTTTTGTTGCACCATTTCTCCAAACAATCACGTCATTGGTAGCAATACTCATGAGAAATATATACCCAAGTGTGTGCAACTTATAATTCAGTTCAGTTAAGCTAACTGAAATTCTGTAGATGGTGAAATGCAACATCGTTACTAGAAAGCTGGATGATTTCTAAAAAACAAAAATGCCAGACAGACATTACAGAAAGCATCAAAAAGCTGGACAATTTGGAAAAAAACTGGAAAGTTGGTAACCCTACTGACTTCCTAATCCAATTCCCACATTATCACCTGTTTTGATACGAATCTCTTTTCAAGACACTATCCATTTTGGTCAACTGCTCTTGACCGATTCTGACACAATTACTATGTCATCAGCAAGCTTGAAGTTATTAACGCATCTCCTTGAACTTTAATTCCTTTCTCTGTGTTGTCAAAAGATTTGTCTAAATCTACAATAGCTTTGAATAGTTTTTCTACTTTTAAGCGTTTCATTGACATTGCTCCTGAACATAAAGATCGCAAACTTGTGTGAACACATTAAAGTGGGTAATGGTGTCAAATATTGTGAACATAAGTGTCAGAGCTGGTACTGTGCCTCCTTCATGAAATTCTGCTGGTCAAATATCTTATCTGCCGACAAAATAATGATGGAGTTATTAGAACTGTGTGTGTGTGTGTGTGTGTGTGTGTGTGTGTGTGTGTGTGTGTGTTTACATAAAATTTCATCAAATGTTCAAATCTTTCAATTAAAACACAAGTAATACAATTGGATATGTGGTTGACTCACTCAGAAAGAACATAGATGAGCCAGCCACCCTGATAGTACATTAAAAACTTTGCCCTAAAATTTTAGGGAACAAGGCTGACATTTCACAGAATCTTAAAACATAATACAGTTGTCACGCTGTCAGATAAAACAGAGCTAATCTGTAGGTAAACTAGCTGTTATCCTCTTGTTTCAGGACTATATACAAAGCAAGTGGGCATAAATGGTGAAATCCTGCAAACATGTTTAAACAGGGTTATTCTCTAGTAGTTTTAGTGGATCAAACTGGGAGCAAAGGCAACACTCTTTATGGTTTAGTTCAATGTAAGGTCTTCATCAGAAAATAACAATGATCTGCACACTTACGAAGTCAATACTGAAGGTCCCCCCCCCCCCCTCTCTCTCTCTCTCTCTCTCACACACACTCACACACACACACACACACAAACAAACAAACACACAAAATGTAGGATAATCTGCTATAAAATTTATGATGAGAAAACTCGGTTCAATTTGTACTAAACATAGGAGAATCTCTGCACAGATACACAGTTAGTTAGTTTCATGTTCCATCGATCATTTGCACGATAAATTTTAATGATGTGGAATGAATCATTTTATATTAACATCACAAATTATTTTGTAAATGTGCCCAAATGCTTATCATTTACTGTAAATATGCCCAAATGCTTGTCATTTACAAGTGTTTAATATTATTAAGAGAGACATACAGATGTGACTTAATAATTCCTACCTACCACCTTCCATACATGACAATAACAGAAATTTGTACTAGTCATTAAAACTCGTGGCTACAACATTGTGCACACCTTTTTCTGCTCAATGCTACATTAATGTGGCATAATGAATTTAGTTTCTTCTTCTAATATTGTAATCATGTACTTCATTGTTCCCTTTGAACAGCAATGGATTATTTACAACAAATTTCATAATGGAATAAATGTACTGTGTAGCAGTACCCAGCATGTCTAACTCCTTAAACAGATGTCTACAAGATGAGCATGGGTGAGCACCACATGTTATTCTTACAGCAAATTTTTGCCCAATAGTTATAGACACCAAAGGATTTCGAAGTTTCCAACGTATTTATTATATTTATCACTGATGTAGCACCTCTAGATGTACAGAACTGAGTATGTTGTGACTTTTTAAAATTGAGGGCGAGACTATTCACAGAAAACCACTGAACGACACATCTGAGAACTTTGTTCATCGTTTATTTTGTTTCTGTATGTATGCTTGGAATTATTACAATACTAGTGTCATCGCAAACAGAACTAATTCTTCTTCTTGTATATTAGATGGAAGATCATTTACACATATGAGGAATGATAGTGGACCTATGATTGAGTGTTGGGGAACCCAATACATGATTTCTCCTCAGTCAGAATAATGTCCCTGGATTACATTGGTTGAATTACTAACTACAACTATCTGTGTTCTCTGGGTTAGATAAGCCTTTATCCATTGGCTGGCTGTACCACCAATCCCATAAAACCTCAGTTTACCTAGGAGAATATTGTGACTAACACAGTTGAATGCCTTAGATAGGTCGCAGAAAATACCACCCATTGCTATTTTGTTATTTAATGCTTGTAAAATTTGGGGAGTGAACATGTAAATTGCATTCTCATTAGGACAACTCTCCTGAAATCCAAACTGATTTACGAAGGCTATTACTGTTGCTCAGGTAAGACACCATTCAAGGATACACCACCTTCTCAAAAATTTTGGAAAATGATGAAGCAGGCTGGTAATTGTTAACATCTCTGTACTTTTCTTGTGGAGGGGTTTAAGAATGGCATATTTCAGTTTCTTTGAAAAATACGTTGAGTTATTATTGCATTACCTATCTCAGCTAAGACGGGGCTTATTATAAAATCTTTAGTACTCCATTGAAAACACCATCAAGTTAAGATGAGATTTCATTTTTGAGAGAATATATAATTTTCTTAATTTCAGCTAGAGAAATTGCTGATATATCTGTACGATTGAATTTTATGAGTTGCTTTTTCACCATACTGCTGTGAAGTTCCTCTTGTACTGTTTGTCCCTATGTTTTCTACACTAATTAAGAAATGATTATTAGATATTTTTGCTATCTGTGAATCATCCTTTATAGCCCTTCCATTCAATTCAGTGGTGATGTCATCCTGTTGTGTGGTAGGCCATCTTGTCTCTCTTTTCACTACATTCCATATAGTCTTAAGTCTGTTGTGAAAACTCCTTACACTTTTTGCATCTGTCGTTCCCTGTTATTGTATGATATATATTTTTCGGTGACACATCATCGTCGTCATCTGTCACTTGGGCCTTGGAGACCATATGCATTCTCTACATTCCTCTTCCAGTGCCCTCTGTTCCTGGCTTTTGTATTCCATTCTCCTTTACTAATTAGATGTCCAGCCCACATCAGTCTCCTCCTCTTGATCCTTTGAGCAATTAGTATAACAACCAATATTAGTAAGCGTCAACCCTGTAGAGAATACTTCATTAAGTATAATATACTAACAGTATATTCATTATATGTTCTAAGGACTATACTGTTTGTTAAAGAAAATATGGAGCACAGTATAATAAATAGTGATATCCTCAGTTATAATAGAAGGAGGAAAGAGGATTACCAAATAAAATTCAGAAAAAAAGCAACCGATCGTAATCCATTTTCTGCTGGAAGATTTTTTTACAACAGACTGCCAAATACCATAAAAATGTTAAAAGGAAACATATTTACAATAAAATTAAAGCAGCTGTTAATTGGTAAATGTTTGTACTCCATCAAGGATTTTTAATGTTGTATGTACTTTATTTCTACTACTAAACTATTATTATTGTTCATATATGTACTGACTGACTATGTCAATGACTGTAAAAGTTATTATGGACAAATAAACCATTATTATTATTATTATCATTTGACTAATATCAGCCTGTTGATGTAGCTCCTTCAATTCCTGGTTTTTAAGTATTCTCCACTCCTGTGTTTCTGTGTCTCTTTTGGGTCCAAAAAGTCTCCTTAATATTTTCCTTTCAAAAAATAGTAATTTTTGTTCACCTGCTTTTCTAAATGTGAAGCTTTCTGACCCATATAGAGCTACTGGCAGAATTACACCCTGATATAGCCTAAGTTTGAAGCTTCTGGAAACAGCTCTACTGGATAACACATCTTGTAGGCCAAAATAAGCTTTATTTGCTGCTGCTATCCTCACTTTAATTTAAATTTCCATTTTATTCTGTTCATTGATGATGCTTCCCAAATATTTAAAGGTGTCTACTGTTTTAAAAGTGAGATGATCAATTGTCAGTGCCTACCATCATTGGGTGCCTTATTCACGACCATGTACTCCGTTTTCTTCTCATTAATTTCTAATCCTGTTTGCCTTGCAATGTTTCTGTAGGTACTTGTCATAAGTTGTAGTTTTTCTTTGTTTCCACTTATTAGGACAATATTGTGACACATACAAAAAAAAAGTAATGAAGACAGCTGAATATCGGGCAAAGATCTATGCCTTTGACTGGCACACACAAGCGAACAGGAATGTGCACCCCCCTCCTCAAACTCACCAGGACATTTACTATTGATTACACTTATTTCTTATTACACACTTATTTCTTATCTACAAAACGAATTCAGTTCAAAAGTGTTTATCGAATTAGACTCAAGCACAACAAAGGGCATCATGAATCAGCCAAACAAGAAGTATGTTACAAGAAAATTTTATTTATTGTCGAAGTTAAAATCATTTTCTACTTGAGTTATGACTTAATATTTATATTTAATTATTTTGGACCCAGCTGAAATGTTAACATAAAACAAAACCGGACTAGTGCAAATAGGACTTCCACTCTAAGGGTTCTGTACAAACCTAATTATGTATGAAATGGGAAGCAATGGCATTTTTTCAAAGCAGCTGTTTTTTTTCCTAATGTACATATATAAAGTAATCTACAAATAATTGCCATAATTATTGTTGTGGGTGGATTGGTGCAAGTCATAATCTGCAGTGGCTGCTTCTCACTGTTAATGGTAATGCGACTTGTTCCACATTCCTGAAGACTTTCCTTCACGATGGAATTTAAAGAACAAAATAAGTGAGCAAATGAACAAATCTTAACATTAACTACCCAAAACATTTTACTCAAGTTATACATGTAATGTCATAAAACTGCCAGGTTTGATGCTACTTTAAAAATAAAATGAAGAAGTAGGAGGAGACTGTTATTTTCTCAGTTTTATTAAGTAACTGCTTTTTGGCAGAGGTATTTAACCTAGTATAACGTCAATATAGTTAGAAGATAAAAACATCGAGTTGTTTCTTGAATAGCTTCAAATTATCAGCAGCAGTCCCTTGTATTGTGGCTTTTACTATTGTCTTTCCATGAATTTCTCTGTATATATGCCTGTTTCATCTGACTCTTTAGCTGAGGAGTCAGTGTGGCCGACTGTCATGTGGAGGGCCCAGGTTCAAATCCGGGACTGCCAGGAATTTTTCCTTGTTGGGAGGTATGTAACAGGGTCCACTCAGTCTCATGATGCCAGCTGAGGAGCTAGCTGAATGACAAATAGTGGCTCTAAGATATACAAAGCTGGCAGTGGCTGGTAGAGTGGACCTAACTCTCCTCCATGCAGCATCCAGATAACATCATTGACTGAGGATGCCACAGTGGTCGGTCTGTCCCAGTTGACTCGTTTTCAGCCAGAGCTATGCAGCTACACCTGTTTCAACCCATTCCCCTTCCATACCCAGTTCTCTTCTATCTTGGCACCTGACTATCCTTTTCCTAAGCTTTTGAGCAATTTTGTGGTGTTTTATGGCAAATCGGAAATGTTTGTCTATGAAATGTGTCAAAATTGTCTTTGGTGAATCATTTTAGGTCAAGATAATCAACTTTTCAAAAAAGAGATTAACTAACTACTGACTTGTTTGGAGAACTGTGCAACACTGAATTTAGCTTTTATGACTGATGAAGTTGTTTGAAGTTTCTCTATCAAGTCTGATATTTTATGTGGAACAATTAAACATATGTTCCACTGTGTGGCACAAATTCCCTGGTCAGAAATTGATTCCAGCACTCATGAAGGGAAAGAAATATCTCTGATACAAGCTTTAATACTGATGCATGGTTTAATATTTGTCAAACATTTCACAACCATCAATGAAGTTTTTGTATGAATGACAGTACATGATGAGTTAAAAAGTAATACATATTTTTGGTGCAATGTATGATTTTTTTTACAATATATCACATTCAAATGAACAGAACAATACTCTTTCATGAAACAAAATTAAGATCATATAAAAACACACAAAATTTTGTGTTGTGAAAATTATTTTCACAAATTTATGGAATAAAATTTTATAGTTCTATACACAACCATTAATATTGCCAGCTTTATGGAGCAATATAGTATATATAAAATTTATGTTAATGGAAGCTCACAATTATAAAATTTTAAGTTGATCAATAACTTTAATATATACTATAAATGAGATCTGAACTGAAATATTGGCCTAATATGACATTTCAGGCAGATAATAGCAGAAAAAATGCCCACCTTTTGCTAGCTTTTGGAATCAAGGGTTTCTTCATTCATCAAAAGAAGGGAAAGATAAGGCGGAGGGAAGGAGGGAGGAAGGGATTTTGTGTGTGTGTGTGTGTGTGTGTGTGTGTGTGTGTGTGTGTGTGTGTGTGTGTGTGTGTGTGGTGGGGTGGGGTGGGGGGGAGGGAGGGGCTGGGGAAGAACACTCCTTTTTTTTATGGTTTATAGCTACAATAAAGAAACAAAAAATGATGCTTTATGATTGACAGATTGAAGTGGCATGGCACACTGTTGTCAGTGTCCAGCCAGTCAAACTTAACATGGCTCTGTGTATATCAACAAAGAGCCAATAAGGTGAAATGCGCTCTCTCAAAGTTATTTTAATTGAGGTATAAGTAGCTTCTGAGGTTTAAGACTGTGATACTCGACAGTGTGATGTGTTGCATAAAGGAGTGCTGCTCTGTTCCAGGTCTTCAAATCTCACAGTTTACAGTTGATAGCCAAGATGCATTTAACTGTGTTTCTATATGGGAGGAAAGATATGCAACAACCTAAAATAACCGAAAGACTCTTTTCAACAATGCAGGTAAAGATAGATTACTATTAGCCATTCCAAACCATGATGCTGGAGCTGGTGGTCACGTGTGCATGACGTGTGCTTGCTCATGTGTGTAAATGGTGTGTGTTTGCTGACGAAGGCTGTGGCTGATAGCTCTATGTAAGTGTCTTTTAATTGTGCCTGCCTGCAGCTTATGTGTCTTCTTTATAGTAAGTAGCAATCTATCTTTCCTTACATTGTTGATATTCCTACCTGGAGTTTCCACTGTTTGATTCCATAAACTGTTTTTCATTATAAAAGAAAGAAAAGGGCGGTTCCAAAAGCTAGAAAAGCTGTCTTTTTTTTGGTAGATATCACTCACTCTATCTCCTGTGACCTGTAAGCAGACACTTTTTCTACCTTTATATTTGACTAATTTCATTTCAGGCCATTTTCTCCTTGTGAGACATTTATTACATTCAGTAATAATGTTCGATTACTCCAATTTCTCAATTTTCTGTGATATACAACAGCAGAGCACAGGTCCATAACAATGTATTATGGTACCGCAGATTACTTCAGAAAATGTGATCTTTCCTTTTTGGTCGTAATTGGTTTAAATGTATCTATAAAGGGACGAACCTTATTTTATCTGTATGGTACTGAGGGATAAGGCATTACCTTTTTAATAGTTATACACTTTCAAAGAACATCAAATTCCCATCAAATAAATTTCTGATCAATAAACTAATACTAGTAATCAAATTAAAAAAAATAGCAGAAACCACTACAAAATGCATATCCTACAATGCTGAACTGCTGAAATGCAGAAGCAATAAAACACTAACATCAAGAGAAGTGAAATAATGTTAGTAGTGGTTATTTAAGATAGTTCACGTAAAGCATTATCAAAATACAAAGAAACTGAGCACAAATTGTATAGTGGTCAGCTTATAAACGTGACTTTGTTCTGTCAAGGTGAATGGATGAGAAGCTGAGATAGCAAGTACTACATGTGCTGGAATATATCTTTCATAAAATCCAGCTGTATTTGGCAACAATCACTTTGGTTTGGAATCTGCAACATGACTGCATATCATATTTCTCATTGATAAGTATCTAGGATATTCTTTGAAGGGAGAGTTTTATGGAAATCAAATTTTCTGGTACAGACACAGTACCTGTACATAATTTTTCTACCGTGGCATTATTTCTGTGGTCTTATCTTTTATTTGGTGTAAAATGATTTTGATTTGTAGGACTTGCCTTCTCTCCAGATACTCCCTAGCAAACTGATAGACATAAAATGTCACATGGGCATAGATGCCATTCATTTGCAACAGGGATGAACCAGCTATATATTGCCAAACTTGAGCAGTATCTTCTGCATCAGTAATTATTCCCCCCCCCCCCCTCCCCACCCCACCCCCCTCTTTCTGTTTCCTGTGTGCCCATCTACCCCTGCTACCTTTGGACTCCGTTTTTAAGACATTCGCTCTCACATCAAGCTGTTAAATGCCTCAAAATACTTATAAGAACTAACCAAATACTTTTTAGCAACCTAGTAGTTTCTGTACTTCTAAAATTTTCTCATACTTGCCTCACTCTGGTTCTCCCTTTGTCCTGTTGTTTCTCCTTTCCCCACCTCCATCATACACATTTACAATTTCTGTGGACTCATAATCATTCTGCATCATTGATCTTCTAATCCTAGTTTTAGAAATGTTATAGGTGCCTGAAGAAAATGAGGTAGTACAGCCAGATATAACCATTGAAAGCTTCAGAGTATGAATCTACACAGTCCTCCCCCTCCCATTGCTGCCTTCATTGATTACACTTGGCTGCACATTTGTGATTTCTTCAAACAGCCATACTGTTGAGAAAACCTTAAATTGCAAGTAACTGTAAAGAGAAAAATTGGTCTTAACTACTTTAACAGACTCACTCCATGCAAAAAGTACAAATTCTATGCAAAAACATCTTCCTAATTTCTTGGAAAGCACAACGTGGAGGAGTCCACAATAATAATAATAATAACAATAATAGTACATCTTTTGAAGAAGCTAATGAGGATTTGCTGGGCACAGACCCCTGTTTATCTTGAATGAACAGCAGTGGCAGCCTGGGAAGGATGGTGCTGCATTCAGTGAAAACTTTTAAATCTTTGATCTTTTCTGTAGAATCATGACAGAGAACTGCACATAAATGGCTGCAGGCACTGTAATTGACCAAGTATGGACACTGAAATATGAAAAAGACAAGGAGGAAAAAGAAGTGTTGGCAATGGTACAATGGGAGAGAAAAGCAGAAAGAATTCAAGAGTTTCTGATACGGATAATTCTCTCCATCATATTCCAAAATGGAGGTGTGCTCTTATCATACTTCTTGTATCTTGTACCATTTGGTAACAATAAGAGAAGTTAATATATTGCAATAATTACATTTCAATGTGAAACAATTTATTTTTTCTAATCAGATTAAAACTGTGTTGAAACCAAATAGTAATTACATACGACTAGATTACAGAGCTAGGATACTGAATTTATCTAAATCAATGCTACTGCTTCTATCAAACTGCATCAGGATAATGAAAATTTATAACTGAAAGAAGAGTCAGGTAAAGATGTTCCATATCACCTTAATTATTATCATGAGGAAGTTTAAAGATTCACAAGCTGGAAAGAAAAAAAAAGGATTTATGTTAATGCAAGAAGTCTCATTACTTTCATTCTGATAATGAAATTCTGCTGTTTGCCATTAGTGCAGATAAATTTCAACAACAAATGGAAGAAATTAATGGAACAAGTCCAAGACTTTGGTAGAAATCAGTTTTTATGAGACTAAAATAGTGTGTAATCTACACCTCTAAAAGAAAATAGTACAATTCAACACTGAAGTCACTGAACCAGTCGATGAGTTTTTGTATTTTGGGCAACTGAAGACTGGGTGGACAGTAAAAATTGCGCTGAATGCTTTTTGTAAACTGTATAGTGTTTTCAAATCTTAGCTTACAATGAGTCTGAGAAGGAAACTTTACAAACAGTTTATATTACCAGTTCAGACTTTTGATAGTGACGTATATACAACTGATGCTAAATTTATTCAAATGCTGAATGTTAGTAATGGAAGATGCACATTTGGAATTGCTAGGAGTAAAGAAAAATAAATACATGGATCGACGAACAGACTTGGAATGTGTAGGGCATGTGGCCAGGTGAATTGATGACATATGGACCAAAGTGGTTTTTCACTAATTTCAAATGGTAAGAAGCGACCAAGAAGACAACCTTCCACAAGGTGCAGGAAGAAGAAGAACTGAGTTCCAAATTCAGATCTTTAAATTTTGTAAATAACTACCAACCACCTACACAACTAACACACTGAGCTTCATATTGCTGCAATCTCTCTTCTACTTTTCCAGACTTCAGCGAGGTTCTCCCACAAGACTAATACCCTCAAGAAACATATGGAAAAGAATGTTTAACCACAGCCTATATGTAGATTTCACATTGAAACCAAGTTTAATAAGGTTGACTCCAAGAACACAAAGCTAAGGTAGAAGATGTAAAGTAATGTGCCACAAACGTCTCAAAGAACTGAGTCCTCACTCTATGGAAGACAGTCATGTGTTTGAGGCATTCCTAATGAAATTCGGATTTAATTGACATTGATGTGTCTCAGACACTTTGAGCTGGGTCTCTGATGTATTGTTTATTGTACGAGTACAACCTTTGTTGAAATAATGGCTTCTTCCTCCCTAGTTAAAAAATCATTTCTCAAGATTCCTAATGGACTAGTTCCAATGAAACACATAACTGTGTACATGAATATGGTGAACATAATATCTGTTTTGAGCCTGTTTCCTAGTCTTGTGCAAATTTACTTGTTGCCAAAAAGAGAAAACATTCTCACTGAAAAACTGAGAAGAGAACTAAACCCCACATAAAATATCCTGAATTTTCAATTGTTACATTTTACACTAAATATTAGTTACTTATTTATCTGAAGATGTTTATAAATAAATACATAACATATTTGGAAAATCATCTACATTCTGAACTACACAGCAGTGAAAATGCTGCTGTTTGCAATTAATATACTAGGTTTGAATTGCTTTTACCTGTGGAGTCAATCCCCACTAAGGTGAATAAGTTCTCTTAATTTTTCTTCTTGTAGCTATTAGTGTGTGGAGCACAGGTATGATTAATGTAACACATCTGGGATCTTTGGCAAACCCTCTGAATAGCTGCCACTTATCATTTGCATTTTTACTATCTGTGTATTATCTGTTTGAGCCAGTTTCTTCTTTGCTGCTGGCAAACCATTTGGGGTATAAAGTCATGGTCCACGAAACTCTTCTGTTCCTAACAGAGGCGTTGCTCCTCTGTTGAGTCTCGCAGACTCAATGTGATGCAATGCCTTTGAAAATGTTCAGCGCAGTTCTGCGCGAAATGTTAGAAACAGAAGAGTTTCGTGCACCACGACCTCATACCTCAAAAGGTTTATCAGCAGCAATGTACTACTGTCATGAAAGTCTTCATTCCAGTTTCTTCTTTGTTGGTCTATAGATTCTCCAGCTCCTCTGCAGTTCTTATTTGTTTCCTCTCAGTCTTCCGCTGAATAGATGCTTTCACTACCACACTCAGAGAATGTATCTTATTATTAACTGGTCCAACCTACACATCCCACAGCCTGTTTCCATCAATCTCCTGCAGCTCCTCTGACTATGATATATTTTCTGTCAACATGCAAGAATCGTGATATGCTGGATAGACAAACATTCTACTGTTTCAGGAACATGTTACCAACATTCATTTGGTAATGTATGGTGGTGGTGTGGGAGATTTCAAAAGGAAAATCAAAATGGAAGTACATGAGAAGAAAAGGGAATGAGTTTACCGCTTATTGAAAAACTGAGGAAGTACTAAACATAAACAATCCCTAAGTAATTAATCTGACTTGTAGTAAACAGACACCATGTTTAAAGAATTAACACTCTTTGCAAGATCAGCTATCAGCTTAAAAAATCTACAGTTTGAGAAAGAAAGCAATACAGTTAAACAGTTCTAAACAATTCAGTTAATCATACTTATGTACATAGAGCTTGAAATATTCAAATTTGTGAACAAGTGATTTAAATAAACCGTATTTTCTTTGGTATAAGATTTTCACAATAAAATGCATTGTGCTTAACTGCTCACTCAAATATCACAAATCTTAAAATGACTAGGATGTAAAAGCGAATGTGACATTTTTATTATGATACAAACATAGCATAATTATGAGAGCTACAACAGCTAACTGTTACTATTATGAAAAGCATCATCTGTATCAGGAAGGAAATTGACATGTTTCAAGGAATCTTTTGGGGAGTTGTCCGTGTTTCCTTTCTGCCATATCAGTTCCAGGCTTTCTTCTGCTTTGCTGCAAAGTAAAACAAAAATCTTCCTTAACAGAAACAATAACTACATTTTATTCTCCACAACTTTTTGTGAGTACGTTCATTTAAAAGTGCCTAAAAAGTATGAGCTGTGAGAGAAAAAAAGAATTGTAGGTTCAATACAGAAAACAGCAGTTTTATGCATGAGAAGTTTCCTGAAATTTATTAATTCAAGTTTTGCTGCATCATGTCTTGTTAATCTTAAGGTTTTATTTCTTGCTTCCAAGTCCGTTCCTTTTCTTATTGTTATTATTACAGGTACAGTGTTTCATTGCTGCTATGAAATTTGAATCATGTCGAATTTGCTGTTTCTAAATCTCTGATTTTAAAAAAAAACTGAATATTTACGGAAATTTCTTGTTCTACACTCCTGATTTTCTATTTGCAAAATTAATATTCACAACCCACACAGATCATTTTGCAAGAAAGACTGAAGTCAAATTTAGAGAGACTGTTGTAAACAATCATACACATATTACCGTCATTTAGTATATCTTATTTATTTAAAGTTCCATAGGACCAAATTAAGGAGCAAATCTCCAAGATCATGGAACATGACAGTACATGAAATTACAACATAAAAGTAATAACAGATAAAAATAAAATGTTTATGAACCTGAAAAAAGTCAATCCATTGTTGTTGTTGTTGTTGTGGTCTTCAGTCCTGAGACTGGTTTGATGCAGCTCTCCATGCTACCCTATCCTGTGCAAGCTTCTTCATCTCCCAGTACTTACTACTACCCACATCCTTCTGAATCTGCTTAGTGTATTCATCTCTTGGTCTCCCTCTATGATTTTTACCCTCCACGCTGCCCTCCAATGCTAAATTTGTGATCCCTTGATGCCTCAGAACATGTCCTACTAACCGGTCCCTTCTTTTTGTCAAGTTGTGCCACATACTCCTCTTCTCCCCAATTCTATTCATTACTTCATCATTAGTTATGTGATCTACCCATCTAATCTTCAGCATTCTTCTGTAGCACCACATTTCGAAAGCTTCTATTCTCTTCTTGTCCAAACCATTTATCGTCCATGTTTCACTTCCATACATGGCTACACTCCATACAAATTCTTTCAGAAACGACTTCCTGACACTTAAATCTATACTCGATGTTAACAAATTTCTCTTTCAGAAACACTTTCCTTGCTATTGCCAGTCTACATTTTATATCTTCTCTACTTCGACCATCATCAGTTATTTTGCTCCCCAAATAGCAAAACTCATTTACTACTTTAAGTGTCTCATTTCCTAATCTAATTCCCTCAGCATCACCCGACTTAATTCGACTACATTCCATTATCCTCGTTTTGCTTTTGTTGATGTTCATCTTATATCCTCCTTTCAAGACACTGTCCATTCCGTTTAACTGCTCTTCCATGTCCTTTGCTGTCTCTGATAGAATTACAATGTCATCAGCGAACCTCAAAGATTTATTTCTTCTCCATGGATTTTAATACCTACTCCGAATTTTTCTTTTGTTTCCTTTATTATTATATTCTTCTTGAAGTCTGAGGGTATTTCGCCTGCCTCATACATCTTGCCCACCAGATGGTAGAGTTTTGTCAGGACTGTCTCTCCCAAGGGCGTCAGTAGTTCTAATGGAATGTTGTCTACTCCCGGGGCCTTGTTTCGACTCAGGTCTTTCAGTGCTCTGTCAAACTCTTCACGCAGTATCGTATCTCCCATTTCATCTTTATCTACATCCTCTTCCATTTCCATAATATTGTCCTCAAGTACATCGACCTTGTATACACCCTCTATATACTCCTTCCACCTTTCTGCCTTCCCTTCTTTGCTTAGAACTGGGTTTCCATCTGAGCTCTTGATATTTATACAAGTGGCTCTCTTCTCTCCAAAGGTCTTTTTACCTACTTGATCCTCTGCTGCCTTCACTACTTCATCCCTCAAAGCTACCCATTCTTCTTCTACTGTACTTCTTTCCCCCATTCCTGTCAATTGTTCCCTTATGCTCTCCCTGAAACTCTGTACAACCTCTGGTTCTTTCAATTTATCCAGGTCCCATGTTCTTAAATTCCCACCTTTTTGCAGTTTCTTCAGTTTTAATCTACAGTTCATAACCAATAGATTGTGGTCAGAGTCGACATCGGCCCCTGGAAATGTCTTACAATTTAAAACCGGGTTCCTAAATCTCTGTCTTACCATTACATAATCTATCTGATACCTTCTAGTATCTCCAGGATTCTTCCATGTATACAACCTTCTTTCATGATTCTTGAATCAAGTGTTTGCTATGATTAAGTTACGCTCTGTGCAAAACTCTACCAGGCGGCTTCCTCTTTCATTTCTTACCCCCAATCCATATTCCCCTACTATGTGTCCTTCTCTCCCTTTTCCTACTCTCGAATTCCAGTCACCCATGACTATTAAATTTTCGTCTCCCTTCACTACCTGAATAATTTCTTTTATCTCATCATACATGTCTTCAATTTCTTCATCATCTGCAGAGCTAGTTGGCATATAAACTTGTGCTACTGTAGTAAGCGTGGGCTGTCTATCTTGGCCACAATAATGCGTTCACTATGCTGTTTGTAGTAGCTTACCCACATTCCTATTCATTATTAAACCTACTCCTGCATTACCCCTATTTGATTTTGTGTTTATAACCCTGTATTCACTTGACCAAAAGTCTTGTTCCCCCTGCCAACGAACTTCACTAATTCCCACTATATCTAACTTTAACCTATCCATTTCCCTTTTTAAATTTTCTAATCTACCTGCCCGGTTAAGGGATCTGACATTCCGACCCGTAGAACGCCAGTTTTCTTTTTCCTGATTACGACGTCCTCTTGAGTAGTCCCCGCCCAGAGATCCTAATGGGGGACTATTTTACCTCCAGAATATTTTACCCAAGAGGACGCCATCATCATTTATCCATACAGTAAAGCTGCATGCCCCCGGGAAAAATTACGGCCGTAGTTTCCCCTTGCTTTCAGCCGTTCGCAGTACCAGCACAGCAAGGCCGTTTTGGTTAATGTTGCAAGGCCAGGTCAGTCAATCATCCAGACTGTAGCCCCTGCAACTACTGAAAAGGCTGCTGCCCCTCTTCAGGAACCACACATTTGTCTGGCCTCTCAACAGATAACCCTCCGTTGTGGTTGCACCTACGATACGGCCATCTGTATCGCTGAGGCACGCAAGCCTCCCCACCAACGGCAAGGTCCATGGTTCATGGGGAAGGAGTCAATCCATAAGTTTTAGTAAACGCAATCAACAATACAAGAATCAGCTTAATTTTTGAATGCGAGTGGTAGCTTATTGAATATGGATGCAGCAGTATACTGCACACCTTTCTGCAAAAGAGTTAAGGAAGTCCGATCGAAATGCAGGTTTGATTTCTGCTGAGTATTAACTGAGTGAAAGCTGCTTATTCTTGGGACTAAGCTAATGTTGTTAACAAGTAATATATATATATATATATATATATATATATATATATATATATAAAAACAAAGCTGATTTGACTTGCCAAATGAAAGTGCTGGCAGGTCGACAGACACACAAACAAACGCAAACACACACACAAAATTCAAGCTTTCGCAACAAACTGTTGCCTCATCAGGAAAGAGGGAAGGAGAGGGAAAGACGAAAGGATGTGGGTTTTAAGGGGGAGGGTAAGGAGTCATTCCAATCCCGGGAGCGGAAAGACTTACCTTAGGGGGAAAAAAGGACGGGTATACAATTGTTAGCCCCATTTTCGTAATGTTTCACCTCAACATCACTCCTTTTAATACATTTACACGTAGTTTTTTCGAAATTTTCCCGAATTTCTCCGTCCTTTAACGTGTTCTAGCGGCAACACAACCACCTAACCTTTATGCACATCGTTGTCTACCAACCCACGTTCACCACAGGATCAACTTAACCAACACTTTTTCGCCTTTTTTCATACCAGATCTCCAGTTGCTTTCTAGTTCACCTTTATCTCTCCCCATATATTTTTATCTTTCATTTTCATTTCAACCTCATGTTACACTTTCCACCTTCTAATACCATGTCACCCTCACAACACCCCCACAACGACCCCATTAAGTTTTATCTACATTCCCTCCGCAAATGTGCCCTCGCCCTAGCCAGATTACGCTCCCATATTCTATTTTCTCAGGCTTGTCTGACATTTGGCATTACCCCCAAAGGCCTCACACTTAAATTTCCCATCTCTGGCTGCAACCCTTCTTTCCATCAGTCCCTATACCAGTTCCAAACTGAACAATCCATTGCCGTCACCCACCTAATCCTTCACCTACACATCAACTCAGCCAACGAACACACCCGTCAACTCCTATCCTTAATAAAAGTCCTCAATCTTTCCTCTCCCACATCCACAACGGCTGTTCAGAGCCTCCTCCTACAGGCCAACCGCAAATTAGAACAGCATGCCACCCTTCACCTCAAAAAACTATCCAATCTCCTGGTTTCCCACCTCCGGTGAGGCAACTCACTCACCCTTCACAACCTTTCCAGCAAACCTCAACCTCCTCTCATTGCACACAAACCCAGTCTCTCCCATCTACTCAATCTCCCACTTCCAGCTCTACTCCCTCCAAAACCTCAAAATTCCAATCAACGCAATCTGGAACCACAACACCCTAATTCAGTAGTTAACCTTTCCTCCAAACCTCTCTCCCAATCTGAAACCTCTGTCCTATCCAAAGGCCTCACCTTCAGCCCCACTCCCAGATTCAACCAAACAGCACTCGTCAAAGATTTACTGTCCTACACTCATACTCTCTGCTGGAAGTATCACTTTGCCACGAAGAAAAATGATCCTAATCCTACTCCTAATGATCCAACTCCCCAAGACACTATCCAAATTGAACCCTGCCTGGAACAGTTCCGTCCTCCGTCACAGTGGGACCCACCTCCTCTTTCTCAAAATCACCCTCTCCAAACCTTCCAGGAATTTCTGACTTCCAGCCTTGCCTCTCAATCCTCCTTAAAAAACCTTAATCCTACTCCCAACATCACCACTGTTTAAGCCCAAGCTATCCGTGATCTGAGGGCTGACCGATCCATCGTCATTCTTCCGGCGGACAAGGGTTCCATGACCGTGGTACTTGATCGTCGGGAGTATGTGGCTGAGGGACTGCGTCAGCTTTCAGACACCACCACATACAAAGTTTACCAAGGTAATCTCATTCCTGATGTCCAGGCGGAGCTTCAAGGAATCCTCAGAACCTTAGGCCCCCTACAAAACCTTTCACCTGACTCCATCAACCTCCTGACCCCACCGACACCCCGCACCCCTACCTTCTACCTTCTTCCCAAAATTCATAAACCCAACCATCCCGGCCGCCCCATTGTAGCTGGTTACCAAGCCCCCACAGAGCGTATCTCTGCCTACGTAGATCAACGCCTTCAACCCATTACATGCAGTCTCCCATCCTTCACCACCAACCGCCAACCACTTTCTCGAACGCCTGGAATCCTTACCCAATCTGTTACCCCCGGAAACCATCCTTGTAACCATTGATGCCACTTCCTTATACACAAATATTCCGCACGTCCAGGGCCTCGCTGCGATGGAGCACTTCCTTTCACCTGCCACTCTACCTAAAACCTCTTTCCTCATTACCTTAGCCAGCTTCATCCTGACCCACAACTTCTTCACTTTTGAAGGCCAGACATACCAACAATTAAAGGGAACAGCCATGGGTACCAGGATGGCCCCCTCGTACGCCAACCTATTCATGGGTCGCCTAGAGGAATCCTTCTTGGTTACCCAGGCCTGCCAACCCAAAGTTTGGTACAGATTTATTGATGACATCTTCATGATCTGGACTCACAGTGAAGAATAACTCCAGAATTTCCTCTCCAACCTCAACTCCTTTGGTTCCATCAGATTCAACTGGTCCTACTCCAAATCCCACGCCACCTTCATCGACGTTGACCTCCATCTGTCCAATGGCCAGCTTCACACGTCCGTCCACATCAAACCCACCAACAAGCAACAGTACCTCCATTATGACAGCTGCCACCCATTCCACATCAAACGGTCCCTTCTCTACAGCCTAGGTCTTCGTGGCAAACGAATCTGCTCCAGTCCGGAATCCCTGAACCATTACACCAACAACCTGACAACAGCTTTTGCATCCCGTAACTACCCTCCCGACCTGGTACAGAAGCAAATAACCAGAGCCACTTCCTCATCCCCTCAAACCCAGAACCTCCCACAGAAGAACCACAAAAGTGCCCCACTTGTGACAGGATACTTTCCGGGACTGGACCAGACTCTGAATGTGGCTCTCCAGCAGGGATACGACTTCCTCAAATCCTGCCCTGAAATGAGATCCATCCTTCATTAAATCCTCCCCACTCCACCAAGAGTGTCTTTCCGCCGTCCACCTAACCTTCGTAACCTGTTAGTTCATCCCTATGAAATCCCCAAACCACCTTCCCTACCCTCTGGCTCCTATCCTTGTAACCGCCCCGGTGTAAAACCTGTCCCATGCACACTCCCACCACCACCTACTCCAGTCCTGTAACCCGGAAGGTGTACACGATCAAAGGAAGAGCCACGTGTGAAAGCACCCACGTGATTTACCAACTGACCTGCCTACACTGTGATGCATTCTATGTGGGAATGACCAGCAACAAACTGTCCATTCGCATGAATGGACACAGGCAGACAGTGTTTGTTGGTAATGAGGATCACCCTGTGGCTAAACATGCCTTGGTGCACGGCCAGCACATCTTGGCACAGTGTTACACCGTCCGGGTTATCTGGATACTTCCCACCAACACCAACTTATCCGAACTCCGGAGATGGGAACTTGCTCTTCAATATATCCTCTCTTCACGTTACCCACCTGGCCTCAACCTCCACTAATTTCAAGTTGCCGCCGCTCATACCTCACCTGTCATTCAATAACGTCTTTGCCTCTGTACTTCCGTCTCGACTGACATCTCTACCCAAACTCTTTGCCTTTACATATGTCTGCTTGTGTCTGTGTATGTGCGGATGGATATGTGTGTGTGTGCGCGAGTGTATACCTGTCCTTTTTCCCCCTAAGGTAAGTCTTTCCGCTCCCGGGATTGGAATGACTCCTTACCCTCTCCCTTGAAACCCACATCCTTTCATCTTTCCCTCTCCTTCCCTCTTTCGTGACGAAGCAACCATTGGTTGCGAAAGCTAGAATTTTGTGTGTATGTATGTGTTTGTTTGTGTTTCTATCGACCTGCCAGCGCTTTCATATGGTAAGCCACATCATCTTTGGTTTTTTGAGAGGCCAATGTCAAAATACCCAGACTCATGAACAGGGATCAACAAGAGATTCGTGAACTTACACCACTTATTGCCCGAACCGCCCATTTCTGAGCCAAAAATATCCTTTTAGAATGGGAAGAGTTACCCCAAAATATAATACCATACGACATAAGGAAATGGAAATAAGCAAAGTAGACTAATGCAACACAATTTGTCACCAAAAAATTTGAGGAATGTGGATGTATGGAAATCCCACAAAGTTCTCCTGAAAAGACTGTAAACAACCTAGCTTGTTATTATGTAAATTGAAGGTGGAGGGGGACAGAAAGGAAAGGAAAGGAACTGATGATGTCAGCTGTATCAGGACTTCATGCAGAATCAGCAACAATGAGTGAAAATGTATGCCAGACTGGGACTTGAACCCAGGATCTCCTGCTTACTAGGCAGCTGCATTAACCACTGCGCCACCAGAACACAGTGCTAATTTCAAATGTGCGGACTATCTCGGTATGCTCCTCAGCTGACTCACATTCTCACCTAGCACCAGCACTTACCCACAGTCCCCGTCCAAGTCCTCCATGCTCATTAATTTCAGATTCCACTGGAGGTCGGTCTTAATGTGCATTACACTGATGATTGTTGATTCATAGCACAATTGTATGAACATGTGGTGTCTGTTCTTTTGGAAAATCTGAAAGAACAGATACCACCATGGGGGTGGAAGGAAAGAAAAGGAAAGCTGTGTTGGGACTTTATGCAGAATCAGCGGTGACGAATGAAATGCACGCTGGACTGGGACTCAAGTCCAGGATCTCCTGCGAATTAGGCAGTTGCCTTAGCCACTGAGCCACCAGGGTGGCCACTCATTCCCCAGAAAGTTTCGATGCAGCGAATATCATTATTTCCTTCCTTTTCCTTTCCTTTCTGCTCCTTCCACCTTCAATTTGCATAATATGTATCACAGTTGCAGATACCATGTGATGTCTGTTCTTTCAGAGATGTCAGAAAGTACAGACATCACACATTCAAATCGATGGATCAAATATTACTGTTATCATCACTAGTCAAAAGCCACCAAAAATTTTATCTTATACGTGCCTACTGTTACCTACACAAAAAGAACTACTAAATCTCTCACCTTTTTTCAAACTGCAGCTGGCTGATGATAGTTTCCTTTTGTTGCAGCAATGTACGTAATCTCATTAACTCACGTTGATAATCTTGCTTCATTTGTGTAACTCCTTCTTGCTGCTGCCTTATACGTTGTTCAACGTGGTCAAGTTCCTGCCATGCTCCTTTTTGGACTGACTGTAAATATATTTTTAATAAACAAGGTTTACAATTTTTAGTTCACTGTACTAAATGGTGTATCTGATTACAAAATTTTCACAATGGCATCCCCAAATAAAATATGCTCAATTCTCTTGTCACATCAAATCTGGATAAAAGATCAAGCTATTGATGATTGCCTCCTCAGATGCTAGCAAATAGTTTAAAATGGTAAGAGAAATGGGCATGTTAAATCTGAAGATTCTTTCACTACAATAAATGGTATGTTTTGAGGATTCCATCTTGTTATTTATCACTCATAAATATGAGGCTTAAAATGGAACTGTTGGTATTTGAGATATTTTCTCATTTAGAACTGCTAAGTTTTTTGTTTCACAAAAAGTAAAGCAATATAAAAACCTATTATAAGTTGAACGTGAAAAACATCTTAAAAACAACCAGTAATGTAAAAGACAGACAGAAACATGAACAACCAAATGTGCTGTTAAGGTATATGTTTTTGTAGTAACAGTTTTGTGGTTCTGATGTCCATAATCCCAATATGCAAGTGTTTTTATACCACAATACTTAGTTTTCAGAGAAAATGAATAAATAAATAGAAACCCACTGGTGACACCATAAAATTACAGGAACATGTACTGAAAATAGAGAACAGCCAGGATATGTGGTTTCCCCTTTTAAAGCATCTGCCAGTGGAGTTTGACGAGATCTCCATGATTTAGTCAACAAACCTGTGATAAACTGTACTGTGCTTATTTGGAGCTTCTGTCGCCTACCCTACCTGGTTAGTTCCAGGCCATGCACAAGTTCTACCTGGAATGACGCAGGGTGTGTGGGAAAAAAGCTACTGCAAAAGCAGCTGGGTATCTGCTTGACATACCTATAATGCGACCACAGAGACAAGTAATTTCTGAAGTTTCATCCAGGTACTAAGGACAGGAGAAAATTTCACTTACCAGCAAGGAGACAGAAGCAAACAAAAGATGACCCCCCCCCCCCCCCCCCCACACACACACACAATGGGCAGTCAGGCTGAAGTGCTGGTACAATGTAGCTTGATGGGTCAATGTAGCTGGAAGCTCAGCAACATTTCTAGTCTTATATGTGAGCCTACTGAACAGTTAACATCTCAAATATATGAAGAGTTTCTATTTTCAGTCCTTCCATTAGTTAAATGGCAATAACATATAGTTTTGGAACCACAGGTTCCATCAATCAGTAGGAGAGGTTATTATTCAAGCAAAAATTACGAAATCCGTCATTTTTAATTTATCTCTACATCTGTCACTAACTGCAGTTTTAATTTGCAAATTTTTGTTGTTGTAAGAATAGTGTGGCTAATACTGTGGTCAGAGTATGAAAACAACTGGGCAATTGACTTGACCAGTTATCAAAGGAATTGAAGATTAGCAAGATGATTTCTTTGATTTTCTTCATACTTAGAGGATTTGAAGGTCAGTGCCTGAAAGCACTAAAGTAGTACAATATGCTTCTCAAAAAACACTGAAAAAACCACCTTTGAATATTTCCTAGTGCTGTTAAGCACACATTTTGAACTTTCTAACTAGTAGTTGTGTGCACACATTCTAGTCTCATAATCACGAGGCTGCTAGTTCAATTCCTACTAGCAGCAACTTTTTTATTTTTTATTTTGGTTCTATATTTACTATTAAATTAAAATGCTAATCAACACACACTGAATTGCAACCTTTAACAAAAAGTAACTTTTTCTTTTCAATTAGTAATAACATGACAATGTATTCAATGATAAATTCAGATTTGGCACAAAACAGTGAAACATCAAATAGGAAATAAAATACTTTCTTATTTCTAGAGATTGAACACTATATATTTTTATATTCTTTTTCTTTGTTTTCCTTGCCATCATCCTGTATTTTCATGGGATTGGCTTGTTAATTTTTAGATTTGGCAAATTTAGTGGTAGAGGTTGCCAGAAGCCCTTCCTATCACCATAGCCTTTCCCCTAGGATGAAATTTGTGTACCACAACAATCCCTGCCCAGCATTATCTCTTATGAAAGTGTGCTAACATTTTCTGAATGTTTGCAATCAGTAACTGAGGCAGAACATGGGTACCAGCACAGATTTCACCTAGTCAGAAGTGGGAAACTGCCTAAAAGCCACGCCCAGGCTGCCTGGCACACCAGCACTAGTCGTTAGTCCACTGGGGCTGGCATGTCTCCCCAAATACTGGAGGCAGTATAGTAACGTGCGCAGGCATCCGGGCGGGTCCTTATATACAAATATTTTACACATCTTTTTAATAAGGCATTTTGCATTTCTATATCAAATTTTAATTTATTTTCATGCAATAAGAAATTAAAAGTAAAAATATATTATTCTTATTAAAAATTATGATTCAGTATTTGTTGATTAGCAGTTCCATTTGATAATGAAATACAGAGGGGTCCACAAAAATGTAGACACTCTTTGATAGTCAATATTAATGGAACAAAATGACATACCATTACAATTCTTGCATGGGGAGAAAGTTATTTTATGTGTTCAAAGTGACTCCCATTAGAAGCGAAACACCATTGATGCTGTTGAATTGTTGACCGAACTACAGTTGTGTCAGTGTTGGAAGTGTGATAGCCACAACAGGATGCCTTCATGGTTTCTTGTAGCTCATTCAGTGTAGCTGGTTTCTGTTGATAAACTTCATTTTTCAACATCCCCCATAGGTAGAAGTCAAGAGGTGTGAGGTCTGGAGATAGTGGCGAGTACTCAACAGCTCCACTGTCCAGGTAGATTTCATCCAAGTACGCTCTGACATCTCTGTGGAAGAAGGCCAGAGCATCACCTTGTTGTTGGTAAAATCCTTTATTTCCAAACACATTTAAGATGGCAGGTAAAATCAATGTTTGCAGCGTATGACAGTGCACTTCACCAGTTATGGTACCTTCAAAGAAGAAAGGGCCAATCAAACTGAGTGATGAGAGACCACATCCATTAACATCTGGTAGATTCACTTGTTTGTCCACATCAACATGAGGATTTTTAGGAGCACAGTACATGCAGTTGTAGCAGTTTACAGTACTGTTTAGTTTGAATTGTGCCTTGTCAGATCCCCCTCCAAAACTGTTCATCCTCACAAAGCAGGCTTTCAAACCACTCTTAGTACTCCACACTTTGATCCATGTTGTCCTTGTTCAAAGCGAGCAGCGATCTTGGAATTTAGACTTCGCACTTTGCAGCCTTCAGAATCTGTTGTACACTTGATTGGCTTACCCTGCTTTCTTGTGCACCCTGCTTCACAGATTTTTGAGATGATCTAGTGAAATGTTGCAACAAAGCAGCTTTGGAAGCTGGCTTGTTGATGTTTTTGGTCAGCCTGAACAGTACTGTTGACTTCAAATTTGTCCTAAATATAATAAATTGCTGTATGTATTCGTGGCTGAGTTTTGTACACATTATGCCACTGCCATTGTACCTCCATTATGTTTTCGTACTTCCAGTACCACTTCAACATGGTCTTGTGTTTCTCAAATGACAATCTTACTTCATTCATGGCTGCACTGTCATCTGCTGGAAAACACGCACCATGATCCGTTGGGAAAACAATGGACTATGCTACCACATAAAATTGCAATAATACGTCATTTTGTTCCAAAGACATTAACTATCAATGAGGGTTTACATTTTTCTGGACCCCCCCCCCCTCCCTCTCTCTCTCTCTACCCTTGTGACATCAGAATCTTGGTACAGCCATAGCTGAAGGAATATCTTGTAGAAATTAATAACTCAAAAATGGAAAAAAAATACTGGATTAGATAAAGAGATAACGATGAACCACAAAAAAAACTTCTTTTGTTTATTAGTATTTTTGCTAGAGCAATAAAAAATTATTCTTTTAAGAAAATAATGGTAACAGTAATAATGAAAATAATGTCAAGTGGCTGACAAATGGTTGAACCACAGTAGAAATTTCATAGAAATGTCAAGAAATGGATTTGGAATACAAGTGCTGATAAGAAATTCTAGGGAAAATATTCATCAAATGTAAAATAAGAAGAAATTAAAATGCATTATGTACACATTTTTTAGAAAGCCAACTGACAAGTAAACATGGACTGACAGGAAAGCTTTTGAAGTGAGAAACGACCATTTCAGCTATTGACAGATTTGTCTAAATGGAGAACTCCAATCCTAGTTTAATTTGAAATATTACTCATCATGTTTGAACGGAAAATAAATACTGCAGAAATTCAAATTCTTTTATTTTAGCATCAATAAATTCACACATACCTCAAGCTTATCTTTAAGTGACCCCATACGGCTGACAATGGTGGAACCAATTTCAGCCATTGAGCGAGTCTCCTGTTGCTTGCGCTGCAGCTGCCGCATCAGTGACTCTTGCTCTGCAACCAATTCCTCAGCAAACTTCATGGCTTTATTAAGCTGCCGCCTGGCTGCATCCCGTGCTGCCTGGGTAGTGACCAACTCAGCTTGTGCTTCTGCTAGCTGGGTTTCTATTTCCCTGATAAATGGCACAATTGATGTTCTTCCTTAATTTTAATACATCACACCCAGTGAAAAACAAATGGCAATCTTGTTAATACCTCTTTAATGAGTGAAGAGAACTAAAATGAAAAACAGTCCCCATTTCTATAAATACATTTTTGATACACTGCGAACAAGTTTAATATTCTAACTGTAAACATCTGCTAGATGTGTATGAGGCCAAGTGTACAAATGAACATGCAATTTTGTAGGAGAGAGTATTGGTAGAATTGAAGCTGTCGTGGTGGATTGAGAGTTATGTCTAGTACAGATCACAACCATAGCAAGTATGAGTTTAATGTTGAGAGTTGCATATACCAGAAATCACGGCACTGCAGTTATGTCTCTGTTATACTAGTTTTTTGACTTCCTGCTGTAATTCCATGAGTATGAAAAGCCTGAGAAGGGTGGTGTTGTGGTCGCTTCCTACTTGTTGACTCATTCTCTTTAATTGAAGCATGCTGGGGTGAGGCTACTTGTGACTTAGTATGGAAGCTGAGTGCAAAAGTAGCGGTGACACCAAAATGACAGATTTACAGGATCAAATGGTCTCTAACGAAGCTGTCTTTTGTGAGACTGTGGAGGTGTAAGATGAAAAGTAAGTGATGGAGTGTATACTATTGCAAGACAGACACGACAGGACAGAAAATAAATGGTATAAAACTAAAATGGAATGAAGATGGGAATAGCTACTGAAAAGAAATGCTGAGACCGAAGAAATTAATGTAAATTGAGGCCACGTGGATGATGAGAACCAAGAACATATTGTAATGCCATTTCCTACCTGTGTAGTTATGAAAAACTGGTGTTAGAGAGAAAATCCAGATGGCACATGTGGTGAAACAGGCACCGAGATCACAAGAGCAAGCTCTGGAACAAGATACTTTGTGTCTGTCTTCCTTCTCATCCCATCCAGTAAATCTCCCCTGACCTTGCTTCCAGATGACTTTCCCGTAATTGTCCCCATTTCCTAAACCTCATCAGGCTCTCTCCTTCATCCCTCTTCTTTTCCCTTCAACCTTTCTGCCAAAAGAAGAAGCCACTGGCTCCAAAAGCTTGTACATTTCCTCAACTTTTATGTTTTCTCTTGTCAACACTTGGTGCGTACATTTTTCTTTATCTACACAACTACATTATATATATATATTTTAAAAAAGTTTGTCATTTATTTCTATAACTTTTTTGAAGCCTTCTGTCAGTTTATTTTAACAATTAATCTCCATTTAAAGAATAATCTTCATCCTTGTCCCTTGCTTTCCTATACTTTCATCACAGACTCGGTAATACATTGAATGTGTACGTACGTCAACATGATTGTTATACATTTTCTGAAGAGAGATTAAATATTAAAATAAATTTACAGCAGTATTCAAAACAGTTTTGTATGTACTCATTCATACAAAACTATATATAAACACACATGTGTACAGTTGTGTATACAGACATAGACATGTACATACATATGTTGGGTGTCCCAGGAGAAATGGTCAATAATTGGAGGGGAGGGGGGTATGACAGCAATAATCATTTGTAGCAAAAATGTCTAGTAAACATGGGCTCTAAAATGCATACCTTATGAGCTATGAGCACTTCGTCTTGTATACCATAAAATAACAAATCTCTTCCACTTCAGGCTCTTTGTATTCTGTATTTTGACAGGTTATAGTATAGACCAAATCAAGAAAAACATGGGCTCTAATGTGCCTATCTTAGAGCTGTTAACACCTCTTCATCTTCGCCACAGTGAAACACCTCTTTTCCACTGCACAAGTGCTCATGGCTTTTAAGATATGCATTTTAGAGCTCATTTTACTGGAACATTTTTTCTTGTTTTGGTCCATACTACATCCTTCAAAAGAAGGAAAGCAAAGAGCTTGCAGTAGAAGAGACCTGCTTCACACTAAAAAAATGAAGATGTGCTCATAGCTTTTAAGGCATGCATACTAGAAGTTTTTGCTTTGAGTGATAGTTCTGTCATATCCCTGAATACTGACCATTACTCCTGAGACACCTCATGTTCTAACGCTGTGTAATGATAAGAAGTGGTGTGGCTTTGGATTGCAAGCAAAGTCCACACCTCTCACACATTAGTTGACCTACTTGATATGCACAGCCGATCTTCTTCTCTGGATATCTGGCTACATCGATCTCCAAAACCTCCTTCTCCGAAGAATTACGCTGTTTACGGGAATTTATCAGACTCTCTCTCTGTCTCTCTACTCTTGAAATAAGTGGATACTCGTAGAATACTTTTAGTTAACCTCGGTATATTTCAACTTCCACAAAAAATAAATTCACCACTTCTCACATAAATATTTGAATGTTTGCAAGCCAACCAATTTCTGTAGCATTAGATTTGATCAAATACATTTTTTAGCCTAGTTTTTGCAACCATATAATTATGAACGTGTCTTACTTCTAGCGAGTCCAGCACATGAAGTACAATTAAATGTCTGTAATCAATTGTTCATTTTTTTAACAACAATCACAGACACTAAAACAGCAAGGAATACTACATGATTACTTGTTGCTCTTCCAATACGACTTCCTTGGCATGAGCGGCAAACACTTGTAGATGCTGTTCGACCGTCACTGCTCATGACTCCTTTCCAGCCTGCACACACAGACATGTGTTGCACAGTGTGTATGTTTCCTCACATTTATTTTTAAAATATTGTGTGTTCGAGACAGTATAAGGACTAGTGGTTCTGGAATTTACACAGAAATTTTTGAGGCACTACAGAGAGAGAGAGAGAGAGAGAGAGAGAGAGAGAGAGAGAGAGAGAGAGAGAGAGTGTGTGTATGTGTGTGTGTGTGTGTGTGTGTGTGTGTGTGTGTGTGTTTGTGTGTGTGTGTGCGGGGGGGCGTGCTTGCATGCTCGCGTGTATGTGCTTATAAACAGAACAATATTTACTGCTATCTGAACAGTCACTGTATCGGTGTATAGTAAACAAGCCCAGTGATTGCAACTGTAGCAGCAATGCTGCGAGTCCTTGGTTATACATGTGGGCTTGTGTACTCACCCTCCTTTCTACACTGGTATAGTCCACTTGCACCCACCAATTGACTCAGGTGATGTGATTTCAGTTTAATGAGCAATGGCAGAGATTTGGAAGTAGAGTCTTTGAAAGTACGGTGACAGCGAGCTCCGAGACAATGTCACCGGACCCCATTTGCAAGTGTAAGGTGAGTTTACAGATCTCATTTCTGATCATCTACTGTCTAGATAGGTCTGTTGGTAAGAGCATTTCACATGAAGGCATAGATAATTCTGGATTCAAGTCCCTGTCTGTCACTAATTTAAATTTTTCAAGAAGTTTCAGAATAGTAAACACTCCGCTATAGAGCGAAAGATTCATTCTAGAATTTTGTATCTTTTCATCATACACAATACTGTCTTCACTTAAAGGTAAGCTACACTTACCGATTTGTTTTATCTTTGTTTTTATACTCTTCTTGGCTTGCAACATGTATAGACAGCTATTAAAGAAGAATTTACATTATGATCTTTATTTTTGCTGTTGTCTTTATTGCTCTCTAGTGCAAATACATAAACACTTCTTTCATTATTTATCTAATTTGTATACTGCAATTAGACCTCTGCATCAGTAACGAAGTGTCGAAGAATATACTACTAACAAAGAGATAGAGGGGTTAGCCAATACTTACCTCCGCTCGGTACAGCCGATAGATACACAAAACAGAACAGAAAATTTACATTCCTAGCTTTCGGAACTTTGTTCCTTCATCAGGGAGGAGAGAGGGGAAAAAAGGGAAGAAGGGAAAATGAATTACTCACAATCCAGGTTATGAAGCAACAGGGAAAGGTAAACAGGGAGGGTAGCAAGGATGGAGGCATGGTTGTCAGAGGGAAACCAAAGATATTCTGGTACTTAACAGTAGAAGCCAGAGTACACAATGCATCTCAACCAGACCCATGGAGAAATATTTATACACTGAGTGAGCTTGCGCTGTTCTACCCAGATGGGCCTTGTATCCAGACTCCATCTGAGCGTTCTGATTTAAGTTTTCTATGATTTCTCTAAATACTGGTATGGTTTCTACTATAAGGACTTGGCTGACTACCGGTTCCATCCTCATGCAACAAGACCTGTAAGTTTGTATATGCCTATATATATGAAAAATGTTTTGTTTGTTCTTGCACTGTAATGCCACAATACCCTTATACAAAAGATACATGGATAAATACTAGTATACTACTAATACTAGTAATAATACATACAGCAAGATACAAACATGCACAGAGGGGGTGCAGTTTGCTAGTTATCACGGAGGCCTTGCCTGCAGTGATGGAGGGTGCAGTCACCTTCAAGATGTGGCTCATGTCAGCACTAATAATGCCTGTTGCTTGGTTTCTGATGCTGTTCTCAGTTCACATTTACGGCTAGTGGAAGTGGTTAAGATTGCTAACCTCACTCTTGTGCAAGCTGAACTTACAATTTGCAGTATCATATCCAGAAATCATCAGTGTGCTTCAGTTTGGAATCAAGTGGAGGGTCTGAACGATAGGTTCCATCGATTCTGTGATGGTCTTTGTTGATTTCTGGACCTACCTACGTTATGGGGTGGAGAACTGTACGATTCACCTCGATAGGTCAGTGCTGCATTACACAGAGGAAGCAGCTACTCAGGTAGCAGAATACTTGTAGAATGCACAAAATACTTTTTTTAGGCTTGGCAGGAGTTTAAGGTCCTCCAGTGAAAGCTCGCAGTCGATTATATCTTCTCTATTTTGGCCAGCATCAGTTACTTTGCTGACAAAATGGCAAACAGTTCTCAGAACAGAATAGAAAAAAAGTACTTACAACACTGAAACTTTTTTTTATTTTTCAATGTAGTCTCCTTGTAGATGAATGCACTTGGCCCATCGATGTTCCAGTGCCTTGATCCCATCTCAAAAATGAGTTTCCTCCAGGTCTGCAAAATAGTAGTCAACTCCGACTATCATTTCTTTGTTTGAAATGGATCTTTGTCCACCAAGAAAAATTTTCACTTTGGGGAAGGGAGGGAAGTCTGACGGAGCCATATCAGGTGAATAAGGTGGGTGTGGTGACAATTCATACCTTAGTTCATGTAATTTTGCCATGGTGGCGGTACACATGTGCAGGTGCGCTTCAAGAGTCGTGGCACCCATCTTGCAGATAATTTTTTCATTTCTAATTCTTCAGTTAAAATGTGATATATCCTTTCAGATGACATCTGGCAAGTGTAAGCAATTTTTCGCACCTTCAATCAGCAATCTTCCATGACCGTTTTGTGCACTTTTGCAATGATTTCTGGAGTAGTCATGTCTTGATCGACCACTGCGTGGATCATCGTCTAAGCTCTCTCAACCAAATTTAAACTCATTTGTTCGCTTGGCAATAGTTGAATGTGAAGGAACAGAGCGCCCAGTGTACTTCAAGGAACAGAGCGCCCAGTGTATTTCAGAAATCGGCATGAATGTCCTTTGCTTTCATACCTTTCTTTACGAAGTACTTAATCACTGCTTGAATCTCGATTTTTTCCATCTTCGCAAATCACTACGTGGGAACAACAACAGAGCCACGTCACCACCACAGCTCTCTTCCAAGAGCACTGATGTAGTATGCGTTTACAGGTAACAGTCCAATGAATATCACATGTACAACTCATTGTGCTAGCTCTGACCTCTCGTGGTGATTCCGAGAACTTTTCAAACCACCCTCGTACTTGCACAGAAACACTAATACCTTTTTCAGACTGCACCTAGTATTCCCAGTCAAATCACTACACATTTTGCAAGTCTCAAAGATAGCATTGCGTAATGATTGACTGAAAAGGGGGACAGGAATACAATAAGATACAAATGAATAACACTGAGAGATGAAGTAGTGAAGGCTGTAGAGGATAAAATAGGCAAAAAGACAAGGTGGTGTAGAATTTTTTGGATAATACATGAAATACAGAATTTTACTGATGAGAGCACAAAATATAAAAATGCAGCAAATTGCGCAGACAAAAGGGAGTACAGGTGCCATAATATCTTTTTATAAATATGTATATCTACAATTACCCATCTATAAGAATATGAAATAGGATTTTCCACTGTTTTATTTACTTATTTATGTCTATACCTTCCTTCCCTATCTTTCAGATTGTAATATTTCTCTTTACTTTGGAATGCTGTCACCAGATCATGTGCTTTGCTCCAGGAAAATGACAACATCATCAAGCAAATGCCAAAGATTCGTCAGTAAATTCTTCTACAGTAATAAAATATGTGTGTCTTCATTAATACAAATAAAGAATGTGGACGGTGGTATTTATATGAAGAACTCATCCATGTATTCAGGGTAAAGTTAGAATCCAGAATATGGCATACTAGCAACTTGAAATACAACCTATATAATGCACCCAACCCATATTGTGTCCTGAAAACAAAAGATGACTATCTCATCATCATCAGATAATGAAGAAAATGCCTGCAGTGACACAATTTCTCTAAGATAGCATCTTAACCAAAATAGATCATTATGAAACAACATGATCTCCCATGAAACTAAATGGAAAGACTACTGCTGGCAGTGGGGGAGGTGTATGTCACTGGGTCTAAAAATGAGACAGACAGGAAGTGTAAATTTGATAAGCATGAATGGTTAGAGGAAAAATACAAGGATGTAGAAGTATGCACAACTAGGGGAAAGACAGATACTACCTACAGAGAAACCAGAGAGCTTTGGAGAAAAGAGAAGTGGTTGTGCACATATCAAGAGCTCAGGTGGTAAGCCAGTACTATGCAAAGGAAGGATAGCTGAAAGGTGGACATGGGAGGAATATACACAAGCTCTTTTAGCTGCAAGATGTTGGCACACCTGTGTCTTGCAATTTATAGGCTACAGTCCTTGACCCTGTGCCCAAAATCCAGAAATTTCACCAGCCTTAGTAAACAATATATAATATCAATGGCTCAACATGCAGTAGCTAAAAAATTATCTGGAGAATAAAATTTCTGGGGGTGGTTTTTTTCCTTGGGGATGACGTGTATAGTGTTAATTTGCTTGATACAATGCATTATATTACAGGACATAGTTATAAATACTGACATAGTTATCAAAAAATATGAATGTGTCAAAATGAAGCTGCCAGATAAGTCAAAAGGCTAGTTCCTTTCTTTTACATCCCTAACTCTGCCTATGACATATTCACCTTTTTGCGCTATGATAGTAGTATTTTTCATTCTGGTTATTGTTATTTTTAAAGGATGTTCACTTCACACTAATGTAAATACTAAGTCAAAGCATATGTAGCGCATGTTCCACAGTTGTTTAACAAAAGATGTAATCATTTAAAACAAATGGGTCCTGTTTTTGTGTGTTATATGCATTTATCATTACTCAATGAATTGTTTGAAATTTATGTTCTACCATGAATATACAATAATAGTTTGTAATCAATTAGCACATAAGATAAATATACTAAAGTTATTCACAAACTATCCATTTTATATGACATGTAAAAGAAAGTGACACTAGACTGATTTGCAGGGCATGAAACATGCAGGAAAATAGAATGTGAAAAGTACTACCTACACTGAGAGGTTAAGATTAGTAACACATTACATACCTGATGGAGGCCTCTGCTGTTGTAACCTGAGTCTGCAATCGTGCCTTCTCTGCTTGGCCTTGAGTGATTTGTCCTTCCATATGCCCTATCTGCTGCTGTAATTCACGAACTCTTGAATTAAGAAGCTGGCGGTCAGTCTCATACCTCGCACGTAGGTCTTCAAACAACCTGAGTGTTAAAATGCAAACAGAATTGTGTCAAGCATAACCTGCGCCCAATGTTCTCTCTGTGCTCGCATTTCTGGTTCACTGGTTTTATTCAATAAAGTGACACAATATCATTTGAGTGCAAGCAGTTTTAACTGATTAATTTAGTAGGTCAATGCTTTTAAATCACTGAAATATAAGTTTTGAGAAGCATTAATAATAAATAAAAAAGTTATTTTCACAGCATCTCTGCCACATCTTATATCAGCACTACCAATCAGCTGTCCCTTGAAAGTAAGTTATAGTATAATGTACTTTTCTCACTGACTTCTAAGATGAGTTGTTGTCCAGTGACTTCACATTTTGTAAAATTTTATTTTAAATACTTCTTCACACAGTATGACAATAACATAACAAGACAATTACAGATTACTTTCTATTACAAAATTTGTACAACAAAATTTTGTGTGACTCAGGAAAATTGAAAATGTGAATATACAACAATGACTTTTTTATTTTTTTCCATTTTCAAATTTCTGTCCAATTGTCACTGCTATTTTGATTGTTCCTCTCTTTTTCCTTCAGAGCAGCTGGTTAATTATGCAATAATTTCCAAAACGAGTTTAATCTAGAGACATTTATAAAGCTACAACCTCATTTAGTGAACTTTCTTATCAAATGTTTTAATGATGTACTTGTAAAATGTCGCAAAAAAATTTAGACAAAAAATGTAAATCTTCATAAAAATGGCATGTTTATTACATTGTAGCACATTTAACTAAATTTTAATGTACAAATAACAGAACAGCAGAGAATAACTACAAAGTACCCAAAATACTTTGGGTCCACAGATCTGTGAGAATATGAAGCATTAAAATACTGGAATAAGAAATGTTGTACAAGTGATAAACAACAACAATATTTTTGCCCCTCTCTTTTTCTAATTTTCTGGCTTTATTTTGAGTGATGTTCTTTTGGCAACTCTGAAATAAGCATACATCATCTTTCCCAAACAATGATCCTTCTCCTATCCCATACTGTGCTAATTTTGATATTTTGTATGTTTTATGTACAAAAAATGCAAGTGATACTTTCTTCATTTATATCTGGGGTACATAGCTTGCCATGGCAAATACTTTGACAAAAAGTCCACTGACACATAACTCAATACAGAAGATCATGTGTTGTGACTTGCCGATCATTCAAAGTGCCGCTGCACAATTACGCACGTCCTCTACATGCGGCGCTGTCTGCCAGTCATGCAGCAGCCGCGCCACCTAAGCGGCCAGCCAGCCAGCAGCCACTAGACTTGGACTCAGTGCTCATTAGAATGTTACCGTGGTCACATGTCTTGCTTTGTCAACTTGCTCAGTGACTTACACGTGTTGTGTCGTTTGGAAATGTGCGTGTTCAACTTGACGTTATAACATCATTGTTTACCAGAAATTGTCTTTTAACTTGTTGCCATATCTTGCATTATTAATTAATTAATTATATCAATAGTCTCCATTTTTGCATGTTTAGTTATCTTTTTGACACCTCCATATCTCCACAAGTTGCCTGTACTCAGCCAACTGTGTTTATCAGCAGCTCAACTTTTCACTTTGAAGTTTATATTGATATCTGTTTCCTAGAATTGTATACAATATTTTTATTATTGCCTCTCATGGGGATAATATGTTTAAGGAATTTAAAATGAGAAATAATCCAGTTGCATACAGTCAAACTAATGATCAACTATGCAAATAATGATCTGAATTGATATAAAGCTGTTCGTTCCCAATTTACAATGAAAGACATACAGACAATTAACTTGGAGTGATAGTCGCACAATATAGTAATCAAACTGCTTAGGCCCTATGAGGCACATTATTCAGAAACAGAAATTCCCAACACATTCAGTAGTTGTTATTTACTTCTGCATAGTGTCATCTGTCGGCAATCTAAAATATCCGAATTTAATATTCATGAACAACCAATGCCATACTAATTTATTCTGTTTGAACAGATAGTTGAGTGAAATAAAATTTTATTTAGATCACACTTCAACAGTATTATGAAAAGAATAGAGTGCTATGTATGAAAAGGATAGTGTGCCACTGACTGTAAAGATGACACAATGAGTTGCAGACAGGCACAACAAAGAGACTGTTACACATTGAGCTTTTGGCTAAAGCCTTCTTCAGAGAGGAAAACACACATATTCACACACGTAAGTACACCTCACACATACACGACTGCTACATTGGCTCATTCCGGAATGGCCAAGAACAACGGTCTTGTGTGCTTGCTTTGGTGTGTATGCAGTGGCACTGACTTGGAGGGGGGGGGGGGGGGGCAAGGTACCTTGTGCCCCCCCAATAGTTAAAAGTAGGGGCCTCCCCCCTGCCCTCCCCTCCCCAATATTCAAACATGCATTTCTCAACGCTCTCTCCTCCTTCCCCATCCTTTACTGGGAAATTTGTTAAAACTTGCATATATATTTTTGCATAATAGAATGTAATGATTATGTAGGAAAAAAATACCGATTTTACGAGCTATTGCGTATTCCTTTCTGCTACTCCTACAACCTCTGCATATGACAAACTGTTGTGACAGGGTTTGTCCCCTGCATCTGCACCATTTGCACACTTTTACTGTACGGAGGTATGCGGGGAACAGAAACTCACCATGAGCTCGCAGCGCTTTGGCTGCTAGGATGAGCTCCACTTCCTCCCACAGCAGCCTGCTGGCAGCTTGTAAAAGAAACTAATGAGCAATAGTGACACCGAATTTGATGGCGATCGCTAGAAGGACTAGGTAACGTTAAAGACTCTTCATTCATTTTTGTAAATTCTATTGACAATCACTAGGTACAACACCACACAAATCAGCACCAGCTCCAGGGATTGTTAAGCGCCCCCCCACCCCCCGTTTTTCGACATAGTCAACTTTTCCCACAATATATTTCATACATGACACCTTATTTTCACATATCACACTCATTTGTCTCTTTGTTGTGAATATGTCTTTAAGATCAAAGCAGCAGTCAGTAATATGTTTACAGTGCAATACATTTTAAGACCTTTTTGTTGGATGAAATGTTCATTTCGTACATCGGAGCGCACTGTTTCTGTACCACAGATAATTTTCAATAAGACCCTTGATTTTATGAATAATTTGTATTTCCAATTTAGTCTCACATTCCTTCATTTACGCAAGATGGATTTGCCGCCCCCAAAAATCTGCCGCCCTGGGCGATGGCACGGTTTGCCCCTCCCCCCCCTAGAGCCGGAGCTGACAATAATAAACACTATTGTTACATGGCTGCTTCTTGTTAGGCACACAGTACTGTTATGCAGGCCGCAGCTAATGTTGGCAGCGAACGTAAATATTCCGGAGCTGGGCATTGCCAGTGGTCAGTTAGTCTTACTGTGACTCGGTTCAGTTGTTAATCTTTCGTCCCTTACTGTCTAGTTTAAAATGGACAAGTTTATAATTAGGAAGAAATGTGACAATGTGGCAAGTGTTAGCGATAATGAAGCTAGACCCAGTGTTAGTGGTACTGTGTGTGACAACAAAGACACAGATAGTGACGGAACTGTGGCGGTGACAAAAAACACTGTTCCCGGAAAAAAACAACACTGTTATCAGCTCTCTTGGAAACAGCAATTTGCATGGATAGATTACAATAATGTAAAAGATGTTATTTTTTGCAAAATTTGCAGACAAATGTTTGAAGGAAATCGTTTTCAGTTTTCTCACAAAACGGAAAAAACTTTCATGGAAACTGGTTTTTCGAACTGGAAGAAAGGGGTAGAAAAGTTGAAAGCGCATGAAGCATCAGGCTGCCACAGAGAAGCTGTACTGAAATTCAAATCCTTAAAATCGAATGTCAATGTATTTAGCGAGATTTCCAAAGAAAAACTGACACAAATTAAAGAAAACTGAGCTTGTTTACTAAAAATCATATTTTCCCTCCGTTATTTAGGAGTGCAGGGGCTTGCAATACATGGGCATACTGATGAAACAAGTAACTTTGACAATTTATTATGCCTTCGATGTGAAGGTAACCAGCTACTTTTAATATGGCTACAGTGCGAAACTTACAAATTGACATCCCATGATGTGCAAAATGAAATTTTGGCCATTTTAAGTCATACACTTCTTAGAAAATTATTGGAGGATATCAAGAGTGCAGAGTATTTTGCAATAATAGCAGACGAAACAATAGACATAGTCACCAAAGAGAAATTTAGTATCTGTATAAGATTTGTTGATGCTTCGCTAGAGATAGAAGAATATTTTTTAGGGCTATACTCAATACAAAGTACCATAGCTAAGGCTCTGTTTGATATTATTATCGACATTTTAAGACAATTTGATTTGCCTACATCTAATTGTAGGGGCCAATGCTTTGACGATTCAGTTAACACGGCTGGATTATATAATGGTGTCCAGGCTAAGTTTATGGAAATGGAGAAGAGAGCTATGTTTGTGCAATGCCTTGCACACTGTTTAAATCTAACACTAGAAGACACTGTGATAGCAGTTCCAGAATGTTGAAATGCATTGAATGTTATGAAGGACTTAATAAATTTTGAGAGAGATTCACCTAAAAGATTAGATCTTATTGCTCACCCGAAGGCAGAAGCCTCTACAAATTTGAAACCACTCTGTCCTACAAGGTGAGCCATAAGATACTTGGCAATGTCTTCAGTTTTGTCCATCTATACAGAACTTCAGAAATTTTTTCTAAATGTTTCAAGAAATTACAATTCAGACACTGGGGCCAAAGCAAACGGCTTTTTGATTGATATGCAGACATATGATTTCTTTTTCATGTTATCAATTTTGGTAAAACTGTTTGGCCACATTGATACTGTAAACATAGCACTACAGAGGAAATCCCTACACTTAGAGGAGGCCAATGATGATTTCGCTCTTGTAACTTCTATTAAATTTATGAGAAACAGTTTGAATCATTCTGGGGTGAAGTGACTTCAAAATGTCAAGATATGGATGTTGATTCCCCAAAATTACCCCGTAGAAGAAAAGTCCCTAAGAAATATGATGACTCCATCAATTCGTCTGTAGAAACATTCACTGAAGTATGTAACAAATATAGAAGATTGTATTATGAAACAATGGATACGTCCATCAGCTTCTTGGAATCACAGTTCAAAACTCAATCATTCATGTTTGTAAATCAAAATGAACAATTTCTTCTTGGTAATAACAAACATTCATTCGATATTTTATCTTTCTACGAATCAGATGTAGACAAAGAACACTTGCTTATCCACTGAAGCATGTTTCATGAGATTATCCAAAGTAGTGATTCTGCGAATATTAGTTTGTTGGATGACGTAGTGAAATACCTAAAACAGGAAAACCACATGTTTGACCTACTGCCCGAACTAGTGAAATTCATATGTGTAGTGCTGACGATTCCAGTAACATCCTGCACCGCTGAGCGATCGTTTTCTTGTCTGCGGAGGGTGAAAATGTATCTTCATTCTATAATGAGGCAGGATTATCTTAATGCTGTCGCCCTTCTCAACGCCCATAGAGATGAATCGATGAAACTCGACCTTGAAGCCATATGTGACGAGTTCATAGGCAGGAATGAGCTGAGGAGGAGTACATTTGCCATCAAAAATTAAGGTATGTTTCTTCAACTTTATTTATGCATTTGTTTTGTATCACTACTGACCTATACTCCGACTGAAATGACATTGCGATTGACGTTTCAGCGAGTCGAGGGGTAGGGGCTAGTCGCCAGCCAATCGTAGTTTGCATGATTTTCAGCTGTTTGCATTTTTCATTATCCTCACAATCCTTTTTGTTTCTTGAAAGTCATTATGCTGTGGGGGGAATTTCCCAAGAATATGTTGTCATAACTCAAAAGCGAAAGTATGTGTGCATAATACACCTCTCTCTTTCAGCACTTGTGTTGTTCCATATAATTCTCATTGCACAGGTCATTTTAGATAGCTTAGAATTTAAGAATGTGATGTGGGAATTCCATTACAGATTGTCTTGTAAGTAAACAAAGCAATTTTGTTTCAGTGACACTTAATTTTTTGGTTTTCCAAAGAAATATTTGGTTTTAATGGATTTTTTAATTTTGCTGTTTGTGGAATTGTATAGTGGTGGTTTTTTTAAGGGTTAATCAGTAGCTTATTCCTCACAACCCCTTCTGAAATCTTTTCATTTGTGACTTCAGCATACAGCCTAAGAGCCTTTCTATTTCCACCTTCAATCAATACACTGGTGTCATCTGCAAATAGGACTGGTTTGGAGTGTCGAACATGTAGATGGAAACACAGTTATCTGTCAAATGTAATATCTAATAAAATGATTCTTGCCCCCCCTCCAAAAATATTTTCAAGTCGGAGCCTCTGTGTGTATGTGTTTTTCACTTTCTGAAGAAGGCTTTGGCCAAAGCTTATTGCTTTGGCCAAAAGATTATTGTGCCTGTCTGCAACTCAATGAGTCAGCTTTAAGGTGAGTAGCACTTTATCTTTTTCATAATATTGTTAATGTTCCAACTTGGAGTTCCCACAGTTGAAATATAACTTTAATTCTGTTGAACAATAAAATAGAAAATAAATTTCAAGTTAATCTACAAACAACCTGCATTTATTTTCAAGTCTGATACATTTATCCATTAGGATGATCATATAATGAAAATTTGAGTATCTTTCACCTGATGACTATTATGAAAAATACTGACAGTAGAGAAATCATTACTGAAAGGAAAATTACTTTAAAGAAATGTTTCAAAAAGAAAAAAAAAGCTTTTGGATTACAACAAACAGCTACTTTTATTTTCTGTTGATACTGTGAAGTATTTTGAGACTGATTGTAGTGCTCCTTATAGTATTCATTATTTCTCTATTCCTGCTACAACATACACTCCTGGAAATGGAAAAAAGAACACATTGACACCGGTGTGTCAGACCCACCATACTTGCTCCGGACACTGCGAGAGGGCTGTACAAGCAATGATCACACGCACGGCACAGCGGACACACCAGGAACCGCGGTGTTGGCCGTCGAATGGCGCTAGCTGCGCAGCATTTGTGCACCGCCGCCGTCAGTGTCAGCCAGTTTGCCGTGGCATACGGAGCTCCATCGCAGTCTTTAACACTGGTAGCATGCCGCGACAGCGTGGACGTGAACCGTATGTGCAGTTGACGGACTTTGAGCGAGGGCGTATAGTGGGCATACGGGAGGCCGGGTGGACGTACCGCCGAATTGCTCAACACGTGGGGCGTGAGGTCTCCACAGTACATCGATGTTGTCGCCAGTGGTCGGCGGAAGGTGCACGTGCCCGTCGACCTGGGACCGGACCGCAGCGACGCACGGATGCACGCCAAGACCGTAGGTTCCTATGCAGTGCCGTAGGGGACCGCACCGCCACTCCCCAGCAAATTAGGGACACTGTTGCTCCTGGGGTATCGGCGAGGACCATTCGCAACCGTCTCCATGAAGCTGGGCTACGGTCCCGCACGCCGTTAGGCCGTCTTCCGCTCACGCCCCAACATCGTGCAGCCCGCCTCCAGCGGTGTCGCGACAGGCGTGAATGGAGGGACGAATGGAGACGTGTCGTCTTCAGCGATGAGAGTCGCTTCTGCCTTGGTGCCAATGATGGTCGTATGCGTGTTTGGCGCCGTGCAGGTGAGCGCCACAATCAGGACTGCATACGACCGAGGCACACAGGGCCAACACCCGGCATCATGGTGTGGGGAGCGATCTCCTACACTGGCCGTACACCACTGGTGGTCGTCGAGTGGACACTGAATAGTGCACGGTACATCCAAACCGTCATCGAACCCATCGTTCTACCATTCCTAGACCGGCAAGGGAACTTGCTGTTCCAACAGGACAATGCACGTCCGCATGTATCCCGTGCCACCCAACGTGCTCTAGAAGGTGTAAGTCAACTACCCTGGCCAGCAAGATCTCCGGATCTGTCCCCCATTGAGCATGTTTGGGACTGGATGAAGCGTCGTCTCACGCGGTCTGCACGTCCAGCACGAACGCTGGTCCAACTGAGGCGCCAGGTGGAAATGGCATGGCAAGCCGTTCCACAGGACTACATCCAGCATCTCTACGATCGTCTCCATGGGAGAATAGCAGCCTGCATTGCTGCGAAAGGTGGATATACACTGTACTAGTGCCGACATTGTGCATGCTCTGTTGCCTGTGTCTATGTGCCTGTGGTTCTGTCAGTGTGATCATGTGATGTATCTGACCCCAGGAATGTGTCAATAAAGTTTCCCCTTCCTGGGACAATGAATTCACGGTGTTCTTATTTCAATTTCCAGGAGTGTATTTTATATTAGCCTCTCAGCCTTGACTCAAACTTACCCTTACCCATTGTAACACAAAACTGGTTTATTAGTGTTGTACAAATACATTCCAAAAATATTTAAATTTCTAATTTTCTGTATGCTTTTGGTAAACTTCTACCCACTGTTCACTCAGTAAATTTTTTCTGAATAGTGTGATCAAGTGAGTATTTACAATTCTGTCCTTTTTCCCTCTTTAACTAACACTCATTGATACAGATGCTTTATTGTTACTATTTGACAATCATGTTCTGTGAAATGGTTTATTACAGGTCTTCCATCTATTTCATGAGATAGCTGCATTTATAAATTATCAATTGCTGTTGTGCTAGGTCCTATTCCTGCTGGAAGCGTTGCCACGAGATACAAACCAAAGCTGGACATCAGTAACTCTAGGTGTCATAGAAGAGTACTATCCAGGATGAAATCGATATTGAAATCACCACATACAATTACTTCCTATTTATTTATACAAAGTTTTATTAGCATTCTCTCCAAATGGCTGATGACATATAAATTGTTTCTGTTCAGAGCCTACACTGTTAGAACTGTTGTCTTGGATATATCCACATCAGTTACTGAATCACAGCACTCAACGAGCTGTTCCAAGCAAAATTCGTTTAGATAAATGAACTCTTGTTTTATTCCATTTTTTTGTAAATATCCACTCCTGATCTCCTTATGTTACAGTTTCGGTAATGTGATACTAACTTGCATCTGTCGAGGTGCATCTGTGACTTTCAAGTTATGTTCTGTCATGCGTATCAGAACTGTGGAAATACCATTAGATTTTTTTTTAATTTCCTGTAGTGACATGAGGAGCTCATCTTTCTCATTTAATAGTCTTGTACATTCTGATAAGTCAAATTCTTTATTGTTAATTTTTGTGTTCTCCAAGATACTGTCTTTTATCTCTAATTTGTGCCACTTTGGGCACCACGAAACACAGCAGCAACATGGAGAGCATCGATAACTTTAGCAGTGTCCACATTCACATTATAACTAGTCTCGACATTGAGAACAGTTTTGTAAATGGTAGGACACCAGCGATACACATGATGCACATGATGGCGAGGCATCTTGCCGATTGACTGCTGTCTTTCCAGATTCGCGATTTATATAGCAACGCACAAATGTGATTACCCCTGCGACTGATAAGAGAGCACCAGGTGGAAAATTTTCTAAGGCCAAGTTGTTATCCTGTGTGTGAACTGTTGTCTTACTAGCAGCTTGCATACTCGGCTTTGTGACAGCGGCCAAGGACATTGGCCACACAGCAAGTTGCCATTGATTATGTAAACAGCACATTTCTAAAGAGAGAGGTCAAGCTTACTGTAGCTATTGTTCGAACTGATTCTGTTCTTTGAGCTTTGGCTGCCAGTTTGGAGAATTTCGCACCTCGAGATGTTACTGCCAAAAGGTCATTTATGACCAATCAACCGTGGGCCACAAGAAGAACTGACACGTCTGCTAACTTTTCTATTGATAAACTTATGTTTGTTCATACTAGACATCTGTGTAAATTGTCAAGAGATGATACCCTGACAATCTTTATTCATGGTTGTGGAATTCATGCAAAATTTGATTTTGTTGGTGATATGACTGTGTATCATAGTGTATAGCAAGTGTACATCTAGAACCAAGGGCTCAAGGAGCCAACAGTTTTAATAAATTACTTTGATCTGTCAGAAAAGTGTATGAATTTGTAGTCTTATAATCACCCTGTAACCTATTCCTTGATCTCTCTCTTTGTAAACATATTATTTATGTAATTAATGCAATGCACTGTGTAGCTGATGACCTCGGTTGCTATTGCAATGCCAAGTACGCGAGCTGCTAGTAAGACTACAGCTCACATGTGGGATAATGACTCGGGCTTAGAAAATACTCTGCCTGGCACATTCTCATCGGTCGCTGACATAATCACTTTTGCACGTTGTTACGTAAGTTGTGAATCTGGAAAGACCTGTCTTCTGAAATCATTTACTGTACAAAAGGGACAGTTAAAAATATTTGGAATCATAGGGACTGAACATGTAGTACTATGATTTACACTAAATGCTTCTGGAAAAGGAAGTAAGGAATGAACATAAGAAAGTAAGGAAGATTAGAGTAAATGACCCGTTGACGATCCTGAGGGCATTAGAGATGGAGCACAAGCTCACGTTGGGGAGGGATAGGTAAGCAAAAAGGCTGCGTCCTTTCCACAGGAATCATCATGGAAGCTGTGATTTAGGGGAACCACAGAAACCTAAACTTGGATGGGCAGATGGAAAATTGGACTGCCACCCTACTGAATGTGATTCCAGTGTTTTGCCTTTATGCCATCTTGCTTGGTTCAGGAAATCACCTCTTACTAGAAACATTTAGATGTGGACCATGCAGACTGTAGTGTATTTGTATAAGATGTGATGCAACACACACACACACACACACACACACACACACACACACATTCATTTAGCATTTGTCATATTGTTCAATAACAAAATTTTCATATTAGCGTGATGAGCAATGTACCTGAGATCATCCTCAATTGCTTAGCTGAGGTTACAGTCCTAAGTATTCCCAACCTGCACCCTCTCCTCCATCATGAGGTAACTTGTTTTTGGCAGCAGTAGAAGTGTTGCAGCTGTTGCCAATAATCAATTATCATCAATACTCCTCTTTATTAATGGCCTGTGTACTTTGGTTTTGGGTCCTTTAGTGGTATACTATGATACTAAGGTATGAGGCTTTCAATGTGTACAGTATTATTTTTTTCAGGGAAATAATTAAGACTTCATGACTACCTTTCAAATTGTTTGCAACTGCAGCTCTCAAATGTTCTATTTCCAGCTGTACTAGTGACAAATCATCTTGGAGTTTCAACATCAGCTTCTCTTTATCCACCATGATGAAGCAGTAGGCACAATTACTACAATGCCAAAGACTAGCCACATCTCCATCCTAGCATGTTGCTTTATGAAAAAAGCAAAGACAGTCTTTACACATTAAACATTTCTCACTATTTTGAGACAGTCTCCACATTTGAAAATAGTGATTATATTTATTTTGCCAAGATAAATCATTCAGTGTTATGTTATAATTATATGGCATTGTGCTGTGTTTTATTTAACCAAAAATACCTGGTTTTTAATTCTTATTTTACAATTCAAACACATGTATATTATTTATGGTAGTTAATGAAATATCAACTTAATAAATATTTTTAAACAAAAAATTTATACTGTAAAGGATTTAGTAATTGATACTATAGCAGATAATGAGATTAGGTTAAGCTGCACTTATTACACAAGTGTAAAGAAAACTGAAACTCCAAAATATAATGAAGTAATGCAATTAGTATTTTTCATCCTTCAAACTGATGACTGAATTGTAACTATTCACTGTAAACATGACACGTTGAGTTGCAGACAGGCACAACGAAACACACACACACACACACACACACACACACACACACACACACACACACACACACACATTCACTCAAGCAAGCAGGCATACCTCACACTCACATGACCATTATTTTCAGCCAGTCCAGCCATAATGCAACTGTGTCAGCACGAACTAAACCAGCAGTCCACAATGGGGCAGGGAACAGGAGGGATATCAGAATAGTGGTGGGGGCAGAGAAGTCAGCACTGCTTGATGGAGCTTGCAGTAACTAGATGCTAGCAGGACAAGGCTGCCAGGTGCAGTGTTGGGAGGCTTCGAGGAGGGAGGGATTGGGGGGTGCAAAACAGGGAACAAAAAGGAAAGGAATAGAAAACAGGAAAAGAACAGTGGTGCGTTGGCAGAGAGCAGTGCACAATGAGGCTGAGGGGATGTGAGTTTGGAGGAGATGATATGACAGAGGAGGCAGAAACTGTTGGATGGAGAGTGTGGGGACAATAGATTACTGTAGTTTGAGGCCAGGATGATTTTGGGAGCAGAGGATGTGTTGTAAGTGTAACTCCCATCTCTACAGTTCAGAAAGGCTGGTGGTGGAGGGGATGATCCAGATGGTCTGCGTTGTGAAGCAGCCATTTAAATCAAGTGTGTTACGCTCAGCTGCATGTTTTGTCACAGGGTGGTGCACTTTGCTCTTGGCCACAGTTTAGCAGTGGCCATTCATCGTGGTTGGTATTCATACCAATATAAAAACCTGTGCAATGACTGCAGCAGAGCTGGTATATGACATGGTTGCTTTCACCATAGGTAACCGCCTGTCTGATGGGGTAGAATAAGCCTGCGACAGGACTGGAACAGGTAGTGGTGGGTTGGTGGATTGGTCAGATCTTGGATCTGGGTCTTCCACAGGGATATGATCCCAGTGGCATGGGGCTGGGAGTTGGAGTGATAGTTGTGGAGGTTGGGTGGGTGACAGAACACCATTTTAGATTTTAGGAATGGGATGGGAAGGATCTTGGGCGGGATGCCCAACATTTCATGGCGTGATGATAAGATAATCAAAGCCCTGACTAAGGGTGCGATTCAGTTGTTCCAGTCCAAGATGGCATTGGTTGACAAAGGGGGCACCGCTTACCAGTACTTGGGGGTGGGGGTGGGGTGGAAGACGGGGGGGGGGGGGGGGGATCTGTGTGTAGATTAGGTTTGGGGGACAGTACCTGTATGTGAAGGTCTTGTGAGACCTTCAGCATAGAGGGCAAGGGAGTTTTTGTAACTACAGATAAGCCATACCCAGATGGTCAAGCTGGAGGGATTTTTTGATGTGGAAGGGATGACTACTGCTGTCAAAAGGCAGATACTGTTGGCGGGACTAATATGGGCAGATGGGAGGATGTAGCCATTAGAGAGGAGGAGATCAATGTCCAGGAATGTGGCACTCTGGGTTGAGAAAGACCAGGTGAAGCAGATCGGAGAGAAGGTGTTGAGGTTGTGGGGGAATGAGGATAGAGACATATCATGAAGATATCATCAATGAACCTGAACCACACCAGGGGTTTTGGGAGGCTAAAGAGTCTTCCTCTAGATCGCCCATAAACAGGTTGGCATAAGAGGGTGCCATGCATGTGCCCATGGCTGTGCTGCATATTTGTTTGTATACCTTCCCTTCAGAGGAGAAGTACTTGTGTGTTAGGATAAAGTTTGTGAGGTGTATCAGGTAGTGGGTTTGGAGTCTAAAGGACATCAGGAGAGGTAGTTCTCAACAGCAGCAAGACCATGGGCATGACGGATGTTGGTGTATAGGGAAGTGGCATCAACAGTGATGAGTCTGTATCCAGGAGGCAATGGGGTGGGGATGATGGAGAGTTGGTGAAGGAGGTGGTTAGTATCTTTGATGTGGGAGGCTAAATTTTGGGCGATTAGCTGGAGGTGTTGGTCAATGACAGCTGAAATTGTTTCAATGGAAATGTAATAACCAGCTACAATGCGGCGTCCAGGATTGTTAGGTTTGTGGATTTGGGGAGTATGTAGAAGGTGTTTGTATGGGATTTCATAGAGGTTAGGAGGAAAATTGATTCAGGGGAGATGTTCTGGGAAGAGCTTAAGGATTTAAACAGGGCCTTGAAGTTATGGTGGACTTTTGGGATGGGATCTGTCTTGCAGAGTTTACAGGTGGAAGAATGAGACAATTGTAGAGGCGTTCTGCCAGGTTGTCACTGCGATTCATAATGACAGTTGTGGAACATTCGCCAGCAGGTAGGATGATTAGGTCAGGATCTGTTTTGAGGCTGTTTATGGCTGTCCTCTTTTCTGCTGTGTCCTTAGGAAGGAATCTGGTGGAGGGTGGTGATGCTGAGAAATTGGATGTAAAGAATTCCTGGAAAGTGACCAGGGGGTTAGGTGGGAGAAAAGGGGGGGGGGGGGGGAAATCATAGTTGGATGGTGATGTGAACTGGGAGAGGCAGGGTTCAGTTTTGAGATTGGGTTGGCTTTGGTTGGAGGGATTGGTGACAAGCGTGACATGGATGGTTAAATTTGGATGTAGGGCTGAAGGAGAGGCCTTTGGCTAGGATTGAAGCTTCTGTGGGCCTGAGGATTTTGGTGGAAAGATGAACAACACTGTTCCGAGACGTTTCAGCTTTGGGTTTACTAGAGTGTTGGTAGTGAGTTTTTGGGCATATGGCAAGTTGGAAAGGTCAGCTAGGCAGGGTCTGGATGCTGTGGGTAGTTGATGAGGAGAAAGACAGTGGGTAGGACATGGGTTAGACAGTAGCATCCAAAGGCAGCAGTAGGATGTCAGCTGGCTGGATAACTTATGGAGGTGATGTCTGGAATGCTCTTCACGTGCTGGACTGGAGGGACGATTTCAGAGAAGTAAATTATGTAGTAGGATCTGCAAAGTAACAGTATCTTGCAGAGGGAGCAGAGGTGGTTGTGGGATACCTGTGACATGGAGATGTATTTTTGCAGTACCAGGTTTGTGAGGGACAAGGACAGGCAGAATCTGAAAAGATGAAGGTGATTGTGAATGAGGTGTGGGACCCAAACAAAGAAACTTTTATGGTTAGGCCATTCCAGGAGATTCCATGGTTTAGACAGCATTTAAGGAATAGGATGTGGGACTGAGTTTTAGCCTGGGAAAAGGATACTTTTCTGAACTGGTGCAGCGATGGCATTAAGGAGACAGGAAATTAACTTATGAAATGGGCAATGGAGGCATTAGGGGTTGTGAGGGGAGCTGGAGAACAGAAAAAGACAGATAAAAATACACATAAGTATGCATCTCTGGTCAGAATGCAATTGTTTCAGATTGAACAAAGGCAGCAATCTCGAATGGAGCAGGGAAGGAAGGAGGGGTAACAGGATATGGGTGGGGGAGAGAAGTCAGTGCAGTTTGATGCAGTGTGCAGAGACTAGAGGGTGGCATGAAAAGGCTGCACAGTGTCAAGAGGCTGTGGGTAAAGAAAAAGTGAGAGGCACATGGAGCAGAGAAGAGGAAGACAATGGTGGGTGCATTGGGCAGGTCTTCCACCCAGCACTTCATATTCCAGTCCTATCACAGACATATCCCTGGGCCACCTTTGAAAGCAGCCATGTCATACAAGAGCTCTGCTGCAATCATTACATATTTTTTTATGTGGATGAACTGCCAAACGATGGCCAAGAGCAAAGTTGAGCAACCTGTGGCACAACATGCAGCTGAACATAACACACTTGATGTCAATGGCTGTTTCACAATCCGGGCTATCTGGATCCTCCCTCCTCCACCAGCTTTCCACAACTGCGCAGATGGGAGTTACCCTTACAACCCTGTTCTTTCCCTCTTCTCCGCTCATCTTCTTTTTTGCTCTTTGTTCCCCCACCCCGTACCCTCTTGACACTGTGCCTCGTAACCTTTCTCTGCCACCATCTAATACCTGGCTGCTCTGCCAAGCAGTGCTGACTTCTCTCCCCTATCCATATACTCTGCTATCCCTCAACTCCCCTGCCCTAATCTGGACTGCTCCTTACGTTCCACCTGACACAGCTGCATTCTGGCTGGAGTGGCCAGAGATAATGGTGGTATGTATGTGTGGTGTGCTTGCCTATGTGAATGTGTGCATGTTTTCCTTTCTGAATAAGATTTTGACCACAAGTTCAATGTATAACAGTCTTTTTGTTGAGCCTGTCTACAAGTCAACACATCATCGTACAGTGAGTAGTAACCCATTCATTTCATAATATTGTTGATATTGCAATCTGGACTTTACATGGAATTGTAGCGGCTTTTTATAAGACATTAAGAAGTATTGTTACTACAAGACTTGACTTTGTTGTCCTCAGGAATAATGTGCATAATCACTAACTTACACACAATTGGTAAGGAACATTTTGTTAATAATATGCCATGTCCAGTCAAAATATTTTATTCTCATACTTTAGTCCAGTGCTTCCACACTTCCAGTTACATTTAATTACTGCAAATACACGCAAGTTAATATTTCCATACTAGAACTAAACTTCTAACTAACTGTTATTCCTTGAACAGTTTTTTATCACTAAAATAATCAAATTTTGTGTGACTTTGAAATCTCAAACATTTCTATAGCACGTGTGTTACCAACTTCAAAAACTACCTGGCACCCTCATAAACAATATAATAAAAATGTACATCAAGCTCTATAACAGAACTGAAATAAATTGAAGATTCATTGACATTCCAAATTAGTGTGGGGGGGAAAAAAAAAAGCAAACTTAGTTACAGGAAATATACCTACGACACTCGGACACAGATGCAGAGTGCACAGAGAATGGTACTCTCCCATCCAGGTCAGATTTCAAGCGATCATATTCCTCTCGCAGCACAGAGTGCTGTCCACGTAATGTCAATAAATCTCCTCTGCAACTGTGGTATTTCTGACAGACTTCCTCCAGGTCATGTGTCAATGATGCAACTACACAAATCACAGGCATATATTAAAAGAGAGCACTTACAAAATCTAGAAGTGGCAGTTTGTAACAAAATCTGTAAAACATTAAGACTGATTAATGACATCAAAAGGGGCTATACAGACTGAATTTATGTTGCAGCAGGACTTAAAGAGCTGATGATGTATTTATAACCAGTGGTTCTATCTTTTAATAGAATAGAAGAGAGGGGAAAATGTAGAGGAATATGTGTGTGCATGGAACAGAAAACATTGCTTAGAATCTATACCCAAGAAAAACATGCTATGTACAAAAAAAAAAAAACTGAACACAAACAATGATGTGTTACAACAGTGTAAAGAGAGGATGGGAAAGTGGTGGAGACAAATCCAGTCAGTGTAAAGAAGCAAACAGTAAACAAAAAGGTTAAGACAAAATCTGTATGGTTAATTTATCTCTTGAACTGAAAGCTAACTGCTTCAAAAACAACGTTTTAAAGTTACCTTGGACTAAGATTTTTGTCCAGTGACTAACTGACAGCTGGCAGTTTCAGTTGTGTTACAAAATTTCTTCAACAGTTGCTCCAACCTTCCTTGCAGCTTTATTCTGTTTCTGTCAGATCTATTATTCTCTTATTCTTCAAACCAAACACATCTGAATCATGTTTCTTCCTCTCACTTTCCACAGCTACTTGTTTCCATGTGGAGGTTTCAACTTTGTACTTAATTATTCTTGATTACTCCTTTCCTATGTTCTTTTGAAATTTCTCTTTCAGCTGCAGCAATTAACCTTCACTTGTAATATAATTGCCCTGATATTCTAGTTAATTTTATACAGCTATATTGTTCAACTTGATGTTAGAAACTTTATATGTTTTGATGTACAGGGTGTTTGTAAATGAATATCAGGGTTTTAACACTTTATAATATTTATTATATTAAACTTACAGTTATAAATGATATGTCAAATGAAAGAGCAACTCAAACAGTTTTACCAAGAAGCTTATAAATGTTCAATGTGAGCACCATTTGTCACCCGTCACACATCAAATCTTTAGCAGAGTTTTTCCCAAACGTTGATAAGTGTGTCTTCAGTGATTGCAGCAACAGCTGCTTCAATCCAGTTTCTTAATTCAGATAGGTCTGCTGGTAGCGGAGGCACGTACACACATTCCTTGATTAAGCCCCAAAGGAAAAAATCACATGGCATTAGGTCAGGTGAACGTGGAGGCCATGCAAAGCAAGCCCTGTCAACGTTTGAGAAGAAATCGGCTATAGACTAGATGTGTGCCGTGTGCAAATAGTGCTCACATTGAACATTTATAAGGCTCTTGGTAAAACTGCTTGAGTTGCTCTTTCATTTGACGTATCATTTATAACTGTAAGTTTAATGTAATAAATATTATAAAGCGTCAAAACTCTGATATTCATTTATAAACACCCTGTATATGAAATTGGAAGTATATGGACTTTGCAAATAGGACTTTTTATGAAAATTATCTCACATTAGTTCACATTATAAATACACAGTGTTCTCACTAATGAACTCTCATTCTTGATCAAATTAGTTTCAAACCACAAGTTACATGTTTCAAATTAAAAAAAACTGTAATTGATTAAAAATTGAATACTTATGATCTCAAGAAGGACATTTAGGAGAACACTTGTAACATGTTGAAAAGCTAGATGTGTAAATGTTTGAGATGCACTAAAATGTGCCGTACTGGTGCATGCTGTGATGCCTGTGGTGTAGTGTTTAGCATGGGCTGGCTAACATGCTGTGGGACACAGGTCCAATCCTGACCACAAACAGTCATCTGCTATTTAATATTTATCATTTCTGGGAGGTTCTTGAAATATATTATTTTTCCACATTCTGGAATATTTGATGTTTGCATACATTCCATCATCCTGGAATATTCAATGTTTGTATAAATAGCTGCACTTTCTGTCTTGGAGGTGTGCCCTGTTCTGGCTGTACAATGGTGTCAGTAATGGATGCGCTTCCAGTGCTAAATGTTGTACTTCACTGATGACCCTGCCCTTGGGTTTGGAATTAATTGTTGTTTCAATGTGACATTGTTTGGTGGAGATGCTAGGTACATTTACATTACCATGCCTCTAATTAGGCAACATAAAAGACCTCGCCTACATGGGCAGGAACCAGAATACAAGCAGTACACCATTTCTAAGATCTGTATATTCAGGAGACATATGGATTCCAAAACAGCAGTAAGTCAACTACAAATCAATGTTTTCTGGAGATGCTGGTCAGGATCAATGAAATGGCTGAAAGAATTCAATCAAGTCACTGAATAAATCAGGTGGGATGACATAATGTGTTTTTCAAATGTGTATTTTGACTTGGACAGCACAGCCCATCAGTGTTTCGAGAACAACAAAGAGAAGCTCAATGGCTGGAACAAATTTCTAGGCCAAACTGAAGAAAATGTTTGATGACAATCAGCACAAGGTCTGCTTAGTGGAAGAACAATTGAAGAACAGGGTCCAATGTCATGCGAGAACAACACAATTGCACATATAGAACTTTTTGGCCCTATACTACATTGTGAACCCAGTTACGACAGAAGCTGATAAAATCTAAAATGTGATTAAAGGAGTTGAAGAAGACATTTACCAAGTTCTTCTGGTAAAGGATGTCACAACAGAGGAATCCATCAAGGGGTGCCAGCGAACTGAGGAAATACTACAGAAAATATTCAGACAAAATAACTATGACCGACTGCCCAATGTGCTTTCTCCAGCAGATGTAGACGATCACTGTCAACTCATATGCCAGATAGAGAAGAGATATAGCAATGTACGGCAGCCAGAAATGTGGGACCGGGTAGACAAGAGATAGTAGCCATAAATGTTGACCTGATATATCAGGGGGTAATACAGAATGTCAAAGAAGAGGTGCATCGATCTTTAGCACCAATCTCTGCCACCAGCGAAATGCGCCAAGTAGAATGCACTTGGCCAAGTAAGAATTATGCTGCAGCCATCAAATGACAACCCAGCACCTGGCAAACACAGGTATAACCAATTACTACACAAGTATAATGACTCATAGAAGAACATACATTTGGAGGACAGAGGACAAGATGTCCTTGTGTTTCCACTATGGGCACCCTGGACATGTCGTACGCTACTGGAGAGAAAGAAGGCAAGTTTTCCACAACTTCTACACTGCCAGATGTTAACCATCATAATTCTATCCACGCCAATCAACTGTAGACAATTGCAGTTGACCCACAGGACGAACCCCATCACTGTACCCTGGACGAGGTTGCTACCCAGTATGTCGTAGCTATTCCCCATCGCTGTATGGAGGTACAAGCCACCCGCCCAGCCACCAACTTCAGAAAAACTAAGCAAGGCCACCATCTATGGAGTTGAGGCCACCACAGATGCAAATCCTTCATGAACGACAATCACCACATCAGAAAATCTCACTGATGTCATCACTGACTGCCAGCTTGTTCTCTAATGTTGGATACTTATCATCATTGGCTAAAAAAGACTGTTTCGTGATACAAAAATGACCATGCTGAAAGTCACAAATGGGAAATATTCTGGCCAGCAGGAGCACATATTGCAAGATTAACTATCAATGACAGAACACAGCCCTTCAGATTTAAATAATGGAAAATCCAAGATGGAATAATGACAGCGTTATGAATCACAGATAGGCACAACAAAAAGACTGTTAAACAAGTAAGCTTTCAGCCAAAAGGCTTTCTTCCACATTTCACAAAAAACACACACACACACACACACACACACACACACACACACAAATGCAACTCACACTCACATGACCACTGTCTCCGGCTGGCCTCAGCAATCAGACACAGTGATCCTGTGCGTGTGAGTTGTGTTTGCATGAATGTGTGTGTGTATGTTGTCTAATTCAGAAGAATACCTTTTGGCTGAAAGTTTACTTGTTCAACAGTCTTTCTTTTGTGCCTATCTGCGACTCAGCATACGGTGAGTAGCAATCTATGCTTTTCATAATATTGTCATTAGTCCTTTGAATTTGTTATTTTAACAAAATGTAGTTATAATATTATTATTCCAGAATGGTACTTCTTGCAGGCTCAAAAGTAGTTATAGACTGTGGAAGATCAGAGCTCCAGAGTGAAGAAGCTATCCTAATGAGCTCACATAACAAGGACTGCTCTGGGCAGTTGTTTGCTGTTGAATACATTATCCTGCCATCATCAATGAGACAAGTTACAGCCATCAATCAAAATGCTCAATTAAACTGTGAAGTTTTTGTCAACCATGAAAATCTACTCATGATCACAAAAGAAATCTACACACTAGCAACAATCATAAGCGTCATAGGTGGTCAAGGAGAACTATGAATCACTAACTGTCACAAACAGCCACAATTAATCCCTAGAGGTACATGTGTGGGGGCCAAATCAATCCAGGAAGGGCAGCTTAGTATCATTGATTGGGAGTCGCACTCTGCTACAACTACAGACAATGCAGAGGAGGAAGCTACTATCGAACTGCCAATAGGATCTGGTCTGACCATGAAACAATGTTGGTGAGTCAAATCCATTCTGCATCAGTTTCCTGATGCTTTCAGATTGGGAATGGAGAAAAAAAGACTACACGGCTCGATAAAACACCATATTAACACGGGAGATAACCCACCAGTTAGCCAATGTTGCTGGCTGAATGACGGATAATCTGGGAGGAATTGGATAAGATGCTGTGAGATGACATCATTAAACCTTCAGAGAGTCCTTGGCCCTCTCATGTGGTCCTGATGAAGAAGAATATTGCACTGCTGTGTCAACTACGGATGACTGAACAAAATCATGAAAAAAGGTGTCCATCCACTGTTGTGCATTGATGACACCCTAAACTGCTTCAAAGGAGGAAAGTATTTCTCAACAATGGGCATGAAGTTAGGCTACTAGCAAATTAAGGTTGATGAGGCTGGCTGGTAAAAGATTGCCTTTGTAACTCTTGGTACCCTCTATTAGTTTAAAGTTATGCTGTACGGACTGTGTAATGTTCCAGTCATCTTTCAAATTTCTGCTTTGATATTTTAAAAGGATGATGTGTGTTTGCTGTCTCGCTGACATCGTCATTTTTTTAAAGACACTTGAAGACCATCTAAGTCACCTGACAATCATGTTGAAATGCCTTCAGTCAGCAAACCTCTGCTTCATTTCTGGAACATTTGGTGTTTGTATAAATGACTGCATTCTCCATCCAGGAGGCCAGTTCTGTTCTGGCTGTATACTGGTGTCAGCAATACACATGCTTCTAGTGTTAGAAGTTGTACTTCACTGACGATCCCACCTCACATCTGGACTTGATTGTGGTTTCAATGGGATGGTATTATGCAAAATTAATATTAACTGAACAAAAATGTATATTGTAAATTACATCATAGGATAAACTGGCAGCTGTGTGGCAATTCAGTAGCAAAGCAGTTGCAGTTAAGTTGAAAGTCAATTATAATGAATTATTTTGTGACAAAAGTTGTGTTGTTAAAACTGTACATTATGTGTTATAATTAATAACAAAAGAAAAAATGCATTTATCATTACAATTAATATTTTTTGGAGATGAATTCTTGTTTGAGTATTTGAGTAATTAAAAAAAAAAAAACCCTGCTAATAGATCTGAAGCAATGCCAACATCTCCAGTCAAAACCAAGATAAGTAATATTTTTCTGGGCCGATTTCAGACAAATTTGGTTAAGTCTTTTTTGTTTTAGTTCATTTTCTTAGTAACTCCCCTTTTCATTTACAAACTTCAATAAACTTTCTCAATAAATGAGCCTGATCAGCTGCCAACTTTAGTCAGTGGAAGATGTAACGATCAAATACTTCATTACTGATAATGACGTGTTTCTATGTGAATGTCTTATTTCAATGGTTGTATACCTCTAATTTTGTTCATTTTGAGATACTGAGGCTTAAATATAACTGAGTGGTGAAAATAGAAAGAAATGGTTATTCCTTGTAACAAGCAATGGACTGCAATATTTCGGTCACAGAATAGTTATCACTCAATTATGTTTAAGCCTCAGTATCTTGAAATAATCAAAACTGGAAGGCTATCACTACTGAAATAAAGCCTTCATATATATATATATATATATATATATATATATATATATATATATATATATATATATATATATAAAAAAATCAGCTTTGTGAACAATCAGAGGACAAATATGTAAAAACAGCTAGAACTTTGTGCAAAGCCATACCCAAATCATCATTAGTACAAAAATGCATGCAGTGAAGAGTTTTGATGCTGACAACATGGCATCAATGTAAGAATGGAAATTATTAATCAACAATTGTTGACTTGTTGATTTCACTTACATACAGAAACTGGACAGAACTTTCAAACATTACGTGACAAGAGCTACCAATCAATTAGTCTAAACATCTCTCTTCCTACAGCCTTGCAGAAGAGGCTAAAAATCTCAGCAGCTTTGGCACAATGACTTTGAGAATTACTGAAAATCCACAAGGGAAAAACTATGACAATATCTGCCCTTAGCTTAAATATTAAAATTATATACTGACAGCAACCGTTCATACATTAAAGCAGCAGTGCAATACACTAATCAAATGAGGTAGTTACAGCTTGTGCTGAAAAACACAATGCTTTGCTTGGATCTTGTTTCACTGTTTGCAAAAATCCCACAGGAAGGTTCTATGTAATTGCTTAATGCCATCTCCCCTTATAATCTCAGTGAGTTTTTTCCATCTCTGTTCCACAATTAGGTACTTCATATGGATCAGGAAGTTCGATGAGTATGAAGAGGACTGATCACTGAAAGCTCCAGTTTAAATATCGTCACTTTTTGTGCAACCTGTCAAGTGCAAACAATCTGTTTGTTATCCAACAGTGTGGTGCAAGTGTTTGATACTTCTTCTGTGTCAAAATCTGGTGAATAACAACTTAGTGAGTGAGTTTCTTTGGCACCTTAACATTATCTACCCCAGCATTTTACTCACATTGGAGTCTGGGACATGCGCTCAGATAGTGCGTTGTGGTGGTGGAAGAAATGTGAAGCAAGTCTGAGTGCTTTGATACTTGGGCCTAAGCATGGCCCACGAACTGAAATCTTTGCCACCCCTGTTCTATGACAAGTATTAAAAACTCTCAGAAAGTTCTGGCCATATGAAAAGTAACAAGTGCAGTTGTATTGAGCAAGACTTTTCAAGGGTAACAAAAAGCAATAATGGATTTTTTTTTTGGGAATGAAATGCAAAATATATCAACAAACTGATGAAGAGATGTGTCGGTGGGGGAGGTGGGGGGTGGGGGGGTGGGGGGGTGGGGGGAGGTGGGGGGTCATTATAGCATCGGTAGTGTACTTAATTCCACATGCTTGTAAAAAATTGGATGCCACCATGACTGAATAATCTCTAGGTACAACAATTATGAAACACATAATACAGTAAGTGGAATTCTGCAGTAGCCAAACATACATTAACTGATCTTCATGTCATGCCTTTCACTAACACTCCAATTCTACGTAATGTTGACAATTAAAAATTTTATTTATTCATTATTATTTCTGGACATAACAGTTGCCTTGATAAAAAGTATGACAGTAGGAAAATAAAATACACTCAAATGTCATGACTACATTAAAAAAAACTAAATGTAATGGCAAAAAAGACTATGAAGAGACATGTACATCAACACAAATCTGTCCAAGATGACAGCATCACTGTGCCACGTGAAATTCACAACTATAGCATCTGGTCTTTCATAATGCTGGTCACTGGCACACACAACCATTATGGGATCCTTATTTGACATACTGGGCCAAAATCTGGAAAACTATTCCATGGATAAAAGAGTATTACCCATTACTCATGGATGAGAAAATGAATAATGAATCAATATCACATGAATTTACCTGTCTGAGGGTGAAAGTCCTCTGAAGGATACACTTCATAATCAGGTTGTGACCTACCTGAGAATAGTAGATCCACATGTCTTTAAGGCCACCCACTGCATGCAGCTAATCTTAAAGTTTGAAGGACACAATCCAAGACCGGGGGTTACAATGCATTAATGAGCACTGAGATGAGTTGCATATTAAACATCACATACACAAAGGGGAAATATGTCCCATAATGATCCATGGAAATATGGTGATAATAAAGATGAAGAAAGGAGCAGTAAAAGAACAACAAAACATGAAATAATATAATAAACAGAAAATCCCCTGCTGCAACAGCTGCTAACATCCAGTACAAATTAAGAGCAACACCTATGAAATTATTTGCTTTAGAAAAGTATAACACCTTTCTGTTGATATGTAGTATGGATCTCTTGTAGCTTCTGTTTAAGTACATCAAGCTGTCCTGTCAGCAACTCATTCTGCTCTTGTACAAGAGCAGTATCTTGCTGGAGGATTTTTGCCTCTGCTGCAGCAGTATTCATCTATAAAGATAAAACCAAAGTAGGTTAATTTCAACTAAAATAAAATGAATCTACAATGGGACAATATCAGTATGTTATGTGTAGGTGCCCATTTAAAGATGAGAAATCAAATTTGTTTTAGTAGCAGCTATCAAGAATTGTTTGTGAAACCAATCATGAAGTCAACACGATTCCTGAAGACAAGTATAGTGCACACAAGTTGTCCATTGTGAAATGTGACCTACAGTTTAGGATTTGTAGGAATTACCTTCAGTTTTATTGTTGTCTGTCACGAAAAGATGGAAAAAAGGCAGACGTAATAATGAAACAATTAGCTTAAACTATAATCCAGCTGAAGGTAGAAATTTATTTTATCTTTTATATGCACATTTACTTTATCTGGCAAAGTCACAGTCATCTGGCCATATTCTACACCTAAGCAGGCACCTTTAGTGATTATCTTTAGGTACAGTTAAGATTACTGTGCATAGAAAATGAGTTACACTAATAATAATGAAAACAGTGACAATGATTAATTTATCACACTGTTAATAGGCCTGACATTTTTCTAACAGAGCTACTATAAAATGTCCGGCCTATTAACACTGTTGCATGTAGATTTTGCATAATACAGTATTTTTATCAGATATGAGTGTTGCTACACTAATAACAGGCATGGCTGCAACAGAAGTTCACTCATCCTGGAATGAGGAAGAAATAATAGGCAAAGTTAGCAGAAGAGGTAATGAAGAAAGAAGCAAAAAGTGAGGATAGGGAAAAGCTGAGACAATGTTGCATTTTTATTACTGAACAAAGAAGTCCCTAACTTATGAACAGCACCTCATCCGTACATATTATGAAAATGTATGTATGTACACTGTGTGATCAGAAGTGTCCAGACACCTGGCTGAAAATGACTCAAGTTCGTGGCGACCTCCATCGGTAATGCTGGAATTCAATATGGTGTTGTTCCACCCTTAGCCTTGATGACAGCTTCCACTGTCACAGGCATATGTTCAATCAGGTGGGCATATGTTCAATCAGGTGTGATAAGGTTTCTTGGGGAATAGCTGCCTATTCTTCACGGAATGCTTCACTGAGGAGAGGTATCGATGTCGGTTGGTGAGGCCTGGTATCAAGTAGGCGTTCCAAAACATCCCAAAGGTGTTCTACAGGATTCATGTCAGGACTCAGTGCAGGCCAGTCCATTACAGGGATGCTATTGTTGTGTAACCACTCCGTCAGAGGCCATGCATTATGAACAGGTGCTAGATTGTGTTGAAAGATGCAATCGCCATCCCCGAATTGCTCTTCAACAGTGGGAAGTAAGAAGGTGCTTAAAACATCAATGTCAGCTCTAGCTGTGATAGTGCCATGCAAACCAATGAGGGTGCAAGCCCCCTCCATGAAAAACACCACCACACCATAACACCACCGCTTCCCAATTTTACTGTTGGCACTACAGACGTTGGCAGCTGACGTTCACCTGGCGTCCGCCATGCCCGCACCCTGCCATCGGATAGCCACATAGTGTACTGTGATTTGTCACTCCACACAACATTTTTCCACTGTTCAATCATCCAATGTTTATGCTCCTTACACCAAGCAAGGCGTCGTTTGTCATTTACCAGCGTGACGTGTGGCTTACGTGCAGCCGCTCGATCATAAAATCTAAGTTTTCTCACCTCTAACTGTCTAGTACCTGAAGTGGATCCTGATGCTGTTTGGAATTCCTGTGTGATGGTCATAGGTGTCTGCCTGTTACATATTAAGGCGCTCTTCAACTGTTGGCGGTCTCTGTCAGTCAACAGATGAGGTCAGTCTGTACGCATTTGTGCTGTACATGTCCCTTCACGTTCCCACTTCACTATCACATCGGAAACAGTGAACTTAGGGATGTTTAGGAGTGTGGAAGTCTCACATATAGATGTATGACACAAGTGACACCTATCACCTGAGCACATTCGAAGTCCGTGAGCTCTGCAGAACACCCCATTCTGCTCTCTCATGATATCTAATGACTACTGAGGTCGCTGATATGGAGTACCTGGCAGTAGGTGGCAGCATAATGCACCTAATATGAAAAACGTATGTTTTTGGGGGGTGTCCAGATACTTTTGATCATAGAGTGTATGTATGTATGTGTAGGTGTATGTCCCAAATCTTCTCCTAAACCATGGGACCAATTTCAACCAAACTTGGTGCACATATCCCATACCCACAGGCAATAATGCTGTGGGACAAAGAACCACCCACATATCATAGTTGAGGAGATATTAAGTCATAAACAGTGAGATGCGTGAAAAACTGCCGCATCATGTATGGGGTTTAAATTTATTGCTTCTTTGCTACTAACTCTATTTGCAACATTCCACACAAAAGTATCGTGTATGCCGCTGAATGTACCTACATGAATATATAATTGTACGAGACATAGTTCAAGAGATATGATACCATAAACACTGAGATGCATGAAATGCAGCATCATGCATTAGGTTGTAATACATTTGTTCTTTACTACTAAGATACTCCTTCGGTTGAGTCAACTTAAGGAAATCCCTGACACCTGGAAGTGCTTTCAACAGCTTTCAACTGTGAAGCAAAAATGGCTGTAAGCAAAAACAGTAACTGTTTATACAGCTGCGAAGAGATTTAAAAAATTGTGTTGTAGACGAGTGAAGCAGCTGCACCCAGTGTATAGAAACTGCCCAGGGTACTGTACTTGTACTTCTGTACATTATGCATATTTCTTTGTATGATTGTTTCAAAGGCATTTTCACAAATACATGAAAATGAAATTTTTTAACACTAAAAACACAATTCTTTTTTTGTTTTTGTTTCTAACAGAAAACTCACAAAGTAAATACCTGTGCATTGCCGGATTTGTCAGCTAGTACTGTTGTAAAACATGCCATTAGCAAAAAAGCCATCAACGACTGATGGGCATTTCTACTTTAGTCCCCAGTTTATCTATTGCTGAATGCCAGTCATTTTTTTTTCTTTCCAACGTGCTCTGACAGCTGTGTTCCTGTTACACCTGAATTAGCATGATTTCAAAGAACTTATAAATCACATAATAAATTCTATCATTATTTGGTGGAGTGTTCAATGCCTAATTTGCAGAGTATCCTATACCATTGTGTCATTATACATGAGGGGAGATAGTGAGTTTTTTTAGAGGTGGATCACCAAACATCTGTTTTAAACCTCCATAGAGATTACTGGCTTTTGTCATATATTTATAGTGGATTAAGTGATAAAAAGTCCAACTACTGATGTGTTGGAATCCCTTGGGTGGATCTTAATTTTATTTGAAAATTGGACTCATAATACAACATTAAATATGAGCCATTTCTTAAAGGATGTCATTTTTCTTTGTAGGCTGTACTTTTATTATGAAATAAACACTGTAGTGGCTCTACCAAATGTCACTATGGAAACCCAGTAGCTGGGGAAGTTCGGTCAGTGAAGTATGCGCGCCATTTCGTCTATTGGTGTGATTCCCGGTGTTTACCTTTCAGTTTCTGTTTGTTATTGGTGGCACTGTGATAATGCAAAAACTGGACTTTCATTGGAATGCTTGCTTAAAATAGCTTCCACTACTCCAAGGATCATTCTGTAGTCTCTGTTGGTTTTGTGTGAAGAGTGCCTTAATAATAAATTTAAAAAAAAAACCACTTTATTTCATTAACATTTTGAAAAATGTCTGCTTGTGTCTGTGTGTGTGCGGATGGATATGTGTGTGTGTGTGTGTGTGTGTGCGCGCGCGAGTGTATACCTGTCCTTTTTTCCCCCTAAGGTAAGTCTTTCCGCTCCCGAGATTGGAATGACTCCTTACCCTCTCCCTTAAAACCCACATCCTTTCGTCTTTCCCTCTCCTTCCCTCTTTCCTGATGAAGCATTTTGGGTCCAAGGACACACTCAGCGATTCATTGCCAACTTAGTTGTGGAGATTGCAATAAAAATATAACTGTTTTGTTTATTAAGCAGCTTCAAGATGTAAGACAAAGGTGTCTAGTTAAAATTATTTTGCTGTAGGATAGATGGATGGCCCTAAGCTAGCACCATGCACAATTGGTTGTTTGAGCTCAAATTTTGTACAATTCATTTTTATTCTGTAAGAAACATCAGTACAAAATTTCAAAAATGTAGGAAAAGACAGATAACTACTTATTGTAAAGAAGACACATCAAGCTGTAGACAGGCACAATTAAAACACAGTTACATACGGCTTTCGGCCACAGCCTTCATCAGTAAAACAGAGACACACACACACACCATTCGCATACAAATGCAAGCAAAGCTCATGAACATGTGACCACCAACCCCAGCATCTCGGGCTGGAAAGCATTCTGGCAACCTGTCTTTTCCTACATTGTTGATATTCCTACCCGGAGTTTCCACTGTATAAAATTTCATTCAGATTGGAGGTGGTCAGGTGATATGGTTCCTCAAATTGACACACTTTCTGCAGAATGACCCTATAGTAGATCTTACGTGCACCAACTTTGCTTGAAATTGGTGGATTCCACTGGCCCCTATATGCCACAAAATGCTGTGGGAGGGGGGGACATACCTTATAGTTGAGTCGACGTAAGAAAATCTCTGACAGTTACAGTGGACATGTTGGGACAAATTTACTTTACATGCCTACCTCAACCAGTCATGAAATGTGATTTTGTAAATGTCTCTATGGCAACATCTCAGGATTGCCACAGCTCTATAAAAGACTACTGTTTTCGCCTGCAGCTGTTTGTACTTCACAGTTGTAAGCTGGCAACGACATTGCTAGCTTCCAGATGTCTTCTTATGCCAACTCAACTATAGCACAACTGAAGATGGGGTGGAAAGAGGGTGAAATGTAAAAATATGCATAACCCTGAAGCAATTCTGACCAAATTTGATATACATATGACTTACCATATGGATAACACACACCTATGGATTTACATGTGGAATAGTTTCAGACAAACTTGGTACATACAAATCTTACTAAACAGAAACTATTTCAGTGCAGTTAAGACACACCTCACACCCCTAACACACACCTAACTATAATGGTATGGATAGGTGTGGGATGGGAGTGACACATAATCAGCCATTGAAAAATAAGTGATATTAGTGTCAAATTCACAGTCTTTAGAATCACCAGGCTCACTGGTAATGACTGTAATGACATTTAACTTGAATTATTGTTGAATAAAACAAATAGAACCCTAAAAAATCATCTGGGAATTTTTAGAAACAGACAGGACATTGTTAAAAGAACACTCAAGAAATAATTTCACTAGTCATTTCTATGCTGTTAAATAACTCAATTCCAAGTACGAATACCTATGAAGACTGGGAGAAGGAATAAATCAAAAATCATCAAGGCTGGATAATCACCTAGTATTTCATACCTGTGACTGAATGAAATCATGAGAGAGCACACAAAACTATCAATGAAATTTGGGGAAGGACTGGAAGGAAGTTTCTGATATAGTTTGATGAAATATCTATAAACAGAATTCTGTTCATAGAAAATAAAAATAGAACAGATAAAGCTGGCACAACCCAAAGGTTGACTTACACAACACAGAACTATGCAAGATCAGACCCACTCGGATAGCTGCTTTTTGGACGGGGAGGTGCATCGGCACCAGATCGAATCTGTCTAGAGGATTAACAACAAGAGTCAGTGTGCCAGCTGGCCTGGATGTGATTTTGAAGCAGTTTTCCACATCCTCCTAAGAAGGGAAACTCCCCATTGTGCCTCCATCAGATTTAATGGTAAGATGGCACAGTAGATAGTTCATAAAAAACTGAACATAGATCAAGCATGAAAACAGAAGAACGTGTACTGGACTGTGAAAAAAGAAGCAAAATAGGAAAAGAGAATGGTCCAAGATGTGCAGTATTGAGCAAATGGTTATGTGGTTAACGTGTTGGACTGCTTTTCACAAAATTACGAACTGTCTGTCTGGCCATTGGCATGTCTGTTCTCTTTCTGTAGTCTTCACAGTTGTCATACTTTACATTGGTTATGGAACATGAGTCATGTGGTAAAAATATATTACTGTCGTATGTAAATATGATGAATACAAGAGTAGGCGAGATGCCACATAGACTTTTCACACAAATGAAAATTACAAATAAATGGGTGTGAACTATGTTACAACAAAGGAATTCAAGAGTCAAAAGTTCCAAAATGGAACACAAGATTAATACCATATGGTACTTGGGTAGAACAAATAGGAGGTAAGTATGTCTGGAGGATCATCGCCTTATAATCACAACATCCCAGCGTCAAGTACCGGTGAAAACACCCAAGATCTCGAAATCAACTTTCATTGTGAGCCTCTTGATTAGACCACACTACTGCAAATGGACTTTACACCATGACACAGACACAAATTTGAATACAGCCTACACACATTAGTGAGCAGTTAGACAGTTCATAATTTTGTGAAAAAAAAAGATGTTTCTTTTTGCCTCTTTTTTTCTCATTTCAGTACACCTTCTTCCTGATTTATGCTTGATCTGTGTTCAGTTTTTGACGGGCTATCCAATGGGCCATCTTACCATGAAATAAGGGGTGTGTGATGGGGAGTTTCCCTTGTAAGTGAATAGTAGGCTGGTACCCAATTCCCATCTCAGTAACACAATAAGCAAACATTTAGAAAACTTTCACTCACTTTCAGATGCACAACACTACACACAGACAGTTGGGGTGCACATAATCTGTCCTGGAGGGTAAGGGGATGATGTCAGGTAGGGCATCTGGCCACTCATTAATAACCATGCCAACCCTGTGCTGATGTAGGACAAAGGCACAAGAAAATGATGAATGCTATGTATGATCCTATTGGATCCCCTTGCCTTTCTTCAACCTTCAAATTGACTTATCCAACCAGTTACGGGGGGAGGGGGTACAGTTTCATGTAAGCTGCAGACCAAGGTGCTGTTCAGAATTTTTCACATACAGGGACAACTGGCAGAGGTGCATGAATTGACAAGGAAAAGAAATAATTCTAGCACCAACCCAAGGACTCTGTATTGACCGCTGAGCTACCAAGCCACAGAATAAAAGTTATTTTTAATTTCCACTCACCAAACAGCAGCAGATATAAATACTTATAAAAGGATATGTAAACACTACCTTTGGGAATAAGATGTTCGGTTGCCTGGCAACAGAGGGCAAAAGGTTATAGAAACTGAGAGTGTACCATGCAAAACATGTCAGAGTGAAATGCCCAAAACAGGTTTGTACCTGAAAGCTTGCAAGTGGCAATGAGAATAGTCAATAAGTCAGATATACCTGAAGAGAATCACAGATGAGACATACAGGGGCAATCACAAAGAAAAAGGAAGAAAAATGGAAGCAGCAAAGAGGGTGCAGAATATGGCAGAATTCAATTTAGAGAAATTTCCCATACAGTTTAAAGAACGAAAAATTTCTGTACCCAAGTCTTCTGTAAATTAACATGATGACAATTGTAGTGTCTAATTCAGTAAGTTCTGAAAAGGACAAAAATATGCAGTTGTTCCAGAAGCTCTGTTATTTATTTGTGGATATGAAGACTCTAGAAGGAGATTCAGATTACGGCAATTTCGTATCTCATCTCTTTCATTATGTTCCCAGCACACACTGACATCTTCCATAATTAAAAAGAAGCCACAAAATAATAATAATAATAATAATAATAAAACAAAAAGGTATAGTAGTCAAAGAAAGTGATAGAACGGAAGGATGATGGTAAAAAAGATATATCCAAGAAAGCCAAGGCGTATCATAGAAGTGAGTTTCAGCAAATAAATACATCTTACATCATACACAAGCACTTAATTCTGCAAATTTTACTGGTGTACTTTCCAAGTAAGCTTATGACACTGCTTGCCTGGAAAATGCTAAACCAACCTTTCTAGTAGTTTCATCAAGTTCAGCATACAGCTGCTCATTTTCTGAAACAAGGTCTCTGCAATGAGCATTAAGTTGTGCCAAGTCTTTTTCATAACTGCGTGCAAGATCATCCTTCTCTTGGATAGTTTCTGAGTATGCTTTCAGCAAAGGCCCCAGCAGACCATGGCTAACCTGTAGATATAAACTTAACACTTTCTCTTGCATTTCACACACATAACACAGTGAAATTATTAACTCTCCAAGTCAATGACATTTTAGTTTTCAGTACAAAAGCTTCTGAACAGTTTTAAACTAATATTTATGTGCATTTCTGAAATCCAGTTCCACTGCTTTTATCTTCCTAGTACTACATCCACACATGCATTCAAAAGAAGCAGAATTAGAGAGAGCTTTCTTGTTGCCACAAAAAATACAATATCCTGGGTGTCATTTGACTGAGATGTGATGAGACCAAATACTGCCAGTTTGCATGACAGTCAAGCACAGAATGTGTAAGATCCACATCAGTGCAAACTGATGGTGGCCAGCTTGGGGGTGCCTGGTCTACAGAACACTCCATCCGCTAGGTCATGCAGGCACTGCCAGCTTTTAAAGGGTGTACTGCAAGTATCTAGACTTGGGGAATTGTCCATGGCCTGAGTAACCTGTCCTGGCCAAGTATGTGGTGATGACTGACATTACCATGGACTAATGATGGGCCACTGTGCAACAAAGCACTTGCCAGTTCAGTGGTGGACAATGCCAACTGGTGAGCATGTAAACCATTCAGAACCATCTCCTCAGTATAGAGAACAGGAGCCACCTCATCACAAATGTGCATCTACTTACCATACCACAGGGCACAGAGATTAGCATGGGCACAGAAAATCAAACTGGATGCTCTAAGTACAGAATAGGTCACCTCTACTCAAACGTCACACAACAAATTGGAATATGCAATGGCTGGGTAGCAGCGTGCTGAAAATTGCTGAGACAATGCACGATACTAACAGGACACCATTTCCTCAGGTGGTGGAAGTATTATCATCTGAGGGATGTTTATACAGCATGAAATGGGGTCCTGACACATCTACCATTGTCTTTTGGTAGTGAGCAACATATCTGTCTCACTTCTTTTTCACAGCACTCCATGTGTGTGACATGTACCTTCATGAAGACACTGCACCAGAAATCCTGAATTGTGTCATGATGGTTTGAGGAACACATTACAGACATGATGTACTTATGTGACTTGGAAGGTCACCTGGACTCACTACTATTGAGCACATCCACTGAGCAAAATATTTGCACCTCAGATCATGCTCAGACCAATTTCTGTAAGTTTCATTGGCAATTCGGTGGTCATGGATCAAAGGAACATATGACAACAAAACTATTTCACCTAGTATGCAGCACATATGACACAGGCAAAATACTTTCCGACTTAAAGACGAATGTAATTTTGAACTACAAAGCAGGCAGTTGTTGACAGGTGTGAACGATTGATCCATAATTTTAGTAAGTCACGGTCGCAAAATAATAACATGAATTATCTACAGATGGATGGAACAAACGACAAAAGCTGACCTGAGGGAAGTTTGGTTACGTTTTCAGAGAAATACAGGAACATGTAAATCAATGTTGTTGAGGACAGGTAAAGCGCTGGTGATTTGACAATGTTAACTGGAATACACTCTTTGGAATTAGGAAGTAGCAGGAATAAAATACAGGGAGTGAAAGATGGAAGGAAGATGAGAGTTCCCACTGACAACAAGGTCTTTAGAGATGGAACACAAGCCCAGATTATGAAAGGATGGGGAAGGAAATTGCCCACTCGTTTTGAAAGGAACCAAACTGGCATCTGCCTGGAGTGATTTAAGGAAATCATGGAAATCTAAATCTGGATGGTCACATGGGAATTTGAACCATTGCCCAGCCAAATGCGGGTCCAGTGTGCTAAACACTTACTGTGCCACCTTGCTCTGTAGGAAGTGAAAGGTTATCTACAACTTGCAAAGAAACTAGGCCAAAGTACCTGAAGAGAAGGCAATAACTGCTAAGGGAGTGAGAAAGGTTTGTAACCTATTTCTCCTATGCTATTCAACCTATATATTGAGCAACCAGTAAAGGAAATTAAGGGGAAATTTGTGATGGAATGTAAATTTCAGGAAGAACACACAAAAATTTTGATGCTTGCCGATGACATTTTGGTTTTGGTAGAGACAGAGGGTTTGGAAGATCAGCTGAATGTAATAGATAGTGTTTTGACAACAGATTATGAGATGAATGTCAACAAAAGTAAAACAAGGGCACTGGAATGTAGTCAACTAAAATCAGGCGATACTAGGACATTATATTAGGGAATGAGACACTAAAAGTCATAGACAAGTTTTGCTATTTGAGCAGAAAAATAACTGATAATGGCAGGAGTAAAGAGGACATAAAATATATACTGGCAGTAGCAAGAAAAGAAATATTGACAGCTATATATTACATATTTTATTTTGCTTTCTTTTAGAGTAAGGAAAGAAATTAAGGAATAACTATAATAACCTACCTTAGCCCAGGTCTCAGGGGATACATCCCTTGGAGGATGTGGTGTGTCTTGTCGCTGTGATGGTATTTCCACACCAAGCTTGTGGAATTTCTGCTGGTAACGTTCAAGCTCTGCATTGAGTCTGACCACCAGCTCCTGCAGCATGGAAATGTCCTCTGACTCTTTTGCCTGTGTAGATTCAAAAACTGACTGCTCCATTTTTTGGCGAGTATCCTCCAGCTGCTCTCGCAGTGAGTCTCGCTGTCGTTCCAAATCTTGCTTGTGTTTCTCATACCGACTGAGGCGTGCCTGTAAAGATGCTATTTGCTCATTCTTCCTGCGAAAGGCTTCTTCATCTGGAAGCACATAGTGATACTTTCTTAATTAGTGAACACTTTAGAATGTTTTATCTATTGCTGTTCTCCTCTACAGCATTATTAATGTTTCCAACTATAGATAATTGTAAAACTGGCAAAATAATGCCACGATTCAAAAAAGTAGTACATACATAGCTGATGTCCAGAATCAGTAGCAGCTGCCTTCTGTGCCAGTTGTTGATTCTCAGTTGTGAGCCTTTGGACCTCTTTGACCAGTGCTTCATATTGCTTTTCATCTGCATGAGTGCTGTGAAATAGGTTATGCAAATTAATGGTTTGAACAGAAGAGAATTATGTGATAAAATGTGGCATATCTTAGTTGACAAAATGGAAAAAATGGCTCAAATGGCTCTGAGCACTATGGGACTCAACTGCTGAGGTCATTAGTCCCCTAGAACTTAGAACTAGTTAAACCTAACCAACCTAAGGACATCACAAACATCCATGCCCGAGGCAGGATTCGAACCTGCGACCGTAGCGGTCTTGCGGTTCCAGACTGCAGCGCCTTTAACCGCACGGCCACTTCGGCCGGCAAAATGGAAAATTATGAGGCAGAAACATATGTGAATAGCAAAGTTTTGCTTTCAAAATAATACTATTGTGAGTAAGTAGCATCCCCAGTAATATAAAATAATTACTGCAAGTGAAGATTATTAGTGCATTGCAAGGAGACACTGCTATGTAGAGTGTAGTAACACTGTTCATGTTTACGTCGCACTTCACTTAGCGTAGACCGGGACTGTGTCCTAGGCATGCCCGATGTTAACTGACTGGGCACGGCCCGAGCTGCCGGAGTTGTTGTTGTTGTTGTTGTTGTCATGCCGGCAGAGGTCGCGTCCGAATTCTCGCGTGCCCTCTGGTGGACGGGACTCTACTTGCGGCAACTACCGTCCGTGACGCGCCGTGCCAATGTGCGCCTCCCGCGATCTTTCTGGTGGCTACTACACTCCTCCTCCTTCGGGGGGTGAAGCCACTGTGAGCCACTGCGTCGGAAGGTGGAGCGTCGGGCAGGAGCGATGACCTCCACATCCATTGGATGGCCGGAGTCGAGGGGATCTGCCAATCCTCGAGCCGGAACCTTCGAATACGGCTGGAAGTGACCCACACGAAGAGGCCCCCGTTGTCCTACAACCGGAGCCCGGGACAGAATGGGCGACAAGCTGTCGAACTCCGGATCCTGTTCCACCCCGGGAGGGGCAAGACCCAGTGGCGGGGACGAAGGGGCAGGGACGCCCATAGGTGAACCAACCTCCTGAGAAACCGGGCTTGCTAGGGGGGCCGGCACTCGCTGGGGCATCTCGAACGATGGCGATGCCGGTGCTGGAGCTACTGGAGGCTGTCAAGGCTGAGAACCATCGCAGTGCGGCAGAGGCACAGCAGGGAGAGGAGGCAACGTCCCCTGTGAAACCAACAAAGGTGCCGGCAATGGGGAAGCCGGTGTCCGAGAGGGCGGAGGGTGGGTGCCCGAATATGGACGTAGCTGACTTTGGTGACGACGTACCACCCGGTCCCCCGCCTGCAAGGTATAGAGCCGGCAGCCATTTCGGCGCAGGACCACCGCTGGTATCCAACGTGGATTGCGACCAGACCCACGGGCCCAGACCGACATACCCAGTGGAAAGCCAGGTACTCCGTTTTGTGAAGACTGGCAAGGACCAGGCCGGAGGAGGTGCAGCAGAGTCCTAGGTTGACGCCCATGGAGGAGGTCTGCGGGGCTGCGTTCTCCCATTGGTGTGGTCCGGTATGCCGTCAAGAAAAACGTCTGCTTCCTCCGCAGGAAATTCGTGCACATACTTTTTCATCTGCGTCTTAAATGTGCGCACCATGCGCTCGGCTTCCCCATTTGATTGTGGATGGAAGGGGGTAGAGCAAACGTGCCGAATACCGAAGCGCGTACAAAAATCCTGGAAGGTCTGCGAAATAAACTGCTGTCCATTGTCCGAGACCAGGGTGATTGGCAGACCTTCCACAGAAAAGATTTTTGCTAGTGCCTGGATTGCAACTTCTGAAGTGGTTGAGGAGCAGCGAACGACATATGGGAATCGGGAATAAGCATCAATGACAATGAGCCAAAAACCGTTGAGAAACGGGCCCGCAAAATCGATGTGAACACGCTCCCATGCTTGGGTTGCCAGCGGCCATGAAGAGAATGCTGCCCTGGGAGATGCTTGTTGGCTTGCACACTGGGAACAGGCGGCCACCAAGTGCTCAATTTCTCTGTCAATACCGGGCCAGTACACATGTCTGTGAGCCAAGGTTATAGTACGGGAAACACCCCAGTGCCCCGCATGTAATAACGTGAGAACCTCCCGTCGTAAACTTGCAGGGACAACCACGTGAGGAGCTGTATCATCGGTAGCCAGAAGGAGAACGCCTTCCAAGACCGAGAGGCGGTCCCGTAGAAGAAAATAATTACGAAGAGGGTCCGAGGCCCGGCTCGGAGGGCGGGATGACCACCCCTGCTGAATGAGGCGAACTACTTGCCGGAGAACCGGGCCAGCTGCCGTTTCCCTGGCGACTCGAGAACTAGTGATCGGGAAGCCATCAACCGCCTGGCAGGACGCCACATCCAAATGAAAACACATAATCTCCTCTCGATCGAACGTAGGATCCGGGCCCACCGGAAGACGGGAGAGAGCGTCGGCGTTGGCATGCTGTCCTGCAGGGCGAAAATGAATGTCATAATGGTACTTAGAGAGGAACAAGGCCCAGCGCTGTAGTCTGTGGGCCGCCCTATTCAGAATCTGAGAGGCGGGGCCAAATAACGATATTAACGGCTTATGGTCAGTGATTAACTGAAACTTCGTGCCATACAAGAAAGGGTGAAACTTGGTAACAGCGTAGACAATGGCCAAAGCCTCTTTTTCCACCTGGGAGTAATGGGCCTGCGCGGGACTAACCGTTTTAGACGCAAACGCCAGTGGTTGCTCGGAACCATCTGCGTTGCGATGGGCCAGGACCGCCCCCACCCCATACTGCGAAGCATCTGTAGCCAGGACCAACGGCTTATGGGGATCAAAAGTAGCCAAACAACGGGCTTACGTGAGGAGGCCCTTCAACAAGGTGAACGCTCGCTCGCATGCAGGTGACCAATCAAAAGGAACACCCTTGTGCAGAAGGCAGTACAGGGGGTGGGCTATAGTGGAAGCCCTGGGAATGAACCGGTGGTAATAGGCTATCTTGCCTAAAAAAGCTTGTAACTCTTTCAGCGAAGCGGGCCGAGGAAGGTTGACGATACCTTGGACCAAACTTCCTAGTGGCTCGATACCGTGCTGAGAGATGGTGTAGCCCACATACTCAATGGATGGTTGAAAGAAGGTTCACTTATGCAGGTTGCAACGCAAGGCCACAGACCCGAATTTGAGAAAGAGGGTGCGAAGGTTGTGCAAGTGTTCCTTCGTGCTGCGGCCTGTGACAATTATGTCATCCAGGTAATTAATACAATGAGGAATTGTCGACGTGACATGCTCAAGATAACGCTGGAATATCGCCGGGGCACTGGATATTCCAAAGGCCAACCGCTGGTATTGGTAAAGGCCAAACGGTGTGTTGACGACCGCCAACCCTTTGGAGTCCTCATCAAGTGGTATCTGATGATAAGCCTCCGACAGATCGATTTTCGAAAAATATTGGCCTCCCGCCACGCAGGAGAACAATTCATCAGCACGTGGCAAAGGATAGGTGTCCACCACCAATTGGGAATTAATGGTGGCCTTGAAATCGCCACAAAGACGTAATTTTCCTGAGGGCTTCCTTACAATAACGAGGGGCGAAGCCCACTCACTGGAAGAAATGGGAAGAACGACCCCTAGGGCTGTCAGCCGGTCTAGCTCTTCCTTTACCTAAGGGCGGAGAGCCAAGGGGATCTGCCTTGCGCGTAGAAAACGCGGGCGAGCCGACGCCTTCAACGTTAAGTGAGCTTCAAAATCCGAAACACGCCTCAGGCCCTCCTCAAAAATATCTGGAAAGTCGGAGATCAAAGATTCCAATGATTGATAGGGAACGTCTTCGGAGACCAACTGTATGGTGTCAGCGATAGAAAGACCGCAAGCTTGAAAGGCATCCAGGCCAATAAGGTTAGCTGAGCTCGCATCACTGACAACAATAAAAGTAATAGGCCGAGTGACTGATTTGTAAGTTACGTCAGTAGTGAATTGACCCAGTAGAGGAATGAACTGTTTACCATAACCGCGTAGACGCCGGTAAACTGGCGCCAACGGCGGCGATCCAAGGTCGGAATAAGTTTGTGCATTCAACAACAAAACTGCCGCGCCTGTATCGACTTGCAGTTGTAACCGGCGCAACCGAACCGACACCTCGATAAAGAGTTTGCGTGCCGATGCGTCGGGAGCCTGGCCCGATGAAACTTCCTGAATGTCAACGTCCATGTCCTCTGTACCTGCTTCCTTCGATTCTTTTGAGGCTGAGCGGCAAACTTTAGCAATGTGACCTTTTCTATTACATTTGCGACAAACGGCCCAACACTGGGGGCACTCCGACCGATCATGATGTATATAGCACGACGCACAGGACGGCAACAGGGGCCGGCGGCCGGAATTCTGTTTACGCGCCATGCGGGAGCGGCCGTAACGGCCGGATTGTACCGCTCGCACGTCGTCCACCCCTGACACAGTGGACGCGGCCGCGCCGCCCTGAACCTCCGCGACATCGCACCACCCTTCCAGCTGTTGACCTGCTGCATGAGAGACTTCATACGATTGAGCAATGGACAGGACTTCCTCGAGGGAAGGGTTTTCTAACTGCAGTGCCCGTTGCCGGACCTCCCTATCAGGGGCCGAACGAACAATGACGTCGCGTACCATAACGTGGGCGTACGACTCTCGCGACTGCTCCGTGACAAAATGACACTTGCGACTGAGACCGTGCAGGGTAGCGGCCCACGCCCGGTAAGACTGATGGGGCTGTTTCTTGCATTGATAGAACTCGACCCTAGCCGCCACAACATGCGTGCGGCGGCGATAATATGAAGACAGCAAGGAACACAATGCATCAAAAGACAAGGACGAGGGTTCCTGCAACGGCGCTAGCTGCCGCAAAATTTGATACAGCGAGGGAGATATCCAAGACAAGAAGAGAGCACCACATACCTCCGCATCGGCAACATGAAACGCCTGGAAATGCTGCCAAAGGCGATGTTCATATGCGTCCCAATCCTCCGCCGTCTCGTCATACGGGGGAAAGGGAGGAGGGAACGGCGCCGGAGCAGACGGCGTGGAGAGCAACGCCGGAAGCACTTGTTTCGTGGTGGCCATGAGTTCCGTCTGCTGCGCAACCAAAACTCGCACCAAATCCTCCATGCCGTGGAGAAGCTGCGAAACCGGAACAACGACGCTACACGTGAAAGAACGACCCTACTCGTCGCCAATTGTGTAGTAACACTGTTCACGTTTACGTCGCACTTCACTTAGCGTAGACCGGGACTGTGTCCTAGGCATGCCCGATGTTAACTGACTGGGCACGGCCCGTGCTGCCGGAGTTGTTGTTGTTGTTGTTGTTGTCGTCATGCCGGCAGAGGTCGCGTCCGAATTCTCGCGTGCCCTCTGGTGGACGGGACTCTACTTGCGGCAACTACCGTCCGTGACGCGCCGTGCCAATGTGCGCCTCCCGTGATCTTTCTGGTGGCTACTACATAGAGTGTATTATATATCTTGAAGGAGTTAACTGAAACTTTTAGCATAGTGGGTGCACCAGAAGACTGCTTTGTTCAGTATTTTGTTACTGACTTTCACTTATGGTAATGTAGCAGCACACAAGTTGTTGCAACTATAACAACTATTATACAATGATGTGACAGGAACATTGTAAAAAGTTGCTTCTGGCATTGAACATTGACAAGAAACACTGTACCCAAAACTGATGGAATGAAAGCATGAATGTTATTACATTAAACAAATAATACTAAATGAGAATTTTTGAAGATTATGGTTTGTATAAGACAGATCCAATATCTAGAAATATTCATATGAAAGTATGAGAATAACTGCGTACACGAGTTCACTTGTAGCTAATCACCTGAGCCGAAGTTATTGCATACATAATTCACAGAAAGCTGAAAAAAAAAGAACAAGAGATTTGTGACGATAGGCTATGCATATACTTGTTAAACAATTTAGTGAAAGGTTCTAAACTACTATAAGAAACTCCTGTGCAGAGTAAAGGGAGTGTGCCACAAAGAAGCCATGTAACCCATACTTGAAAGGCTGGAGTAGATTACCCTCATTTTTTTTGGGTCTGGTGGGAGCCTATTGTTCCAATATTGTCTAAAATATTTGAGTTCCTAATGTATTGTTAACTGTGTAACTATTTTGAAAATTATCTTTTATTAGTTAGACAGTTTGGTTTCCTACAGGGAAGACTACTACCATCATGTCCATGATACTGTTAAAGAAGCACTAACTGTATTTTAATTGTGCCTCTGATGTTACATAATGCAAGAAATGCCATTGACTATTTCTTGCGATATCATGATTGCAAAGCTTGAATACTATGGAATAAGTAACTCATCTTCAACTGTGATTCATATTTAAGCAACAGCAGATAATTTTATTCAGTTAAAAACAGGCACTCTCATGTGAAGAAAGTAAAAACAGATGTGCTACAGAGCTCAGTTCTTGGACCACTATGCAGATCATGATGCTATAGCAACGCTCCATCCATTAACGAATGTGGTAAACGGCAAATTAAGAACTGACATGCATTCATATCTGAAAATATTTTAATCTTGACACAAATACATGTGCCTCCCCTATCTGAACACTCCTCCATCTTAACAATGAGAGATACAAAGTGCTCTCATGCCTGGAATAAAAGACATGAAATAACTTTACAACAGAAAATACCAAGGTCTAAATTCAGCAAGGGAAATTTTCATCCTGTGTGGCAGAAAAGGTGTGTATCCACGCCAGCTCCAGAAACACGATTTAATGGAATGACACTGGTACACAAAAAGAAAGACTGATGCATGACACTTTGTAAATCAATAAGTAGATCCTGCTGTACACATTGAGGAGAAGAACAAAGGTGGATCTAACTTAGTCAGAAGAGGCACAGAAGAATAATCCATTAAATTTCAGGTCAGTTGAAAAACCTATTACAACAGTTCAATCTACAGTGTGTTAACTACAAACCTACTAGGGAACAAGAGTGCTTAGACAATATATTTGTTAATTTTAAATGTACCTAAGCCCAGTGTGGTGTAACAATGTTCTCTTTTCTGATCACAAATCAGTGTCCCTAATATATGCTAACAGGACCAGCCCAGTCAATCTTATTGGTAACATGGACAATTCAAAAATGGTGATCACTACACACTGGACAATGGAAAAACTGACAAGTTCAGGAAAACCCTTGCAGACAGAGACTGATATTGCCACAGAAATGATGGTAATCTGTATCTATCAAATAATTAGTCAGCTAAGATAAATTTTGAATGTTTCTTTAACTCATTTTTGCAAATATTTAATGATAGTATTCCTATTAGGAAATATAATGTAACAGACAGAGGTTGTAAAAAGAAGGTGTCAAAAAAGGAAACTTTTTGGTACACTAAAATGCTGTCTGATATGAAAGATCATGTAATGATGCTGTTAGATATATACAATAATACTAAGTCTCAAAATGCAAAATCTCTGTATGTAAGGTGGAGAAATGGTTATAAAAAAGCAGGTACTGAAGCGAAAAAGTCGCACAATGCCCAGTACATTGAGACTTCTAACAATAAATGCACGGCTGCTTGGAATCTCATAAATAGTGTTGTAAAGAATCACATAAGGTAAAAATCAATATTTCTCCACAAGAGTTGAATTATTATTTTATTAAATCTATCGGGGAAGAAAGCAATGGCATCAGTAAACCTGATACAAGTCCATCAGAACTCTTAGAAAAAATTCATCATGGGATAATATTCTCACTTTCTTTGAGGTTATGCTTAGTATTGTATTAAAAACAGTAAGAAAGTTTTAAGTCATCAGAGAGTGCTCATATCTATGACAAGTCTTGCAATTTGCTGAAATGAAATGACATGTCGTGTCGCTTGGGCCTCCCGTCGGGTAGACCATTCGCCTGGTGCATGTCTTTTGAGTTGACGCCACTTCGGTGACTTGTGTGTCGATGAGGATGAGATGATGATGATTACAACAACATAACATCCAGTCCCTGAGTGGAAAAAATCTCCCACCCAGCCGTGAATTGAACCCAGGCCCCTTGGCATGACATTACGTTATGCTGACCACTCAGCTAGCGGGGCGGACTGAGTCACTGATTCCATCGTTTATCCACTGACTCACTGCATATATAAATGTTTATCAGAGGAATACTTTCCAGAGGAGATGAAATTATCTAGGGTGGTTCCTGTGTCTAGAAGGGGTGACAGAGACAACCCTGCAAGTTTCAGACCAATATCAATAATTCCAGTCATGGTCAAAATAATAGAATACACCATTTTACCATCAGTTGTCTGCTCATTTTTAAAAACTTGGAATATTTAATGCAACACAATATGGATTTTTAAAAAAAATCATCAACAGCAGACACAATAGGCTCTGTAATTAAATAAGTTCTTAAAGTGTTTGAGGAGAAAGGATTTGCTGATCCCACATTCTGTGAACTGAGTAAAGCATTTGATTGTGTAGGACATGGCACACTTCTACAGAAACTCCATTTTATAGCATCAGGGGGTACTACCTAAAACTATTAAAGTGTTTTCTCCAAAACTGAATGTAAGTTGTGTGTATTGGCACAGAAAAGTCTCTGAGAAACAATCTAATGTGGGGGTTCTGCAGGGATCTGTATTGGGACCATTTTTGTTTTCGGTAATAATCAATGATCTACCCTCCGTTATAAGTTCCAATACAGTGCCATTTGCAGATGACACTACCTTCCTAAACTACAAAAATGATCTAAATAAGTTAAAATATTTTTCTGACAATACCCTCAGCCAAGCGTCATATTGGGTCAGGTCAAATGGGTTTGTCCTGAATGAGATCAAAACACAAAAAATGGTGTTTAGTCTAAGACAAAAGTCCTTTTTATGATCCCTGTTATATAAACTTCTTGGGGGTATACCTAGATGACAAATTGTTCTGGGAGCAACACATAAAATACATTAGCTTAAATTATCCAGAATAATTTACTTATTAAGATGTCTTATGAAACATGTACCAGAGGCTTATGTTAAAACATCTTATTTTGCACTTTTCCAAAGTACTATGTCAAATGGATTTATTCTCTGGGGAAACTCAAGCCAAGTTCAAAATGTGTTACTCCTGCAGAAGAAAGCAATCAAAGTCAATACATGTTCTCAGCATAAAGCACACTGTAAGCCCTTGTTCTCCAAATGTAAAATAATGACTGTTATAAATATGTATATATACCAAGCGTTAACCTACGACTTATCTTAGAAGACAGATTAAGGAAAGGCAAACCTACATTTCTAGCATTTGCAGACTTAGAGAAAGCTTTTGACAATGTTGACTGGAATACTCTCTTTAAAAATTCTGAATGTGCAGGGATAAAATACAGGGAGCGAAAGGCTACTTACAATTTGTACAGAAAGCAGACAGCAGTTATAAGAGTCGAGGGACATGAAAGGGAAGCAGTGGTTGGGAAGGGAGCGAGACAGGGTTGTGGCCTCCCCTCGATGCTATTCAACCTGTATATTGAGTAAGCAGTAGAGGAAACAAAAGAAAAGTTTGGAGTAGGTATTAAAATCCATGGAGAAGAAATAAAAACTTTGAGGTTCACCGATGAAATTGTAATTCTGTCAGAGACAGCAAAGGACTTGGAAGAGCAGTTGAACAGAATGGACAGTGTCTTGAAAGTAGGGTATAAGATGAACATCAACAAAAGCAAAATAAGGATAATGGAATGTAGTCGAATTAAGTCATGTGAAGCTGAGGGAATTAGATTAGGAAATGAGACACTTAAAGTAGTAAAGGAGTTTTGCTATTTGGGGAGCAAAATAACTGATGATGGTTGAAGTAGAGAGGATATAAAATGTAGACTGGCAATGGCAAGGAAAGCGTTTCTGAAGAAGAGAAATTTGTTAACATTGAGTATAGATTCAAGTGTCAGGAAGTCGTTTCTGAAAGTATTTGTATGGAGTGTAGCCATGTATGGAAGTGAAACATGGACGATAAATACTGGTTTACATGGTCTGGCTGTTTGTAAATATGTCACAGGTGCACAGTTTCCCCATTAGGGGTCATCAAAGAATTTGCTGCTGAACTTCACAGATGTTTTGACTGCTTCTTATACAACACATTAGCACTGGAATCTGATTTGCAACACAATTACAGCTTACTTCGAGGAAGGGTAAGTTCTCATTACTGCTAGTACTGTCCACGTCCCTGGATAATAATTAAATCATACTGTTTATTTTATGTTTAAATGAAAGTTTCTAATGATGTTTACTGGTTCTTTATGGCTGGTTACACTCTAATCAAGACAGTATTCTTTTATGGGGAGGCATAATGCAACAGTCAAGCACCTAGGAGCAGAACAATTTCCATGGAAGGGGTTACCAAACATGTCACATTTCAAAGACTTGCTGGCTGTCTTGGTGAAGCAGGATCCCTTAAACTAGACTGATGGGAAACTGGTAGACCTCACAGTGAGTGAACAGTTCACTTTGAGGAAGTGTGCTACAGTGAACTGAAGACAACCCTTGCACCAGCACACGATCCATAGCCAAGGAACTAAATAGCTCCACCATCAACAGAGATTTATTGTAAATGTGTGAGCTAAAATTGTTCACAGCCATCTGACTGGATCACATTTCCTGCTTAACATGCTTGGAAGTGGACCTTATATCTTTCTCTATGAAGTAATACCAGAAATGTTGGATAATGTCCCACTAGTAGTCAGGCAATGATTACGGGGCCAGAATGATGTCGGTTAACACTGTTGGATTGGAAGGTGCGGACGGGTACCACGTCCACCAAATTATATTGTTGACTTCACTCCTATGGATTTCGTGTGTGCGCGGGGAGAGGGGGGGGGGGGGGGGGGGGGGTGATGGGGAGTGAGATGAAGCGTTTTGTGTACGAGACAGTGTCAGACACTCCAGAGGAGATGGTTGCACATTTGCCTCAAGCTGCAGCTATTATTCAATAAACACCTAAACATCACTAGTATCAAAATCTTCATGTAGGCTTAGTGGGGAACAGTGTACCGGTGACATTTTTGTCACATACTAAAGTATTTCTTTGTATCTCTTCTGAACGCTCAAAACTTTTCTGCACATAGTTTTTTTTACACATGTACATTATAATGGAATGTTCTGGATAAACTGTAAATAATTGAACACAGTGTCTGCCCCGATAGCTGAGTGGTTAGCAAGACGGATTGCCGTCCTACTGGTCCGGGTTCGATTCCCGGCAGGATCGGGGATTTTCCCTGCTCAGGGACTGGGTGTTGTGCTGTCTTCATCATCATTTCATCCCCATCTGGCATGCAGGTCGACCAATGTGGCATAGAATGTAATAAGACCTGCACCAAGGCGGCCCGACCTGTCCCGCAGGGGGCCTCCCGGCTTATGACGCCAAACACTCATTTCCCTTAAATACAGTCTGACTTTATTCTTGTTCTTCCATTTTGTTTGCTGTTGTACCCACAAGATGTGATAGAAACCAAAAATTATGCTAAGACACTTGACATCTAGCACTAACTACATAAACTATTGCTGTTTTCAGTATCAAAAGTGAATATTCTCTTTGGTATCAATGTACATTTCACTTGGGCATTTATATAGGTCTGTCGCAAAAGCTAAATGATAGGAGGAGTAATGTACTCATTGTGTAGTTGAGGTGCAGAGTGACAGGATTACAAACAAGATAGAAAACATTGCTTGGCTTTAACATGATGTTTGTTGCAGACCTAATTAATATGGAAACACACACACAAACATACGCAGACTGCTACACTGTTACAGCCAGGACACTACCAGAGCTGCAACTCGATTGGAATTATGGTATGTCATATGGAATGGAGACGGGGAGAAGGGAGGAGCAAAATACAGGGCAGGGACTGAGTTCCACAGAAGAGTGGCTCATGGATGAGAGGGAAAGGCAGCAAAAAAGCAAGCATGCATGCATGCATACACTCATTCATTCACCGTGTTTTGTAGATCCCATCAAGGACAGCCTTCAGGGATTGGTTTAACATGAGACAACCATATCACAAAAAATAAATATGTATACTGTATTAACAAGAAACTATGTCTTTCTACACTGCTTAATGCTATTCGAACTTCTGCCACCTAATTTTAAATGAGTAAATCAGTAAGAAAGCTGTGACTTTGAAAAAAGTAGCAGCCTCCTGGGCTTACCTACTATTTTTAGTTATATTGTCACGTAGAAGAATGTGAAATTAGATGAATGACGAACACTAACTTCACTTAACGAAGGTTTATTCAGCACTTCCACATACAAGAGCATGGAGCGAACTGCCTCCGGCCAGAACACATACAGTATACGTATATACAGCTACAGAACATTCTAGTACAATGATTCTTACATTTGTGGATACTTCTAGAATGTACTCTAACTGAATATAGAAATTAAAATTGTACAGTCCAGGTGAGTTTTGAACTCACAACCCTCCATGTTACAGTTTAGTATCATGACCACTATGCTACGGTGTTACTCAGCTTCTTCTGTCATATTGCTCCTTACCATTTAATGTAGAAATAATGACATTAATTCAACAGCGTCTCAGTGCTATGTCATCCTAGTCCGGGAACGTGTCATCGGTCCTGCATACTCCGACTCCTGATGACTGATGCTCACCCTGGCAGTGATCTTCTTAGAACTTCTTTTGCTGTTATACTCTTCGTCACCTTTCATCACTGGAGCTTCGTATTTACCCTGGGTGGCAGGATCCTTGTAGGGCTTCATTCGAAGAACGTGGATCATATCTCTGATCTTTCATCGTCTTCCATTGGGGTCGAAATCTTCAACTTCATAAGTAACATCAGACAACTGTCTTACAACCTTATAAGGTCCAAAGTAGCACCTGAGGAACTTCTCAGAGAGACCAACCCTCTGAACAGGAGCGAAGATCCAAACGAGGTCACCAGGCTGGTAGACAACAGGGCGGTGGCTCGCATCATATCTTCGGCGATCGTTTTCTTGAGCTTGCAGCATGCAGAGTCGAGGTAACTGCCAAGCTTCTTCAGCTCTGGTTAACACCTGGCTGATGTAGTCGTCGTCCACGTCATCAGCATGTAATGAAACACAGTGTCCATGGTCGTAGTTGCCTCACGCCCACGCACCAGGAAAAATGGTGTAAATCTTGTGGTGTCTTGTTGGGCGGTGTTGTAGGCAAACATCACAAAAGATAACACCTCATCCCAGTTGCTCTGCTCAACACTGACGAATATTGGTAACATGTCAGCCAAGGTCTTATTAAGGCGTTCAGTAAGCCCGTTAGTTTGTGGATGGTAGGTAGTCATCATGTGATGAGTAATGTTGCACCGATGGTTTACTCTGTCACAAGATTTGATTGAAAAACTTTCCCTTGATCTGTAATTAACAATCTTGGGGCACTGTGTTTTAATACAATGTCTTCCACAATGAATTTGGCTTACTCGGTTGCTTTGGCTGTTTTCACGGCTTTTGTAATGGCATAGCATGTCAGATAATCAGTGCAAACAATAATCCATCTATTGCCAATAGCAGACATTGGAAATTGTCCGAGGAGGTCAAACCCAACATGCTGGAAAGGCGTTTGGCTGGTAGAATTGGTATGAGTCAGCCAGGTGGTTTCTGAGGAACTGCCTTTCTCCTCTGGCACTCTCTACAGTGCGACACATAGTGACGGACACTCCTAAATAAACGCGGCCAAAAAAATCTCTTTCGGATTCTATCGTAGGTCTTAATAAATCCCAAATATCCCACTTCAGATGTGTCATGGAATTTCTGTAGAACATCTATGTGCATGTGATTAGGAATCAAAACGGATCAAAGTTTTTCGTGCAAAGTAATCCACTAACTACCTTAAATTTTCCTTGCACATCCTCTGACCAATTTAAGGCAAGCATAATTTGAGATATCTTGGCATCCTTCTTCTGCTCAGCAGAGAGATCCTGGAGTCCAGTGAGATAGTCACTATCTTCATCAAAGTCTTGATGGTCTCGCACAGGGTTTCTTGAGAGACAGTCGGCATCTTGGTGTTTTCTTCCACTTTTGTACACTACAGTAATGTCATACTCGCCCACCTGGCGTTGTCCTGTTGGATCCTTAATACCTGTCAGCCAACAAAGTGAATGATGGTCTGTAACAACTGTGAATAGCCTTCCATAGAGATACTGTCATAATCTGCACATGACCAAGATCACAGCAAGACATTCTCTTTCTGTAGTTGAGTAGTTTCTCTCAGATTCTGTAAGTGTCCTAGAAGCATAGGCTATAACCTTCTCTTTTCCATCTGAAATTTGCACCAGAACAGCACCAATCCCATACCAACTGGCATCTGTGTGTAGTTCTGTAGGTGGTCTCTCTTCATACAGACCGAGCACAGGGTCACTCGTCAGAGCTTTTCGCAGCACATCGAAAGAATCTTGTTGAGCAACACTCCAGATAAATTTAGCATCAGCTCTTAATAACTCTTGGAATGGCCTGGCTTTGATACAAAAGTCTTTGATAAACAATGGTAATAAGAACATAATCCGAGGAAGCTTCTCACATCTCTAACATTTTTAGGAATAGGGAATTCCGTTACAGATCTCACTTTTTCTGGGTCTGGTTGCTCATCTTTGTTTGACACAAGATGTCCAAGTATTTTGATTTCTTTTGCCCCAAACAAACACTTTCTTGGAGACACTTAAGAACGGCCCTCAGTCTTTTTATATGTTCATCAAATGTCTCTGAGAACACTATAATGTCATGGAGATAACAAAGACACATTGTCCACTTCAGGTGGCTTAGAAGATTATCCATCATCTGTTCAAAAGTTGCTGGTGCATTACACAAACCAAGCGGCATTACCTTAAACTCACACAGGACCTCAAGGGTGATGAATGCAGTTTTTTCATGATCAGCCTCATCTACTTCGATTTGCCAGTGTCCCGAGTACATGTCCATGGTTGAGAAAAACTTAGCCCCCTTCAGACAATCTAGTGTATCGTCAATTCATGGAAGAGGGTAAACGTCCTTTTTAGTTACCTTATTAAGCTTCCTATAATCAACACAAAAGCACAACCTGCCATCCTTCTTCCAGACGAGGACCACTGGTGATGACCATGGGCTCTGCGAAGGCTGAATGATATCACTCTTCATCATTTTCTCTACCTCATGGTGAATTATTCAACATTCCACTGCTGACACATGGTATGCTCTCTTGCTTATTGGTTGATGACCTCCAGTGCTAATCCGGTGCTTCGCTGTCAATTTGTCTAATTTGCTCTTCACCTGTGGATTGAAGCATTCAGAGAACTCTAGTACCTTCCGCCGCGGAAGTCGAACACGGCCAGGACGAATGGACATGGTCAGCCCATAGAGGGCTCCGCCTCCGCAGCGGCTATTCCGCGCAGCGGCTCTCGCGCAGCGAGGGCGCCACCACTATGCCACGTGCAGACAGCGGCCAATAGCCGCTCCCTCCGGTCTCGTATATAGGGTCCCGCTCTGCCCTAGTCCAGTCAGTCTGGTACTCCCTCTGGATTTCGTTTCTATCTCGGCGGTACTGCGTTCTAGTCGTTGCTCGTTGTTGACATTTGCCTGGCTCTGGTTCCGAGTGGATTTACTGTTGGTGTTTGGTGTTGTGGTTTCCACAAGCCTCCGTTGTTTATCTGTTCCTTGTTATGTCGGTCATAGTCGGTTGTTGTCAGTTGTCGTTGGTCTGCCGTCCGACTCATTCTATGTTTACCCGGTGGTGCGTGCTCCACCGTCGGCGGTTTCCCCGCCTGGCGGCTCCGATCTGCAGCCCAAGGCGTTCCCGCAGTTGGTTTTGGTTCCTACAAGAAATTTTGAAGAATGGCAAGTAGCTTCTTCTGTTGTTCCCTAGTGAGATCTGGTGATAATAAAGCTAGAAGATCTTGTCTCGTAGTGGTAGTGCTAATTTCGCCCACAGACTCAGCATGGGAGGTTTCTGTGACGCTCAGCTGTTCTTTAATTAACGTCTCAGCGTTTGCTAAGCACATGCTTCTTGGAAAGATCTGTGGTTCTTGGCGACTGTTAACTATCCACAGTTCACCGAATTCGTTCTTAAATGAGACGACAGAGGCTGTGATGACCAAGTTATTCTTCAGTGGTACGCTTCTCTTACATTCGACTACAAGATCCATGGGTTGATGCATGGCATGACACATGACAGTTACCTTTCTAGTGCTGACTGCAGGAATGATCACTTCATCCAGCACACATTGTCTCCACACACTCAGATGCGCATCTTCTTGTCCACAGTATCTCATCTTGTCTAGCATAATCTTCGAGCGACCACAGTATATAATTGACTGAGAAACTTTCAAAAAGTCCCATCTGAGAATGATGTCATGACTACACTCTTGTAAGACGATGAATTCTACAGGCTGTGGTTGGCCACTTATACCCACACGAAGGGTACATCTTCGTGTAGGTTTTACATATTCCCCATTAGCCACATTCAACAGAGATGTTTTGCTGTTGACGAATACGGTTTTCTGAAACTGGCGACAGTACTTCTCCGAAATGACTGAATATGATGCTCCAGAGTCCACAAGAGCTTGGTCTGGTCAGCCATCCATGAGGATATTGACATAGTTTCCTATCATTTTTGTAGTGATCGATGGTGGAGGATTTTTATCTTTAGTGGCCTAACCTCCAAGGAAGGTCGTACACTTTAGTTTTCCAGGTTGCGGCAGTTAGGTGATCGGCTGGAGCTTCTAAACAGCGATGGAGAGCTTGATCAGCGTGTTGGGGACCATCCTCTCCAGCGGCTAGCTTGTGGCAATGGTGACCTACGTTGTCCTGCACCCACATCTTCTTGTTCATCTTCGTTGTCCCGGAGTTGGTGTGGGCTAAGATCAGTCTGCTGTCTTCTGGCACGGGCGTCATCAAATATCTGCCACCTTTCTCAGCAATAGTGCACCCCATGTCCCGGCTGTCCACAGTGGAAACATACTGGTTGGTTATCCTCGGTCCTCCAGACGTCAGTCTTCCTTGGTGCCCAAACAGGTTCCTTATGGGGAATTGTAGGAACGTAACTCTTCCTGGGTCTTGACTTTTTCACTGTTTTAAAGGGGAATGAAGGACGAGAGATTGGGTTCAATGTCTGTTCCACTTCCTCCCGTATGACCTCTTGAAGTGTTTCAGTTTTTTGCTCACCATGCAATCCAAGTGCCTTCTGAACTTCCTCTCTCACTATCTGATGGAGAACACTCGTGAAATCAATTGCTTCCTCCATTACAGACATAAATATGATGTTTGGAAGCCGTTCAAACTTCTTTCATGTAATTCTTTATTGATGCATTGTCTTGATATACTGGCACCATTTTATGAAGTTGTCTGCTGTCAAAACCACCTTCAGGAGGAGGGCTTGACACATGTCCTCAGCAACACCCTTCAAGAGATGTGGAACCTTATCTTCCTCCTTTATTCTAGGATCCACTATTTTATACGGCTCCAAGATGTCTTGAATGTAGGGTGCTGTAGTTGATTCATGTCATCAGCAACACCCTTCAAGAGATGTGGAACCTTATCTTCCTCCTTTATTCTAGGATCCACTATTTTACACAGCTCCAAGATGTCTTGAATGTAGGGTGCTGTGGTTTCTCCTGGACGCTGTGCCCTGCACTTTAATTTATCTTCAGTCTTGCACTTCTGTCGTCGTGTGTCGCCGAAATACTTGTGCAGTTCCACCTGGAAATCTTCCCAGCTTGTGAACTTCTCCTCGTTGTTCTCATACCATTGCTTGGCAGTGCCCTCCAAGTAGAAAAATACGTTAGCCAAACACACGGTGTCATCCCATTTGTTAAATTTGGTTATACGCTCATATACCTACAACCACTTGTTTGGATCTTGGCCATCGTCACCAGAGAACCCAGAGGGATGTCTCATGTGGTGGCACACAGTTGGTGTCATCGTTACGTCCTCCTCTTCTTCTTCTGTCTCCGGTGGATTGCGGTCTGTTGAATATGGTTCGAATTCGGGTTTCTCACCATGTAAACGGCGGCTCTGTCGTGGCCTGATGGGAGCCACTGTGTCTCGATAATGTGCGCTATTACAAGTTCCAAGACCCAGTGCCTCCACCAGAATAATGTTATATAGAAGAAGGTGTAATTAGATGAATGATGAACACTAACTTCACTTAACGAAGGTTTATTCAGCACTTGCACATACAAAAGTGCGGAGTGAACTGCCTCCGGCCGGAGCACATACAGTATACATAAAGCTACAGAACATTCCAGTACAATGATTCTTGACATTTGTGGATACTTCTAGAATGTACTTGAACTGAATATAGAAATTAAAATTGTACAGTCCAGGTGAGTTTTGAACTCTCAACCCTCCATGCAACAGTTTAGTATCATGACCACTACACCATGGTGCTACTCAGCTTCTTCTGTGACAATATATTTACTTGATCACAGGGTATTTTTTAAAGAATTTTTTTAATATCTATAAATACTGATTCTTATTTATAGCACAGTTTTGGACATAAAACCTGGATACCACAGATACTAAATGCGAATTGTCCATTTGAGGTGCAAATAAAACTGGTCACCCCTCAGGATTCTATGTCCAGCCATCTGATCTGCTGTATCTGCTCTTGGTCCAGAGTTACATAGGAGGAAATGTACAAAAAAAATTTACGATCTCGAGTCCACACATTTCTTTAACTTTTAAACCACATTTTGGCTGTCTGGCAACAATATCACTTTCTAACCAACCAGTAATATCAAAACTTTCTGCGACATAGCTCGTGATGCATCAAGATCAGAGCAGTTTCTGCTTAATAGTTTTCTTGCGCTATAGTGGCCACTGGCCACTTGACGCTGGCCAGTGTCTGAACAGGTGAATGCGCTGTGGCATGTCTTGAGCACCTTTCAGCTGTCACATCGGAAGTATAAAATGTTTCTAATTTTCGTTCGATTTTCTGCATGAAGTTACTTCAATAAACTGAGTGAACACTGTGGAGTAGTAATACAACATGTGAGGGGTTACTATGAGTTTTTTTTATCAAGTGTTATTTTGTTATTTGAAGTTCTAGCATTTGTCTTGCAAATACATACTGAATTTTATGTACTTCAATCTTACAAAAGTTGTTTACGCATTATAAAACAGATTTACAAATGGAAAAAGGTGTAACAAATTAGAGACATACTGTTCACTTTGGGTTTAATGTCGAGGTATATGCAGCTAAAGTCTAAACGTTTTTGCAACATGTGAGGTGAGAGCTATTCCACAAGTCATGTCAGAAAAGGATTTTCTTGTCTCAAGAAACACCACACTGCCAGAAACGATTTTTCACATTCCAGAAGTATTGATAACTGATATAACTGATGGACTGTGACGCTTGCATTCAAAAGGCCAGGTTCAGAACTTGGATGTATGAGTAGTGCATGCTCTAATTCAAGGCAACAGAAATCAAAGATGTGGCTATTACTACATTTTCGCTTGAACATCATCAGTTTGCTCATTGAGCATTCCTATGCGATACTATTGCTGGTGGTGACTTACGATGCCTTTATGCCAATTTCTTAGGAAGTATTTAACACATGAGCCCTAACAAAAGACATGTAGAGCAAACAGCAGTGTGAACAGATAATATCTGGCATTTAGTGGTGCAAAAAAGGTGGTGTGCACCAGAGCTCCTCCCAAGGGGTGTCACAGTATAAGAGAAATGGCCAGCTAAATTGTGTTGCTACTACATGGTAATGTGCTGATTTCACAAACAAAACTGTCCAGGAGTTTATTTCGAAAGCCATTCCTCACACACTTATTCATATGATGCTTTCTCTAATGTTTGCCTTCCTCACCACTTATCAGACAACTGTCATGAAAATTGCTTTCAAAATGAAAATGTAATTCAAACTTGGCTTGATAGCATCTTTAACTCTGAACGAGTAGGATTCTACAGGCATGGAATTGATGAACTACCTATACATTGCAAGACTGTTTTAAATAATGTTAGGTAATATATTGTTGGACTTAATTTCTCTCATATGTTAATTGATCTTTGCAGTAAGCCAAAGGAAAAGTCTATTAAAATTTGCACTGTACTAATACAAATGAACTAACCTTACCACAAAAGCCTAATTTAATAAAGCATGAAGTAACCATAACATGACCGTGACTAAATCTGCATGAGTTAGTATGATATTATGCATTTTGGACTGTAAAATGGTCCATGTTTATATGCTGTCATGTGTAATACTTGAGTAGTATGGAAATATGGTAGTTGGAGTAGACATATAAAGAAGCCCAGTTAATAAAGTATTCAGTACCACAATTTCATAAATAAAATTGTGTATTCACAGAACCCAAAAATTATGTCAGCAGGAGCAGAAAACGGTGCAGTGTTATAAGTTTTTCAACCTCAGCCTGTGGGGTGCTGCAAGTTGTGAGAGGACTTATAGAATAGGTAAAAAAAAACTGGCCTCCATCATGACTGAAACCAAGACCGTACGCTGTCGTTACTTTCCAGTGCTACACCATTACCTCAGAGCTAGCTGGAGAGCCTGAGCCTTAGTCTTTTCATTCTTGCCCCAGTGGTGGCTAGCACAAATGTATCACAATGCAACAGACAAGATCAGTTGCAATTTTCATGTGGAATTACTTCCCTGGACTCAAAACCATAAATTGATAATATGATCTCATATTGACATGACAAGAAAATATCAAACGAATTCAGCAGGATATTTCTGTGCCATACAGGAGATAACTCATGGTCACACAACTGCCAAACATACTCAGCATTGTTGCCAAATTTCACTTATATATGGTTGTCAGACTATTTTATGGAAACATAGGGCACAATGTAGGACATTTGACAAAAATATAAGACATTCTTCATGAATGCAAAAGTAATGTTCACTCTGAGAAGAAGAAGAAGAAGAAGAAGAAGAAGAAGATGGGTGGAAAAAATACAAAGAAGCACCACAAAGAAATTATCTGAATGGAATGGAAATTGGATGATTTATTCAAGAGAAAAAGTTTCACAAATTGGACATGGATGTAACATGTTTGTCCACCTCTGGCCCTTATGGAGGCAGTTATACGTCTTGGCACTGATTGATAGAGTTGTTGGATGTCCTCCTGAGTGATATTGTGCCAAATCCTGTCCAATAGTGTGTTAAGATTGTCAAAATCCTGAGATAGTTGGAGGGCCCTGCACATAATGCTCCAAAGATTCTCAATTGGGGAGAGACTCAGCAATCTTGCTGGCCAAGCAAGGGTTTGGCAAGCACAAAGACAAGCAACAGAAACTCTCGCTGTTTGTGTGTGGGCATTATCTTGCTGAAATCTAAGCCCAGGGTGGCTTGCCATGAAGAGCAACAAAATGGGGTGTTGAATATTGTTGACATACCACTGTGTTGTAAGTTTGCCATGGTTGACAATGAAAGGGGTCCTGCTATGAAAATAAATGGCACCACAAACAATCACTTCTGGTTGATGGGCCACATAGCGGGTGACAGTTAGGTCAGTATCCCACTGCTGCCCAGAGTGTCTCTAGACGTATCTTCACAGGTCATTCACACTACGTTCAAAGTAGGACTCATCATTGAAGACAATTTTACTCCAGTCAATGAGATTCCAGATAACAGACGTATCTGGAGATGCCTTGGATAGCAGTGGGGTACCAACCTGACTGTCGCTCACCATACGGCCTGACAGCCAGGAGTGCTAGTCTGGGGTGTCAATTCTTTTCATAGCACAACCACTTTGTTTGTTATAAATGGCACTCCTACAACACAGCGGAATGTTGAAAATATTCTGTGCTCTGTTTTGTTGCCCTCCACACAGCAAGCCACTCTAGACCTACCTGTCAGCAAGCTAATGTTCGCCCGCACAAGGCTAGAGTTTCTGATGCTTGTCCTTGTGCTTGCCAAATCCTAACTTGGCCAGCAAAGCCACCGAATCTATTTGCAATTGAGAAAGTTTGGAGCATTATGGGCAGGGTCCTCCAACCAGCTTGGGATTTTGACAATCTAATGCATCAGCTAGACAGGATTTGGAAAGATATCCATAAGGATGATATCCAACAAGTCTATCAATCAATGTCAGGCCAAATAACTGCTGGCATAAGGGCCAGAGATGGGCCAATGCCTTATTGACTTACTCAATTGTGAAGCTCTATCTCTTGAAAAATCCATCGAATTTTTCTGAAACTGTAATCATTTGTTTGTTTGTTTGTACGAGTACATCACATCTACAAATTTCTGTCCCACTCAGATAATTCCTTCATGGCACTTCATTCTTTTTTTGAGTGCATTATAACTGCACATTATTTTTGCATTCATGGAAAATGTCTTACATTTTTGTCAAATATCCTACATTTTTTAACTAATGTGTCCTTTATTTCCAAAATATAATCTGGTAACCTATATAAATGAAACTTGGCAATGTGCTGAGTGTGTTTGGCAACTGTGAGACCACGAATTACTTTCTGGATGACACAGAAATATCTTGCTGAATTAACTTGATATTTTCTTGTCATTTACACTTAATAACCTTAGTACTTTTCATTTAAGATGTGAGATCGTGTTATTAGTTTATAGTTTGAGGCCAGGGACATCATTCCACATGGAAAATGCAAGTAACCTCTCATGATGTATCTGTACTTGTCACCAGTGGGGCAATAACAGAAAGTCGAAGACTCAGGCCCCTCAGCTAGCTCTGAGGTAATGGGGCAGTGCAATGAAGTAAAGACAGTGTTGGATCTCGGTTCCTGTCTTGATGGAGTCCAGGCTTTTACCTATTCCATAAGTCCTCTCACTGCTTTCATTAACTCACAGACAAAGGGTGAAAAACTTAAGATACTGCACACTTGATAATGCCTTTTTCTCATTCTGCTGATACAATTTTTGGTTTTTGTGAATAAACCATTTTATTTAAGAAATTGTGACTCTGAATGATTTATTAACTGGGCATTTTCATATGTCTACTCCAACTGTCAAATTTCCATACTATTTGAGTGACACACACAGAGTATCATATAAACACAGACCACTACGAAGTCCAAAGTGCATAACATCTTACTAACAATGGAAACTCCAGGTTGGAATAGCAACAATTATGGAAAGAATAGATCGACTGCTAATCACCGTGAAGAGGATAAGTGAGTTGCAGACAAGCACAACAAAAAGACTGTTACACACTAAGCTTTCCGCGAAAGCCTTCATCAGAAAAAACATACACCCACTAACACAAGCAAATACACCTCACACACATGGCCACTATCTCTGGCTGCTCATGCCAGTTTGGCCTGAGAAGTTAGCGAGAGATAGCAGTCGTGTGTGAAGTGTGTTTACTTGTGTTAATGCATTTATGTTTTTCTTTTCTGATGAAGGCTTTGGCTGAAACAATCTTTTCATTGTGCCTGTCTGCAACTCAATGTATCATCTTTACTGTTAGTAACAATCTATCCATTTCATAATAGTTAATAGCTTACTAATTTGTGCAGATTTAGGCACTGCATATTTCAGTAAACATAAGAGAGAAATTAAGTATCAACAAAACATTCCCTAACATTATCTAAAACAGTCTGACACTGCTCAGAGAGTTAACCAATTCCATAACTGTACAAACCTATTCATTCAGAGTTAAAGCTAGGTTTGAACTGCATTTTTGTCCAGGAAGGAATTTCATGAGTTGTTTCATGTTGTTGCTGTTGTTGTGGTCTTCAGTCCTGAGACTGGTTTGATGCAGCTCTCCATGCTACTCTATCATGTGCAAGCTTCTTCATCTCCCAGTACCTGCTGCAACCTACATCCTTCTGAATCTGCTTAGTGTATTCATCTCTTGGTCTCCCTCTACGATTTTTAACCTCCACGCTGCCCTCCAATGCTAAATTTGTGATCCCTTGATGCCTCAAAACATGTCCTACCAACCGATCCCTTCTTCTAGTCAAGTTGTGCCACAAACTTCTCTTCTCGCCAATCCTATTCAGTACCTCCTCATTAGTTACGTGATCTACCCACCTTATCTTCAGCATTCTTCTGTAGCACCACATTTCGAAAGCTTCTATTCTCTTCTTGTCCAAACTAGTTATCGTCCATGTTTCACTTCCATACATGGCTACACTCCATACAAATACTTTCAGAAACGACTTCCTGACACTTAAATCTATACTCGATGTTAACAAATTTCTCTTCTTCAGAAACGATTTCCTTGCCATTGCCAGTCTACATTTTATATCCTCTCTACTTTGATCATCATCAGTTATTTTACTCCCTAAATAGCAAAACTCCTTTACTACTTTAAGTGTCTCATTTCCTAATCTAATTCCCTCAGCATCACCAGATTTAATTTGACTACATTCCATTATCCTCGTTTTGCTTTTGTTGATGTTCATCTTATATCCTCCTTTCAAGACACTGTCCATTCCGTTCAACTGCTCTTCCAAGTCCTTTGCTGTCTCTGACATAATTACAATGTCATCGGCAAACCTCAAAGTTTTTACTACTTCTCCATGAATTTTAATACCTACTCCGAAATTTTCTTTTGTTTCCTTTACTGCTTGCTCAATATACAGATTGAATAACATCGGGGAGAGGCTACAACCCTGTCTCACTCCTTTCCCAACCACTGCTTCCCTTTCATGCCCCTCGACTCTTATAACTGCCATCTGGTTTCTGTACAAATAGTAAATAGCCTTCGGCTCCCTGTATTTTACCCCTGCCACCTTCAGAATTTGAAAGAGAGTATTCCAGCTACACTGTCAAAAGCTTTCTCTAAGTCTACAAATGCTAGAAATGTAGGTTTGCCTTTTCTTAATCTTTCTTCTAAGATAAGTCGTAAGGTTAGTATTGCCTCACGTGTTCCAACATTTCTACGGAATCCAAACTGATCTTCCCTGAGGTCCACTTCTACCAGTTTTTCCATTCGTCTGTAAAGAATTCGCGTTAGTATTTTGCAACTGTGACTTATTAAACTGATAGTTCGGTAATTTTCACATCTGTCAACACCTGCTTTCTTTGGGATTGGAATTATTATATTCTTCTTGAAGTCTGAGGGTATTTCGCCTGTCTCATACATCTTGCTCACCAGATGGTAGAGTTTTGCCATGACTGGCTCTCCCAAGGCCATCAGTAGTTCTAATGGAATGTTGTCTACTCCCGGGGCCTTGTTTCGACTCAGGTCTTTCAGTGCTCTGTCAAACTCTTCACACAGTATCTTATCTCCCATTTCGTCTTCATCTACATCCTCTTCCATTTCCATAATATTGTCCTCAAGTACATCGCCCTTGTATAAACCCTCTATATACTCCTTCCACCTTTCTGCCTTCCCTTCTTTGCTTAGAACTGGGTTGCCATCTGAGCTCTTGATATTCATACAAGTGGTTCTCTTCTCTCCAAAGGTCTCTTTAATTTTCCTGTAGGCAGCATCTATCTTACCCCTAGTGAGACAGGCCTCTACATCCTTACACTTGTCCTCCAGCCATCCCTGCTTAGCCATTTTGCACTTCCTGTCAATCTCATTTTTGAGACGTTTGTATTCCTTTTTGCCTGCTTCATTTACTGCATTTTTATATTTTCTCCGTTCATCAATTAAATTCAATATTTCTTCTGTTACCCAAGGATTTCTATTAGCCCTCGTCTTTTTACCTACTTGATCGTCTGCTGCCTTCACTACTTCATCCCTCAGAGCTACCCATTCTTCTTCAACTGTATTTCTTTCCCCCATTCCTGTCAATTGTTCCCTTACGCTCTCCCTGAAACTCTCTACAACTTCTGGTTCTTTCAGTTTATCCAGGTCCCATCTCCTTAAATTCTCACCTTTTTGCAGTTTCTTCAGTTTCAATCTGCAGTTCGTAACCAATAGATTGTGGTCAGAATCCACATTTGCCCCTGGAAATGTCTTACAATTTAAAACCTGGTTCCTAAATCTCTGTCTTACCATTATATAATCTATCTGATACCTTTTAGTATCTCCAGGATTCTTCCAGGTATACAACCTTCTTTTATGATTTTTGAACCAAGTGTTAGCTATGATTAAGTTATGCTCTGTGCAAAATTCTACAAGGCGGCTTCCTCTTTCATTTCTTCCCCCCAATCCATATTCACCTACTATGTTTCCTTCTCTCCCTTTTCCTACCGACGAATTCCAGTCACCCATGACAATTAAATTTTCGTCTCCCTTCACTACCTGAATAATTTCGCTTATTTCGACATACATTTCATCAATTTCTTCATCATCTGCAGAGTTAGTTGGCATATAAACTTGTACTACTGTAGTAGGAGTGGGCTTTGTGTCTATCTTGGCCACAATAATGCGTTCACTATGCTGTTTGTAGTAGCTTACCCGCATTCCTATTCTTTTATTCATTATTAAACCTACTCCTGCATTACCCCTATTTGATTTTGTATTTATAACCCTGTAATCACCTGACCAAAAGTCTTGTTCCTCCTGCCACCGAACTTCACTAATTCCCACTATATCTAACTTTAACCTATCCATTTCCCTTTTTAGATTTTCTAATCTACCTGCCCGATTAAGGGATCTGACATTCCACGCTCCGATCCGTAGAACGCCAGTTTTCTTACTCCTGATAACGACGTCCTCTTGAGTAGTCCCCGCCCGGAGATCCGAATGGGGGACTATTTTACCTCCGGAATATTTTACCCAAGAGGACGCCATCATCATTTTATCATACAGTAAAGCTGCATGCCCTCGGGAAAAATTACGGCTGTAGTTTCCCTTTGCTTTCAGCTGTTCGCAGTACCAGCACAGCATAAGTTGTGGAAAGGCAAACATTTGAGGGTGCATCAGATGAATAAGTGTGTGAGGAATAATGTTGGAATTAAACCCCTGGATAGTTCTGTTTGTGAAATCAGCAGAATGCATTACCATGTAGTAGTACCACTTGATGCCGTTTAGTTATACAGTGACTAATAAAGCTTCTCAGTTGTTGGTACAAATTTCCAGCTGCCATGGAAACACCTCTAGGTTGAAACACATGGTGCACAACAGCTTCTTATACCACTAGATGCCTAGTACTATCTGTTCACACTGCTGCTTGCTCTACATGTCTTTTGTTGGGGCTCAGCTATTAACTCCTTCTTACGAAATTAACATAAAGGGATCATAACTCGTCATCAGTAACACTGCATAGCAATGCTCAATGAGCAAACTGATTATGTTCAAGTGAAAAAGTAGTAATAGTCATATCTTTGATTTCTGTTGCTTTGAATACGAGCATGCACTACTCCTATGTCCAGCTCCTGAACCTAGCCGATTGGATGCAAATGTGGCGGTTCCTCCCTCACATGTCAGTTATTGAGACTTCCTAAATGCGAAAAATTATTCCTGCTAGTGTGATGTTTGGGTAGTCTGCAAAATACTGGCTAGATCGCTTAGAGAAAAGTCATTGAATTAACGCAAAATGACTTCGTTAATCCAACATTACAAATATCCATTAAAATAAAAGAAATCACATAATTACATATGAAATAAAAATGGATTACCTTGCCAACATAGGACTACAGTTAAAAACATTACAGTCATAACTTCAAGTAACCAGTGAACATGTTGTTGTGGCAACAAATATAAGCAAACTGATACAAGATTACTGACCATGATACAAGGACACAAACTTTGAACACTTAAAAACCACATTACACCAACAGAACACAAAGCAATTTACAATAAAAGTGACGAAAATTAACAGAATATAAGTGTTACGCAAAATAATTTACACAGTATAATTCACAGCATTCTCAGTGTGACTACTGATAAGGGTGCAAGCGTTTGATGCCAGATGGAATAACAGTAATCAAAATTAAAAAAAAAAAAAAGCATGGTTAATGATAACAAGTGCAAAACAAATAACTTGAATAGTAAAATTCTCTGTCTGTTCTAAATGAAAAATGTTGTATATAAGCGCTAATATAGCTTCATGCACTGCTTGGCATAAATAGTTAAAAAGACTTAAATATTTAGTGCCGACATAATAGCACAACAGAGTAAAATAAAGAAATGAATATGTGCCATGGCACTACCTAGCATTATTATCAGAACAGAATATGTATAATATTTTATTCATAACACACAAAACAATGTTAAAACGACCAGAGATCACTCGCCAAGACTATCAATGAAAGCCATAATCATAACCATAAGCTGAAACTTCCTGGCAGATTAAAACTGTGTGCCGGACCGAGACTCGAACTCGGGACCTTTGCTGTGAGCTGTGAGAACGGGGCGTGAGTCGTGCTCGGGTAGCTCAGTTGGTAGAGCACTTGCCCGCGAAAGGCAAAGGTCCCGAGTTCGAGTCTCGGTCCGGCACACAGTTTTAATCTGCCAGGAAGTTTCATATCAGCACACACTCCGCTGTAGAGTGAAAATCTCATTCCGGATAACTATAAGCTGTTATAGCCTGTAAAGTGTAAATAATATAATGAAAAGAGAGATTTGGGAGGGCAGGGTGGAGGGGTGGGGGGCTGGTGTGGGGGAATTTGGTGGGTGGTGAGGAGGTTGGGAAGTTCGATTTGAGGAGGGGGTAATTAAAAATAGCATCTTGAGAAGCAGGTGCAAGATGGAAGTGAGATGCTGATGGAAGGAAGGACAATATATATCAAATAAATCACTATGTCAAAGAACCATTTACGATTTGAGTTAATTTGCTGATTCACACATTGTGTGGATTAATCGTACAGTGTTTTCATGTCGTTCAAGTAACTCTCAATCTATATCTTTCAACTCAAAGTGTAAAATAGTCATTGCATTTTCAATTCTTGCTAGCTAAATTACATCCAAGGGCAATAATATTCTTATAATTAAGATCTATAAATCTAGTCCTAAAATCACAACCAGTCTGCTCCTCATATATACTATCACATGATCTGCATGTAATTTTGTAAATGCCTGAGTTCAAAAACTTATCTGCCTTTTGGTCTACTGAAATGCATAAGATGGAATTGAGTATTGTTCGTGTACAGAAGCCAATCTATGTTTTTAATCCGTTTTTTTATTAAGGGAAGGGATTCCCTATTTACTTTATGTTACATATACGCTTACTGAATAAGCCTACATCAGAGTACGTAGCTATATTCTAAACCCTGGGCAAGGAGGCGAAGTCTACCTGAAATTTTTGTTGTGTCTTGTACTGTGATTGTGTTTAGCACATATAATTGGAAATTGAATTTATTACCAAAAAACCGATAACCTCTAAGGAGTAACTGTATTTGGAAGTAAGTGTAAGGATTCCAAGAACCTTGAAAAGGCTTCTGCAAGATGTATGATTATCTACTTTACACAAAATTCTTATTGCGGAATAAACACTTCCTTTATCTTGGATGCACTGCTATAGAAGATAATTCCGTAAGCTGCTATGCTTCTAAGGGGACACTGCTGCATCAGGGGGCTACTCCTACTCTGCCAGCAACCCACATTAGAGTGCAGTCATGCAGGCACCTAGCTTCCTAGCAGATGTCACAAGAAAGCTGCCACACTCCAAAGGCTACCAAATGGCAACCCAAGCACTGTCAGTTTGCTGATCCCACAGACCTTCTTCTTACATGGGCCACAAGACTGGAAAGAGGATCAGCTGTCTCCTGGTGTCAGGGCTGTATTTAGGCTAGTGCATGGGCTCTGAGTGTCAGTTCACCCCTAGTGCACTTCCTGGGGCAGGTGCCAAATGCAACTGCATTCTGTCAATCACCAACTCACTTTGCAGCTGTTTCAACAACAATGCTGAGTTTTGTTTGAGTGTTTCTGTGGGTGGACTTGCATGAATTCTGAACTTTGTTTTCATCTGTGATACACTGGACTTGATTATATTTTTAAAGCTGTATTGGAATTTTAATACTGGCTTGTCCTTCGAGAACTTTAAATTGAACTGAATCTGCGTTCTCAAAATATTTAAATTGGACAAGATCTGGTATGTAGGACATCTGCAGAGAGGCATGATAATTAATTTAGAGAGATCCACTTCAGTTGTATTAATTATTTACTCAAACCATGACACATTTTGTGATTTAAAATCCTATTTTCAGGTGTATGAAATTATTGTATTTGGTAACACATATCATGCGGTCGGCTCAGTCAGTGCAAGAGCTCCAATCACTCCATTTTGGCAGGAACTGTCTCCTGACTGACGGGCAGCTGCACAGTAGGAATACATTGGAGTTACCATTCAAATTTGGGACTGTGCTGTTGGAACCTGAAATTGTGCTTTGTGTACTTATTAGTTACCAAACTTTCCCAACAGACTGTTTTCTTTCTAGAGACCTTCTGCCTTTTTATTATATTTGTGTTCATTCTTTCTTGTCACCGACTGCACCAAACTTAGTTCTGGCAACATGTGTATGAAGGCTTTAGTTGTGAACTTTGTTTAGTTACTTGAGATATCATTGACCTCCTTCTGCAGTAACTATTTAGAGTATTCAGAAGATTTTTTGTTTGTTTGATTATTGGTTAAGAACCGACCACAACAAGAAATTATTGTGTTGATTGTGACTCAATAAACTTGACATACACTGGATACCTGGGTCTTCTTTCCTTGGCTGCCTGCAGTGGATACTTTAATTGGCGATAACATGGTTTTTCTTCCCCCTGACCAGTGCTTGTGCGTATGCTCTGACCCAAGTAGACAATGTTTTTGCTTGTGTTTTCGTTTCCTTCTGTTGTTTTGTCCCTACTGTGCCACCTTTCTGTTTCTCATCTCATACCTGTTGGCATGTGGTATTTGTGAAACTTCACTTTTCACGCACTTCCTTTGCACTAGTGGACTTTTCTTGTATGCCTCTTCTTGTTTGGGTGGCTTTCACTGTGTTTGTTGGACACCAGATACTGTCACCAGTCTCTAGTATTTGTGCCCGATCCATTTACACCACGATATTTTAAGACAGTATATCTTGCGCCTGCTCCAGCATGTTTAGTGCAGCAGCACAACAACTTTAAATCTTCTTCTTACTGTGCGACTACTGGCAGATGCCATGCCACTTTATGGAATGCTGGCAAGTATCCCCATGACGTTAGACTTACCATATGACATTTCTCTCCTCCAAACTCCACCATGATTTCCAGTCCTTGCACAGCACCCAAACCTGGGGCAGCATCTTCTCAGCTCCAGAGGTAACCAGCTGCTGCACCCCATGTGCCACCAAGTCTGACCACCACGTGATGAAGCAAGCTGGGATAATTTTACTTCCCCTCTTGTTTTGCTATCTGCCTCCTTAAATTTGTTTTTTCATGTTTAGCTAATTACCATTAACATATGTGAATGTAATTGGCATTTCCATAAAAAGAGGAAGGTTGGCCCTCAGTTTTAAAGAATATAACACCAGATCTAGTTTAGTGCTTAGTTTTATGTATGTAATGGATTTTCTAATTTATTTTGACTATTCCTAGGTAGTATCTTTTGTTATAGGGTAAAATTAGTAATTGTTTTGTAACTTAAAATCTATTGTTGACTTATAAACAAATATAAATTCTGTAATAATTGTAAACATTTGGAAGACAAAATCCTAGTAATCTTAAAGCATTTATTTGGCTCTATTCGAAAACATGTTAGCAAAGTCAGCCCTTAATTGATTCCAAAGTAATTAGCAGTTTTGTCAAAAGTATTGTTTGCACAACTGTATTTGTTAATTTTGTGATTTAAACAAATAATTTGGCCTAACTCTTGCAGTAGAAGAAACTGTTAAAAAGAACAAATTTTTGATGTATTCAGTTAATTTAATGAGCTATGTTTTAATTGTAATTTCTGTAAATTTAATTTCAAACAATGTGTAGTGAGGATATATAAGGGCCCAATTTTTGGTCACGAGACAGAGAGCCCACAGTAGTTTCAAGTAAAAATAAATGTGTCTAAGTATATGTGGGTTAGATTTCTAACCTACATAATTGGTGACCCTGAAAACACGACCAATTTAAGTTGCAAAAACATTTTTTCAGATTACATCCATTAAACATGGAAGGTGCAAGTATTTTTTTACAAATCAGTGGTAATGAGATCCTGCAGCTGCAACAAGAGATTGAAGTTTTAGAACAGTCAATGCTGGGAGATGACAAGTCAAATTCAAGTACCCCTACATCCCGGGTGCTCCATACTTTAAGAGGGGGGGGGGGGGGGCTGTGTGGGAACAAGAGACCAACCAGTGAAGTGGATTGTTTGTTCTTTAGACGAGTAGCTGATTTCTATGTTTGATTTGTATTCCTTGTTTTCAGTTTTTTTTGTTTAGTGTTGTACTTTGGACATTAATCCAAGTAAAAATAAATGTCTCTAAGTATATATGGCTGCCACCCAACAAGTTCCCCATAGCAGTCCCTGGGCCGTGTGCACTTAGCCTCCTCGACCAAAATACACCACCCATGGGCAAATATAGTTCGTCATGTCACAACAGGTTCTCGATGAATGCTGGTATATCATCCACTGTCTAGCCTAAAAAGATTAACTAGGCTAGCAGAAGTTGAATCTAAGGTGCGAAAAGCCAAACTGGATGAGGTCCTATCCTTTCTTACAACATCCAACTTCTTACGTTGCTCTGTATTATCTGCTGCCAACAGAGCTAGCTGACACAAGAAAGATTATACTGTGCCCTTACTGGTACCCCCCCGTGTTTTTGATTCTGTACCCCCCGTGTTTTTGATTCTGTCATTGTAAACCATTTATCCTACAAACAAAAACTGGAGGAAAAAAAATGGGATCAGCAGAAGTACATCTAACTGTAACAGTATCATAGTATTACTTAGTCCTTGTGCCTAATCACAAGTCATGCACAGTCCATCACTGTCTAGCATAATATCCATATCTTCATGGCATTTAGAGCATGTTATTGGGACCGATTCCATACACAGTGCACTATGACATAATAAATTACACTGTGTGCACCTCACTTCATGCACACCAACCAACATAGTCTTCACTTGCATATCCCTTAAAGTGGCTTAAATCTGTTCTCTCATCTAGCCTAACAAATCTGACCTAAGCCCCGTAGGACAGCCCAGGTAACTGGCTATTGCACTTGCAGAAAAACACACATTCAAAAATAGTTACTGCACTCATTCCCACTGTCCTGACGATGCAGTACATTGCACCTTGATGTACTTTGAATGCAGTGGCCATTTCTGACGCCATTGCAATGGGGTCAGGCTGGCTGGAGTCTTTATTTATCATACTGCAGGTCATGGTTTCAAGGCAGGATGGTTGGTTGGGCAGCAGATTAACGATGAATGCTAGTATATTCTTCTGTACCGTGCCTAAAAGGATTAACTAGGCTAGTGGCAGCTGAATCTAAAGTGGGAAAAGCCAAAGTGGATCGGGCCCTGTCTTCTCTTACAGCATCCGACTCCAGGGGGGTGACTGTTTTAAAGACAAAGCAACAATGAACAATAAGAGTTCATTTATTAATGGCATACAATGCAACAATGCATGCTGGCCCTAGACGATGATGTATGGTCAGATCAGCATGCGGCCTCAGGAGATAGATAGCGGACAGATTCGCCACACTAGGCAAGGAACAACGGTGATGAAATTATGTTGTCAGCTACTTGGGGAGTGCATTGCACATTAGGTCCTGGCAGGAGACCAACATGCTGAAACAGTGAACTACGTAACAAGTCAATTAAACCATATAGTGCAGATGCACAACTTACTGCATGAAGCATCAAGCATGCGGAGGTGAACCAAGAACCCCAGTATAGGGTGTTGTGGCAGTGACCCACAGGCAGAATCCAGAAAGCAGCTGAGTTCACAAGCACAGGGCAGGCAGCAGCTCATCAGAAAGTCAGGTCCAGGTGCAAACCATGGGCCCCCAAGTAGATACTCTGACATCTGCAGAAGTCATTTGGCAGATGCCTCCTGGCTGGAAGGCACCAGTTCAGCTCCTAGCAGCATCAGGACTAGGCACAGGTTGTAGTTCCACAGGGCATGGAGTAGATGTGGCATTTGGATTGCTCATGACACTTTCCCATGAAGAACAAATATCCTGATTTCATATTTTGTTTCAACAGGTTAATCAGTTTTTTAATTGGTATATAGGAAGTAACTGACAAGGTTTAGACTACAAAGTCCTGCCATCCTCATGATCCAGGCAGTTAAAATACACACTCTCTGAAATGTACAACTACTGGAACTAATTGTGACTGCTGAAACATGTCTAGACTGGCAAACTCTTTGTTAAGCCTCATCAGCAGTCTGAATGCATATCTTGCCATGTGAGTTTCTCTAAGGCACTCGCCACTTAGTACCACTAAGACAAAGAAAATTAGGCTACTTATCTGTTCTCTGATGCAAGAACAAAATAGAAATTAATGTCTTGATTGAGGTTGTGTGTGTTCACACGTGACAAACTAATGAATCTACCATGAAACTGTGAGACTCTTATTATATATTCCATACATAGGTACAGTAAATTTGTTGATGATGATGTACTTTTTGTCCTATAAACTCAAGAACAAATAGTATTTTATAACAAGACTCTCTCTCTAACATAAGATCACCATAAATCTAAAAAGTAAAAGGTATGTTACCGACATAAATTTGACGTTTTCAAGTACGCACTTGAATAAGTACTTGAAGTTTGGAATAACAACTGCAAACATACATTCTTCTGGAAACTCACGGGGCCGCTTCTAAAACGAAATTAATTCAGTAATGGTTTTCAAAACTGTTTGAACATACCGCTTTGATCCAGCTGTGGGAGATAATGGTCCTTCAGCAGTTGCGTGAACCATGACTCTATGCAGCTTCTGCTTCTGATGTCGGTGCCGGTTGCACCCCGGAGACACATCACGAACTGGGCTATCTTCTCTACTGGAATTTCTCCTATCTTCATGTGTCTGGTTTGCAGAGCTGCATCTTCTCTTTGTCTACGAAGGGATATACACTTAATCACAAGATCAAAGTGTGCAGGCAAATAACATTTCACGCGTGACGCTTTGTCTTACCTTTCGTTTGCTTTGTTTAGGAACCTCGTCCTCTGCCAGTGATTGTGGCATCGAGGAATACTCGTCCAGGTTCAGTTTCGTCTTAAAGATTTCCACAACATACGAGCTTGTATCATTTAAAAACAGCGGTAGATTGGGGACAGTAGTGTAAATGATTGGTGGTGGCATTTCCAGCAGCCAGTCATATTTAGTAGAAATACGAGAATCATATTTACTTATTAGCTATTGTTCAAATACCTCGCTTACGGGTAACCATAATGTTACTTTTTATAAATGCCATAATCGGGGTTTTGTATTAGTAAGCCATAACAACATACATTTCGAATTAATAAACAAACAAACAACTGACAAACGATTGAAACAGATGCTACCACCAGTCTCTCCCATGGAACAACTGACGATCATAACCTATCCGACCGTGGTGCGTTCATACACGGTACTATCAGCTGGTATTTTGTGCCAGATTACTTTAGAATATGGCGATACCAATGGAGTTGGTGTCCCACACTAGGAAAGTATGCAGTCTTTATAAACGAGCTCTAAGAAATTTGGAGTCATTTTACGACAGGCGGTTAGTAAAGCGGAATAACGAAATCTCTGTTGCCACCAGTGTCCTGCGTGGCGAATTTTCATATTTGTAGTCGTAATAATATTTATAAAGAGTCCGGCCTTTATTTATTTTTCTCTTCAGTCCAGCGTTTCGATACCAAGCAGTTCTCCTACGCCATCGATTTGACGAAAATCGCAATGTGAAAGATATGAGAGAAGCCAGAGTGCTGCTAGAGGAAGGTGAAAGAGAGTTATTCATGAAACAACATTACCAACCGAAAAAATGTGAGTTAAATCCAAAAATATGTTGTTGCTGGCAGATTATATTTATAGTTTTTATTTCCTCCGAAGTTGAAACACTCAAACATCGCAATTTGCAACAAAGGATTAGAGAATGGACTATGATACTTAACAGTACAAAGTTAGTTGCCAGACTTTCAGTTTAACGAATTTTTTTAGGGTCTCATATCAATTTAAAAATACGAAAATGGTGTGTATTGTTAACTTGATGTACGTGCATGAAGTCAGTAGTTACCTCTCCCTCCCCTGCACTTCTACCTGTTCCTTAGTATCTGTGTGTGTTTCTGTGAAACAAGCATTGCGACGTTTATGCAAAACAAGTGATTCTGTCTCAGCTGTGTGCTGCTGCAATTATACCAAAAAAAAAGTAGCGTGTTTCAGGCATGACCAAAGCTGTTCCCTGTACTTCCAAGTATTATCAAATGAGACATCAGTCGTAGGATAATATGTAAAAAGTAGCTAGTCATGTCTCCATACAGGCTTCATCAGTTGTGGTGTTAATGTCACAGATTCACTAGCATCAAGGTAACAATCTCTTGCATGGTTACGCAGGATGTTCGAGGGTCCATTTTGTGTTTTCGCAGCTATACAATTAATATGTAAAACAAACGGTGATACATCAGCTGTCAAATCTCTTATTGTGGCAAGCTAAGTTACCAGGCAACTAGCAAGCAGTAGTACATACCCTTGGAGGTTTCATTGTATGCTTCGTGTCAATGGCACTTTGTTACAGGCAACTGGCCAGTTAACTGGTGGCAAAGCTTACTATAGCTGATGAAGGTGAACAGGCTGCTACTTTTGTATAAACACTTGGAAAGATAAATACTGCTAATTTCACTCTGTTGGCGTAATTGATTTTACATATTAATTATATAGTTGTGGCACTGTACAATAGACCCTTTTTGACATTTGTTAGTAAAATATATGCTTGTTACAAAGGAACTGTAATGTACCTGCTACATCTAGTAAATAAAATATAGAAAACTGATCTTCACTTTAGTTACCGTACATATAAGTGAACATAATACATAGGATCATGTTTAAAGAGATTGTGGGTTTCAATAAATACAGTAATGAACCTCAGATTTTCATGTATAAATTTAACTTATTTGTATAGCACATTATTTCCACTTCTTGCAGACATTACTCCTAACAGTTGAGAGCTTTCATACTAAACTGTTAAGTATGTGTATAATCTACTTCTAAGGTATAAATCTGGACATGAGTGGCTTGTGTTAAAGGCTCAAACAATAGCTATGTCAGAAGATATATGAAAATATATTTTTGGTTTAAATTACCAAGAAGTAATTCAAATATTTGCCAGGTGGGTTTTAATAATCACTGTCAACTTTCATAGAACTGTTGATACCGAATGCTGTTTTTCAGACAGGTAGTAACTAGTTTTGAGGCTGTCTCTTTAAATGCCAGTTATCTCCATGTAGCAGAGTTTGAGGTCACGGTTTCTAGAGTACAGTTCTCATGGCCTTATAGATGGCTCATCCCCATGAACTTCAGATAGTCATGCAAACCTCTATATGATTTTCACATTCCACTGCTTACAGTATAAAGGAATCTAGAGTGGGTGAACCACCACTCTTCAGTTTTCATTTCTGTATCTCTCTATTATGCTGTGACACCTCACTATTCGATGTTTAATATTGTTTTGATAGTGTTGGAGATATCTACTTTTTTGGGAAATATGGAAGCGTCCGATCCCGCCTGTCTGCTTTGACCCATGACGTCACAAATATGGCGGAAATGACCATTAACCATGATTCCAATATCGCGCATATAAAGTCGGTACGTACACATTATGAGGTCGAAAATACATCGAAAAACAAACGCACACACTTTCAACAAAAAGCCTAATGACACTAATGGGACAAGCGCGGGAAATGGGGTGTTTTTGGGTGGGGGCAAACTAAATATAAACAAATTTAGACACCCACCCCCATACAAACCACACAAAACGACAAAAAAAACCAACACAAAACTCCACAAATACCACTAAACACAATATCATCTGGAATCGGACACTTCCCTTGACCTATATAGCTCAACAGCAGCTCCCGATCCCATAAATTAGGATCAAACACTTCCCTTGTCCTATATAGCTCAAAAACATCTCTCGATACCAATATCAACAGACACAGCCACACATTGGGATCTAACACTTCCCTTGACCTGCGCACTGTTAATTTTATCTCTCATATCCATTCGTGAACATAAACAACAGATTAATTTTACTAAAATTACCACGCGATTTACAGCGAACAACACTAAATTAACCTTCACACAAAATCGTTAACTCACTGAAATGAATTACACTACAAACACAGCCGACACTCGAACAATTCTGTATAATGAGCAAAAGCAAACTGAGCCCATTACACCACACAAACAAAAACCCTGAACATACCACCAAAGAGCACAACAAACCACAACACGACGACATCTACAAACACGCCACACTCACAAACCTAACTCCGCGGCGTCATGACGTCACACACAACACCCTTACGTCACGGGTCAAAGCAGACGCGTGGGATCGGACGCTTCTGTCGACCCCTTTTTTGTTTCTGGCAGTAGAGATTCTATGAATGGTGGAAAATGCATGCTAAGATTTTAAATGTCTCCCTAGGCTGCACCAGAATACGGTACTATAAGTATCACCACCTAACGATTAGATGAAATAAGAGTGTAAAACATTTTGTTACTTCCGGTTGCTCATAAATTCTTTGCAATTTTCATTGCCATCTTGAGGTGCATTAGGACAGCTTTTGCAATGTGTGTGTTAGAACTGCCAACACCATGTATTTTGAAATCTAATTGGGAGAAAAAAAAAAGTCTGTAGGACTCTCTAGAATTAAACAATTTGGGCACGTTTGTACCAACTTCACAGTTGTTCACCTGTATGAAAATCATGAGCTGCAGCCACATCTGGACATGTGTTGGAATCAAGTATAGTTCATTCTGATCTTTTAGGGTTGTCTCACATATCTAGATGTATATTTATTATAAATGGCATATTTGTTATAAATGGCAGTGTTACACTAAAATGTTTGTCAGCTTAATGGAAGCAAGTTTATGTACTGGCGCAGCCTTTGCTACTCTCTCTCTCTCTCTCTCTCTCTCTCTCTCTCTCTCTCTCTCTCTCTCTGTGCCTGTGTGTGTGTGTGTGTGTGTGTGTGTGTGTGTGTGTGTGTGTGTGTGTCAGATTACTGCCCTTAATGATAAACAAATGTTGATATTGTCAAATGAACTGTTTCATTTTGTTGTGCTTTACTCAGACTGTTTGAATTTGAACGTGTGTTAAGGCAGTTCTTGATCTATTTGGGGGTGTTAGCCATGGCTTCTGTTGTGAGTGTAAAAGCTTGATATGAAGTACGAGGCATAGACGTAGTGGCTGTACTGTAAGAAAGAAGCTAATCTTACATGTTGACCAGTGATGTAATGCTAAAGGCTGCTGTGACATCTTTTTTTAGTGTGTATTTTTACCATTTGTGAGCTGGCGAAGACAGCAAATGTGGGAGCAAAATACTGGTTGTGGCAACATTCGTCTGTAGCTTAGCCTTTGACCTAGGTTAGATTGGGAGATGAAAGTTTGCTTGTGCATTGGCAAAGCCAATGAATGTGAAAGCAAAACCCTGCTTCTGGTGGCAGATTGCTCTTAGCTTAGTCTATTTGATAAATTCACCTCTGATATCACATTATAGTCACCATATCCTTGACGGTTTATCTTGTATGTTTCCTGCATCACTGGTCAAAGCCAGTGACTAGTATCAAATATTCCTCTTTATCCAGAAAGAATCAAGCCTGCCACTCTCCCCTCACAACTTCTACGTGAATCTTGCTTCTTCTGATTTCTTCTGTCTTAGGCCTCAAAAATAAGCCTGCAGACTGCACATAACCTCTGTTGTGACTTCAAGATCCCGTTGTACTAGAAAACTTAACTAGAAGAGGAAATTTTTCTGCTAATATTATCAGCAGTGGTTTTTGTTAACAGCTTGGTGTATGAGTCTCACATAATATCCATTAACAGAAATTATGCTACCTTGGAATATCATAAAACATAAAATTTCTACTCATCAGAAATAATGGGTCAACAGAACCGTCAGATTCCAACCATGTGCTTTGACCTGTGACATAATAGTGCTGTGATATATGGTGTTACTATGGCACTGAGTTTTTGAGTTAGTTGTATTTGTAGATGTTGTGTTGTTATATTTCATGGTGCCTTCTGGTGATGGATGTGGACGTGATGAGTTTAACTTGGGGTATTGGACTCATTTGAATTTTCGTTGTGATCGTGTGAAAGTGGTTTTGAGTTTAGGTAGGTGGTGTGATAACATGGGTTGTGGAGCGTTTTCAGTGAGTTATTAAGATTTTTTTGTTTATGTGTTTGTGGCATTTTTGTTAGCTCTGATTAGTTTGGTGTTTGTTGCACGGAAAGAACTCTTAATTTTTTTAAATTGCTTCTTCTGTTAGGTATGGATATGACAGTGAAGTTCACGAGTCTTATCACTATGTTTTGAGACGGGTGATGATACTGCGTATGTCATACAGTTTCTACAGTTTCACTGATGAATGTTAGCTGTCGCATTTGTGGCAACAACATGAGACTGCCGAGAGTTTCGGCGGCTCGGACCACCGACATGTATATGTCAAGTTGTCAGCGCGCGTGCGTGTGTGTGTGTGTGTGTGTGTGTGTGTGTGTGTGTGTGTGTGTGTGTGTGTTCCACTTTTCAGAGTTGTTGCTGTTGGTTTTTTAGTATCAGTAGCTGTGGGTGAGCTATATAGGTCAAGGGAAATGTCTGATTCCCGTTTTGGGGTTGTAGGCATTGGCTTTTGGTATCGTTATCTGCAGTTGAGCTACTATGTGTGCACCAGAAATCTCAGCCTAACTCACTAGGAGATTTTAAACTGCAGTACCTTTTTTTTGCCTCATACCAAATATCAAGAACACTTCAGAGTTTAAAAATAAACTAGCACAAAATTGACCCAAATAAGTTAAGCGTCACACTAACACAGCTGGCCTAATGTATAACAAAACTTTATAACGATAATATGATAAATCTGTGACAATATTTTGGCATTACAGAAGCGTCAGATTCCGCCGGTCTGCTTTGACTCTTAACATCATCAATATGGCAGAAATGGCTACTTCCAGCGTATACAAAATGACGACCATGGCGTCACTACATACACACACCAATAAAAATGAACAAAAATAAAAATGACACAATAACGTCTCACTGCAAGAATAATATAGAACTAACAAGACAACTGTGAGAAGTTGGGGTTACAGAGAGAACAAGCCAAATATACAACAATAAAAAAAACACAGCACCTTTCCAAAACAATTTAAATTACAGAATTCTGCTACACCAACAATACCACTGGAATTGGACATTTCCCTTGCCTGCAAATAGTAATATTTATCAAGTACTAAGTGTAATATTTAAGGAGACTGTGCTCTTTGCAGCTACATTAGTGCTATATTTAGTTGAGTAATTGAGGATTACATTTGGTTATTTGTGTTTAAAAAAAAAACAAAATCATTCTCTCTCTCTCTCTCTCTCTCTCTCTCTCTCTCTCTCTCTCTCTCTCTCTCTGTGTGTGTGTGTGTGTGTGTGTGTGTGTGTGTGTGTGTGTGTGTGCGTGTGTGTGTGTGTGTGTAGACCTAAACTGATAAGTTTCCAGATAACTGTGTTTTGTTTGCCTTATGATTTAATAATGGTACACACATTATGCTATATAACACAAGTGTTAGCTTTAGCATTAAAGAATTTATTTTTATTAATTAGTCATGTTTCCATGTTGTTCGTGAGCATCTACAATGATACACTCAATATCTTATTGCTTTTCTCACTTGTTTTGGGTCCATGTTAATGTTGCTTGTTTTGCGACATCAAATTGTCAAGCAGTTTCTTGTAAAAGTCAACATTGTGACATTTTTTCATTTTTAAAAAATGGAGGTGGTAAACATGCTATGTCTCTAAAGGTAAATGAGTTGTATTTAAACAATGAGTGGTTATCTGCCTGTAAAGAGAAATAGCTGTCATTTGTCTTGCCATGGTGTTGATGTCACATGAATTTGTTGATGGATGAAATTTACAAATATTGTGTCTTGTATAAAACATTCTTGGACTTATTGCCGGATCAATTCAGGGTAAATCCTCGAACTTTCGACGATTTTCACCATTGCCATCATCAGGAGCAACTGACTGTCAAAATCACTGCTGTGGTGGTCTGGTATAGCCCAAAGGCAGCTTCTGATTGGTTGGTAGTTACATCATGTTGTCACAGATGGTGTCAATGTCTGCGCTAGTGGTGCCACCACTCCTGCTTTAGTGTAAACATTGTGACGAATATCTGTAGCTCTTCTCTGCATCAAGAGGTCGCTTCCAAGCACTGCTAAAATTATATATGCCATCATGGTTGAAAGTTTTGTTACACACTTTTATTTCTACAGCCTCTTTAATTATAGAGTCCCAGTATGTGGGAGCCTGTGCTCAGCAACAGCGGATTTCTCCAGCACATGATTTTTAATGTACTGTCGATGTTCTGCACTGTGGTGGACTGACCAATGTAATTGCTGCTGCATTCACATGAGATTTTGTAAATTCCAGGCATCCTGAGGCAGATATTGTCCTTAACAGGGTGTATCATCTGCTCAGAGAAGAGCCACTGATATTCATCGCAATGTTTACGCTAAGGCAAGAGTGGTACCACCATCAGTGCAGACGTTGACCTCCGCAGCAGCGATTTTGATGGTCAGTTGCTCCTGATAATGACAGTGGTGGAAATCGTTGAATGTTTGAAGTTATACCCTGAACTCAAGTGGCAAGAAGTCAAAGAATGTTTTATACACCAGTTCTGTCACAAAAGACTTTGTTCTCAAATATTCTGCCTATTCAATCCTGTTGGAACTTCCTTGTGTATTGAATACCAGCTGTCAGGGATTCATGATGTATGGTCGTTCCAACCCATCAATAGCTTCTGATATGTGAAAAACAAAGGGTATCTTTCGCATTTCCTGTGGTTTTATTCTGCAGATCTCCATTTTCTGCCCCTTCATCATTTTCCTACTCCTCTATCTTCTGTTCCTTTAATTAGGAAATTCCATATCCCCCTGTGGTTGCTTTCATACATACCAAATTCTTCTTGTAAGCATATTGTTTATTCTATCAAACGATGGAAACTCCCGGTAGGAGTATCAGCAATGTAGGAAAATACAGACTCCTACTTACCATGAAGAAGACGTGTCAGGTTGCAGACAGATGCAATTAAGACATTCACATAAAGCTTTCAACCACAGCCTTCATCAGTAAAACATACACACACACACACACACACACACACACACACACACACACACACACACACACACACACAAAAAAGCAAGCACACCTCATGCACAAACAACCGCCAACTGAAGCATTTTTGGGCTGGAATGACGTACCGGCCTGAAATGCTGGAGTTGGCAAAAATCTGAATGTGAGTATCTTTTAATTGTGCCTGTCTGTAACTTGATGTGACTTCTTTATGGTAAGTAGCAAAATGACTTTTCCTTCGTTGTTGTTGTTATTTATTCTATTCCCTTTCTGCTGTTTCTCCCATACGTGGGCATATCTTCCTGGTTTGCTTATTGTTTGTGCTAAATTCCCCCCCCCCCCTCCCCCCTCCCCCTCCGGTCCCAAACTCTGTATCTCTTGCGAATTATTCCTCTTACTTAGTTGCCTCTATATTTTTCCCGTACTGTAGACAACTTGTCACCATTTCCTCTCTTTGTGTTCTCTGTCTGTATTCAAGCTCAAATGTGTTTGTCTTATATTTTTGAACTACAACAGCATTCTGCTATTTCTGTATAAAATTGTTGTTTTATTTGATTGTTCACCAATTGAAACTCGATCTGCATGTGAGTGAATGTAATTATTTATATTTACTTCCTGAGTCAAACCAAATGAAACTATCTTGATATCTTCTCTATACATTACTTTGGTTAAAAAAATACTTTCTTGGTTGCTACATATATTTTGCTGCTGTAAATAATCAAGTCTCTTGCCTGGAATTGGTTTCCCACACTTTGCAGTATAGAGATTTATAATACACAAAGGCTTTTATGTTTCTTGTGCCAGCTTAATGAACACATTTGTTTAGCATACCACTTCAATGAAAAAATAACTTTTATCATTGTAATTTAATTTTAACTTTCAAGAATTTTGTGCATTAGTTTTAAATATTTTCTATAGAATCAGTGTCTTGAGGTTTCATTGTCTTTTAGTGCCACAGGAGATAAATACAGATCTTCAGTAAAACTGGTTCTCATGTTTTCAGGAATGTATCAGTGAAAAGCTACTACTGTATATGTCATTGAATGCATTGACATAATTTTACATTAACATTACACCTCCGTGACAAACAGCTGATTGAAACAAGCACAGGTCAGTGGAGACAGTAGTATGCTAGGGGGGAACTTTCACATGTGCCCCAATAGGACCTGTGATGATAATTGAAGACACCATGACAGCTGTGTACTACGTAAAAATTATTGCGGACTACATGGAAATCTTCATGCATGGTGTGTTCCCTGGCAGTGTTGGCGTCTTCCAACAGGATAGCTATCTTTGTGTCGTAAGGCCAGAACAATGCTACTGTGGTCTGAGCGGCATGCTAGTGAGCTCACATTGATGTCTTGGCCAACAAATTCGCCTCTTCAGAACCCCGTGAAACACATTTGTGACACTATCGGGCATCAGCTTAGCGTCCACAAATCACCAAACCATAACTTGTGGGAAATGTGTGACCTGTGTGTAGGCTTCTGGTGCCACATACCTTAGGAAACCTAACAAGAACTTAAGGCCATGCCATGTGGAATTGCTGTTATGTTGCACTCCAAATGTGGACAAACAGATTATTAAGTGCGTGGTTATAATGTTTTGGCTCATAAGCGTAAGTTTGCAGTGTGCATACAATATGACGATGACAGTTTGTCCCTCTCCCTGCCCCAATATGTATTTTACTTATGGTGATTTATGCGTGCGTTCTCAGTTCACCATCTGGGCTTTATTATTTTATATGATTTAAAATTTTGACCTTTTCAGTGCAAAGCCACTTGCAAAGTTTAGGATAACCATCTTACATTGCCCCATCTAGTTCTGTGCAGTAAGTACTTTTTTTTTTAAATCGTCAGATCCATTTGTCACTTCTGTTTTGTAATTCCCCATGAATTTTCTAATAGATGATCATGTTAATATTGAAGCACACCATATTGATACAAAATCCTTAGTGTACTATGCTAATGTTTTTTTCTGTTAGTATATGATGTAACAGTGTCATTTGTTGCTTTTCATTTCTCTAATTTGTGCAAGTAGTATTAGGTTATCTGTTGCGAGATTCTGACAGTTAAGGGAGAAATTTCATTGCATTCCTGCAACACAAGTGAAAATATTGCTGTTACAATCTACACTCTTTATGACCTGCGATTAAAAAAGTTCCAAAGCTAAACATATTTGTTTTCTTTCTCTAAAAAATTGTTAAATTACTTCTGATGATTTGCAGCAGAAGGCACACTATCATGGAATGGAGGATTTGACAAAAAATAATTTATAAATTAAAACTGAAATAACATGGAATATATAAAAAAAGAAGCAAGAACTTTCTTATTATATTTTAATTTCTGTTACAGTTGCGAGGTCTCCAGGAGGTGTAGCGTATGCAAGAGAAGTGGAACCACCTGATTGGGTTTTGGATTATTGGCACCCACTAGAGAAAGCACAGTATCCGGAGTATTTTGCACGAAGGGAACAACGTAAAAAGCAGTTCATTGAGTGGTGGGAAAAGCAATACGGCAAACCTACTCAAGAGAGTTCGGGACATCATTAAAACACATTCTGCATTCTGTGTAGCATCTGGTGTGAAGCCAGTTACAGGAACTAACGTAGGATTTGAAGATGCATATTTTGGGAGATATGTCTCATGAACCATATGTGTATTTGTTAAAGTTGTAAATAAACACTGTTCACTTCAGCTTTTAAAATTGTTATTTTAAATAACCAATTGGTATAGACTAAAGATTGACACTTTCATCTTGATTATTGAAGAAAATGCATAAAAGAAATGGTTGAGGTCAGGAGTTATTGATGCAGCGTTAAATCATACAGGCACTAGTCTATGATATGTTTTAAGAACCTGAGTCCATGAGTGTAGAAGTGATATTTCACTCTTAGACAGTACATACATTAATAGAAAAGTAACCTATACTTATCATCTTTGCATCACCTTCAGAATCATGTACAGTGATAATTTGGTGGGACTGTCGTGGATACATTCTCCGTCTGGCAAAACTCCAACAGCTGATGACTGATTACCTTGCAGTGTGTTGCTATATAAGAAAGTCTGTTCATATCAAGCACAGCAACCATCAACAGTACCTCTACTTTGACAGCTGTCATGCATTTCCATATCAAAACGTCACTTCCTTACAGCCTCATAACTTGCAAATGCTGCATCTACGGAGGAAGGGAGGAGCTGTCAAAATATACAGACGATGTTGCCAGAGCCATTATTAAAGACAGTATCCTATACAGTTCATCCACAAACAGATCTCTCATACTACCTCCTCTTTTACCAGTAGACCTGTTAACTAACCAGTACTCCTGATCAACCAGTATCACCCTGGCCTTGAATGGCTTAACCACTTCGTTCACCAGAACTTTGGCTACCTCTTCTCGTGCCTTGAGTTGAGGCCTACCCAAAATCCTACTCACACTGTCTGAAGTCTACCACCTCCTACTGCAGTCCAGTCGGGCATTTCCTACCCTGTAAAAGGCAGGGCCATATGTGAAAGTCATGTTATATATCAGCTATTCTGCAATTACTGTACAGCGTTCCATGCAATTTAGTCCCTTTACTCTACAAACCAATGAACCATTCAATGTGGGCATGGTAAGGAACCATTCATCTACTTGCATGAATGGCCACTGCCAGACTGAGGCAATCTGCAAACTTGACAGTCTGGTTGCTGAACTTGCTGTGCACCACAACACAAATTTCCTCAAGAGTTTTTTCGCTCTGTGAGTCATTTGGATACTCCCTTGCAGCACTAGTTTCTCTGAACTATGCAATTGGGAATTGTCTCCAGCAATTATCTCTCTCTTCCCTCCCTTCATTATCTCTACTGTCTTCTCCTTTCCTCCCCATCATTCCCCCTCCTCTCTCCTCCCTCTTCTACCTTTTACATATTCTAGCCTCTGAACTCGTTCTGTCCTGTTGTGCAGCTGCTGATTCATCTGTCAAAATACCTGATTCTCACCATTTCAGTACTCCCTCCTTGCATTGCACATACTTTCCTACCACTTCCCATGGAAACAGCAAATTATGAGGTGTAGGATTATGTAGCCACCAAGACAAGTATTTCCATGGACAGTGCAACAATCTCTGTAACACCGTTGACTGTCAGCATGGTGGCCATTGTTGTGGCTTCCTTTGATGTGTGGTGCACCCAGTGACAACACTGGACACAGGAGTGGGAACGAGATGCACTTTCAGACAGCCTCAGTTCTGTGTATAGCACTGTGATGGAACCATCCATGTGTGGAGGTTCTGTGGAGAATGAATGTTGCCAGATAGTATTTTTCATTGCAGTATGGGGTGAGCACCTGGTGTGGTGGTGTGGGATGCCGGAGGATACACAACACTATCACAAGTGATTCACATGGCTGGTATTTTGTGCAGTAGGTATTACATTTATGATGTGTAAAAGCCTGTTGCAGTGCCCTATCTTTGAGACCTGCATGACATCTTTCAACAAGATAACATGAGACTGCATGTTACTCTTGCTGTCCTGACCTGCTTAGAAACAGCTGTTGGGCTGTTGCCAATGTTAGCACATTTTCCGGATCTGTCGCCCGTTCAAAAACCTACCCATATGTTGCTGAGAGACTGGCATGTCACCAGTCACAAGCTACCACAATTAATGAATGGAGTTGAAACAGCATCTGTCATTCAAGCTCAGTTCAACTCAATGCCCAACCAGGATATAGCAGCTGCTGCCGACAGAGGTGGCAGTGTGTGTACTAAATTTCGCATCTTGTGTACCATGAAATCACCTATGTATTTAATTTTGTAATCTTCTTGCTGTAATGTATATGTACAATAAGAAAAAAATCTGTAATTACTATCCTTCCTATTGCAATTTTTAATGGGCAGCTGTGTATTTTCACTTTGCTACTGATTTCCCATGAACACAACATGATAGGCTGAAGGTGAGTCCTGTTATTTAACAATTACTTGCCAGGTTTTATAGAATGTATGTTCTGAAGAAAAATGTTTGCATTGATGAAAGTCAGATGTAATTTTGGGGGATGCTTCATCTGTTCAATATTAAATATCAGAGAGAGGAAAACCTGGTGTCAAGACATAGAGAGTATTGTCTGCAGATAGTGCTTACTGTTGCTAATGAGAAATGCTCAGGTTTCCAATCAGCTGGCAACAATAAAATTTCACATAATTTCCATCGCAGCGAACCAACTGGAAATCCTAGAGTTTTTAATCAGCAGTATACACTAGGAAAGTCTATATTCACTGTTTACTGCAATTACCAGGGGACCTACACGAAACATTCACAATTTTATAATTTTAAATAAGACAGTATTTGGAATAAGTGTAACCATTGAGGTAAGGGTAGTTGGGAATGAAGAGAAAACACCTTGAAAAATGAACCAAACGACATGAATTATGCCCTTTTACCTAAGATAGTTAAGTCTCTTTTGTGTTAAAATGTTCCACATCCTTTTGCCGATAACAGTTAAGTCTCTTATGTTAAAATTTTCCACAAATCGTAAGTTTTAGCACAAAATCAGTATGCGATGTCAGAAGCCAGTTGAAAAACCTCTGTAACAGCAAATTTTTCATCCTTGCATCATTAGTGTTTGTTGAGAAAAGAGGATATTGACTTGAGAAATGTATATGGGCACCAACAAATTTGCACCAAGTGTTAATGTTGTATTAGAAATGATTTCATTTTGAAGAAATGGATTGTTAGTTCAGTTCCTCCCCCTCGTGTAGGGATTGTCTGTGCAGATAGATGAATAATTGGGAATCTGTGACCTGCCACTGATTTTTCACTTATTTATTTATCTATTTAATGTTGTTGTAAAGCTGTCTCTCTTACTTTGAGGGCGAGCAAAAATGTGTGATTGGGTTTGATATACAGTATTATTTTGTGTTTTAGTTACATAAATTCAGTAGCAGAAGTGAGACGTGCAGAAAATTACTTAAAAAGTGTTTGTCAATGGAAAAGAACTACTAGACTATACAAGAGTTTGTTTTAAACTGGAATGTTTATTCAACTTAGATATCTTGTGGCACTGTGTTCATTAAAGTTGCCAGTTGTAAGTGCAGCGTTACTATTAACCAACTATGCTTCAAGTCCATTGGTTCAGTCGTCATATTCTATCACCAGGTGAGGTGTCAACCATTCTAAGTCCCACGTTAACATTGCCCATGAAATATTATTAAGTCCTGTGATGATGAGGACAAGCAGAAGTATGCTGCCTAAAAAAACTAGCCAAACCACAACCTTACTCTTCCACATTGCCTCAGTCAGTGTCTGTTCGCTTCAATGTCCACAACAGGAGTCCTCATACTCATGTTGGCTATCCTCCGAAAACACGTTGCTCTTCATTGGCTGCAGCTATCATTGGTCCCCCGCTGTGCAGCCATTATTGATGCAAATTACCACAAAAGCCAAAATTACAATTCTTAATCCAGTTGACTGATTTAAATAATCAAATTATCATTGAATGCTTGCTAAGAAACTGGTTAATTCCTTACAGAACCAGATAGTTTTTTTTCAAGATCCTTGTTGATACACATTTAAGCACTACGTTTGAAACTTTTTGCAGGTTAGTTCTTTTTTTCTTTAAGTAGTAGTCTTTACAAAGCAACTAATCCACATTTATTTTCCATGACACATTACATTTGCTCTTAAAACTTGATTGGTTTGCATCATTTTCAACTTATTTGCTGAAATACTATAACTAAAATGTACTTACGCATAATCCACTCATGGAAGTCATTATTTTACCAAAATAGAATGTCTATCAATTAGGAAAGGTGTCATATTCGCATGCTGTGGTGTGTAAGTGCTTTTAGGTTTTTATTTTATTGTTTCTGAAAGCCAAGTATGCATGTTTAACATTAAATCTAGCTCCATCAGCTGACAGTACTTCACGGGAAATAAATTGCCAGTTACAACACTTGTCTTATTTCCTGAATACAAACAAATATGTGAAATATTCATCATTTAAGCAATTATATTAGAAATAAATTCTAAACTAGGCATGCCATAGTGCTGGCTCACTTTTATCTGTAAGGTCATGTTTGATTTGTATTGGTGGTCTTAAATTTACTGAAGTCGAAATACAAATCAAAGTATTAATTTTTCTTGCCTCCATTATTTGTATCTAGTAAACCCATGAGTTTATTAATGGTTAGGTCAGCAAAAGTTGTTTGTTGCTAACAAACAGGATGTGGATCAATTAGTGATCCAGTAAAGAAAATCCAAAAAGTGTTCTTAATGGTCGGGCATCTTGAATGTTTCGTACTTCCCACCTAAATGGAAGCTTTACGAGCAAGGTATGCAAGAGAGCTTTTGTGAAATTTGGAAAGTAGGAGATACACACTGTCAGAAGTAAAGCTATGACTGCAGGTCATGAGCTACGGCAGGACAGAAATTTCAATGTATACTCTACTGAAATCAAGGATAAGACAGAGAATCCTGTTTCACATGCAGCAGCTGTAAGGTTGCACTATGTGTGGCCAAATGTTTTATGCTGTACAATGCACAACCGATTGGTGTTTGATTATTTCACATTTTATCCCACCAGTCCAAAAAATTTCGAGACTAGATTTAAAAAAAAAAAAAGAAAGAATTAGAGCTTCATTAAGACTGTTGGGCTGCAAATAATTTTCTTGGCGTGGCTGAGGAAAATTGAGATACCCTCTTCGGTAAACGCAAGAAGCCAAGGAAGCAACGAGTACTGTAGCTGAGGAGGCAAGTTGGTTACCTCATGTTGTCACCATGGAAAGTGACCAGTGGTGCAATAGCATTGAAACAACAGAAAGGCAGAAGAGCTGTAGGATGGATGGCCTGATTACTTCATGTCTGAGCCAGGCTTCTGTTGTGACTCACGTGGCATAAACTGGTGCTTTAGCAAAACTTGGATGGGCTAGGGCTGTATAAATATTCCTCATTTCCAGTAAGAGACGTTGCAGTCTGCAGTGACCAGCACTGAGCAGAGATCTATGATGGTCGATGCATCTGCAGGTGTACATGTTTCTACAAGTCTTCACTTCCGGACTTAGCCGCTGCTAACTGCGGCGTTACTGCTAATATTACGCCCTATGCTGAGGACTTAGGACCTTCCAGCCAGCATGACATTGGGGGACCTACTTCAGCTTCAGCTGCTGCTAGCCTCCTAGCCTGGAGGTCTACAGCTCGAGTGCAGGGCTGTGCAACCATTCGTCGTCACCCGTGTAAGCAAACTCTTTGCTGCCTGCCTCTATTCATGTGGGTAGATCACTGCTGTTGTGGGCTAGCACTTCAGTGAGCATGATTTGGCACACCTGATCTGTGGCTGCTTGGCCACCTCTTGGCAGCACATCTGCCACTGTGGAACGCCATCTTGCTGGTGTCAGTCACTCATTAGCTGTGCCAAGATTATTATCTGCGGCACAACAGTTTTAATGTTTCTCAGGTTTTTTTTTATTAATTCATTCAGTGCTATTGATGTCGACCACAAGCTGTGTATTGATCACAGAACCTTCCTTGTTGGCTGTATACGGCAGGCATTGGCTTCTCTGGGCATCATCTCGACTGTTGTGGTACTGAGTAATAAATGGATGGTTTGACAATGCCATTTTTCTGCTGCCACGTTAGACGACTACCAGGCAACCACTCACCACAACCCCTCTGCTGGTCCGGGTGTTAGAATAGGCCCAAGGTATTCTTGCCTGTCGTGAGAGGCGACTGAAAGGAGTTTCACACATTTCGGCCTTTATGTGATGGTCCCCTGTAGGGTTTGACCTCAATTCTTCAAAATTTTCCCGAAGAGTGAGCCGATTAGGGAAGGGCGCCTTACGTGGTGCATCATGTCCATTGTACATTGAGATCTTCAGCCCACTTTCCAGTTGTCGCATTGCAGTCCTGCCCATTCTCCATCTCTTGGGCGAGGACACCTCCCTGGGTGCATTTTCCACCACGCACTATGCAGTGTTGCTTTCTGACCATGGACTTCTTAGCACACGATATCCAGCACGGTAGCCAGTCCGTTGTGATGGGACCACTGTGTACTCTGTTGGTTGTAGCCCCCGGACCACACAGGGATCGCTCTGCAGATGCCTGTGCTGTTAACTCCTCACGTATGCCAACTGGTAGATGCCCATCCCCCTTGGGCATTGGGACTTCTGGCAATGGCCATCCCGCCAGGTGGCCTCCGCTGTGGCTGGATGGCGCCCGTGGGGAGAGCCCCTGGTCGAAGTGGGTGGCATCAGGATGGATGACACGCGATGAAGCATAGTCCATCATCTCTTGCTGGTGGTGAAACATCAACAGTCTCTAAGCATTCATGAGATCAATTCAACGCACAGAAGCAGAACCCCAAATAAATCCCCTCCCTGGCCACACCAGGGGAGGAACATCAGGCTAAGGATGGCAGCGGATCTTATTCACCCCGGTACCTTTTCTGTTCGAGAGCTGATGGGGAATATTTCATGATGATGGAGCCTCAGTTTTTTTGTTGAGCATTTAGAGGACAAGTTTTTGGGAGGTGGAGGGCTTCTCCAAAATGAGATCTGGGTCAGTCTTGATCAAAACAGCATCCTCTGCCCAGTCACGGGAGTTACTCACTTGTGACAAGCTGGGGGATGTTTCTGTAACCATTGCACTCCATAATAGCTTAAATATGGTCCAGGGTATCATAATTCACAGGGACGTTCTTTTGCAGTCCGACGATAAGTTGCACGCCAATTTAGAGCGGTGAGGTGTACATTTCGTCTGGCGTGTCCACTGGGGTCCAAGGGATAACCAAGTTGCCACCCGTGCCTTCATCTTGGCCTTTGAGGGTAATACATTGCCCAAGAAGTTCAAGGTGATGGTCTACTGGTGCGGTGTAAAGCCCTATATCCCTCCCCCGAATGCAGTGCTTTAAGTGCTGGAAGTTCCGTCATATGTCTTCCCGCTGTACTTCCAGCGTCACACGTTGAGATTGCAGACGCCCACCACATCCCAATACTCCATGTGCTCCGCCTCCCATCTGTGTCAACTGTGGAGAGCACCATTCGCCTTGCTCGCCAGACTGCAGGATTCTCCAGAAAGAAAGGAAAATCATGGAGTACGAGACCTTGGACCGACTGACCTACGCTGAGGGTAAGAGAAAATTTGAACGCCTGCATCCTGTGCGTATGACATTGTCTTACGCCATCGCTGCAACAGTTCTGGCACCATCAGCTCTGCCAACCCGAGTTACCTCTCAGAGACGGAAGACTACACCTGCCCCCTTGATGGTGGGGGGCATTTCCCTCCCTGTTGCTCCTGCATCACCTACTTCGGGAGCAACAAGCCCACCCCCCACCCCCTTGGGTCACTCCCTTCCCAGGTTTCTGATAGTGGGAAAGACAACACCCACCAGTGGCTGAAGAGCCCAAAAGCAGCTGGTTGTAGGGCTTCACACTCATCCTCCTTCCCAGAGACTGAGCCAGTGAAGTCCTCCAAGTGAGTGAAACCCAAGGATCAACGAGAGAAATCCAAAAAGAAAACCCATAAGACAAAGGAAATTGCGGTGGCACCCACACCACTGCTACCTACAAGCTCTGTGTCTGAGGATGAGGTGGAGATTTTGGCATCTGCTGTGGATCTAGATCTCACCAGACCCTCACACACAATGGATGTAGACTGTTCAGGCAATAAGTCAGTGGCAGTAGGTGACTGAGACGTAAACTGGCTCATTGACTGTTCCATGCCTTCCCACTCTCACGATGTCATCCTCCAATGGAACTGCGGCGGTCTTTTCCGCCACCTGGCTGAGCTGTCGCAGCTGTTAAGCTTTACACCTGCTATCTGCATTGCCCTCCAGGAAACCTGGTTCCCAGCAATGCGGACCCCTGCCCTGCATGGCTATAAGGGATATTACAGGAACCGTAGCGACTATAATCGAGTGTCAGGTGGAGTTTGCATTTATGTCCTAAATTCATTCTGTAGTGAACCTGTGCCCCTTCAAACCCCTCTTGAAGCTGTGGCTGTCAGAATAATGACGGCGCAGGAAATAACTGTCTGCAATGTCTATCTTCCTCCAGATGATGCAGTACCCCTGAATATATTAGCTGCACTGATTGATCAACTCCCTAAACCTTTCCTCCCTTTGGGAGATTTTGACACCCATAACCCCTTGTGGGGTGGCACCATGCTTACTGGCCAAGGCAGAGATGTTGAAACTTCAGTGTCTCTGTTCAACCTCTGTCTCTTAATTGCTGGGGCCACCACACATTTCAATGTGGCTCATGGTAGTTACTCGGCCATTGATTTATCTATTTGCAGCCGAGGACTTCTCCCATCTATCCATTGGAGAGCACATGATGATCTGTGTGGTAGTGACCACTCCTGCATCTTGCTGTCACTCCCCCTGCGTCAGGCCCACGGACGCCTGCCCAGATGGGCTTTAAACAAGACGGACTGGGGAACTGTTACCTCTACTGTCACCATTTAATCTCCCCCACACAGTATATCGATGTGATGGTTGAGCAGGTGACCACAACAATTGTTGCAGCAGAAAACACGATCCGTCAGTCTTTAGGGTGCCCGAGGTGTAAGGCAGTCCCTTGGTGGCCGCCAGAAGTCGCTGAAGCAATTAAGGAGTGTTGGCGAGCTCTGCAGTGGCATAAGCGGCACTCTTTCCTGGAGCACCTCATAGCGTTTAAATGGCACCATTCCTGCATTCACCAACTTATCAGATGACGGAAGCAGGAGTGTTGGGAGAGATACATCTCGACCATTGGGTGCCATACGTCTTCTTCCCAAGTCTGGGAAAAGATCAAACATCTTTTTGGGTACCAGGCCCCAACAGGTGTCCCCGGTGTTACCATAAATGGCGTGTTATCTACCGATGCAAACGCGATTGCTAAGTACTTTGCTTGAGCCTCTGTGTCGGAGAATTACCCCCAGCCTTTGGCACACTCAAACAGCAGCTGGAAGGGAATGTCCTGTCATTCACCACACGCCACAGTGAATCCTGTAACGCCACATTTACAGAATGGGAGCTCCCCAGTGCCCTTGCTCGTTGCCCCAACACAGCTCCTGGGCCTGATCGGATCACAGCCAGATGATTAAACATCTCGTCGTCATCTTCAATCAGATCTGGTGCGATGGCATCTTTCCATCTCAATGGCGGGAGAGCACCGTCATTCCGGTGCTCAGACCCGTTAAAAACCCGCTTGATGTGGAAAGCTATCGGCCCATCAGCCTCACCAACATTCTCTGTAAGCTGCTGGAACATATGGTATGTCGGTGGTTGGGTTGGGTCCTGGAGTAACTAGGCCTGCTGGCTCCATGTCAGGGCAGCTTCCGCCAGTCATGCTACCAATAATAATCTTGTGTCCATCGAGTCTGCCATCTGAACAGCCTTTTCCAGACGCCAACACCTGGTTGCCATCTCTTTTGACTTACGTAAAACATACGACACGACCTGGCGACATCAAATCCTTGCCATATTGTATGAGTGGGGTCTCTGGGGCCCGCCCCCGATTTTTATCAAAAACTTTCTGTCGCTCCGTACTTTCCATGTCGAAGTTGGTGCCTACCATAGATCCATCCATATCCAGGAGAATGGAGTCCCTTGGGGCTCTGTATTAGGTGTCTTCCTATTTTTAGTGGCCATTAACGGTCTTCTCTGTATGCAGACGACTTCTGCACTTTGTACTTCTGCTCCGGTACTGGTGTTGCTGAGCGGCGTCTACTGGGAGCCATCCACAAGGCGCAGTCATGGGTTCTAGTCCACAGCTTCCAGTTTTCAGCCGCAAAGTCGTGTGTCATGCACTTCTGTTGGCATCGTACCGTTCATCTGGAACCAGAACTTTACCTTAATGATGATCCACTCACTGTAGTGGAGACTTATCGATTCCTAGAACAGGTTTTCGACACTCGATTGATTTGGATCCCTCATCTTCACCAGCTTAAGCAGAAGTGCTGGCAGCACCTCAATGTCCTCTGTTGCTTGAGCAACACCAATTGGAGTACAGATCGCTCTACGCCGCTGCGGCTCTACAGAGCCCTTGTCCAATCCTGAATTGGCTATGGGAGTGTGGTTTATGGTTCGGCAGCGTCTTCAGTGTTGCATTTACTTGACCCTGTGCACTACTGCAGGGTTTGACTGGCGGCAGGAGCTTTTAGGATGAGCCCGGTGACCAGCGTACTTGTGGAGGCTGGTCTCCCTCCATTGCAGATCAGACATACGCAACTGCTTGCCAGTTATGCAGAATGCATTCGTAGTTCCCCTGAGCATCCGAATTACCATCTCTTTTTCCCTCCTGCGGCAGTCTATCTCCCACATTGGCGGCCCAGGTTGGGGCTAACGATTGTGGTTCGCGTGCGGTCCCTTCTCTCCAAACCGGAGTCCTTCCCTTTACCACCTCTACTTCTAGTCCATTCGCCTATGCCTCCATGGTGTACACCTTGGCCACAGCTTCATCTGGACCTTTCACATGGCCCTAAGGACTCCATTAACACTGTGGCTCTCCGCTATCACTTCCTCTCGATTCTTGACATGTTCTAGGGCTCTGAAGTGGTTTACACCGATGGCTCGATGGCTGATGGTTGCGTTGGCTTTGCCTATGTTCACGGTGGCCATATTGAACAGCATTCCTTACCCGATGGCTGTAGTGTATACACTGCAGAGCTGGTGGCCATTTCTTGTGCACTTCAGTATCTCCATTCATGCCCTGTGGGAGTCTTTTCTTTTGTGTACTAACTCCTTGAGCAGCCTGAAAACTATCGACACGTGCTACCCTCGTCATCCTTTGGTAACATCCATCCAGGAGTCCATCTATGCCCTGGAATGGTCCAGTTATTCAGTGGTGTTCGTCTGGACCCCTGATCATGTCGGAATCCTAGGAAATGAACTTGCTGACAGGCTGGCCAAACAGGCTATACGGAAACCACATTTGGAGATGGGCATTCCTGCAACTGACCTGTGTTCGTTATTACGCCACAAGGTTTATCAGCTTTGGGAGACAGAATGACAAAATCTTGGTACGCACAACAAACTGTGAGCCATTAAGGGGACCACAAATTTGTGGAAGTCCTCGATGAGGGCGTCTCGCAGGGACTCTGTGGTTCTCTGCGGGCTCCACATTGGCCGTGCATGGGCGACCCACGGCTACCTCCTGCACTGTGAAGACCCACCTCAGTGTTGATGCAGCGCTCGGTTGACAGAGGCCCATATTCTTCAGCTATGTCCTTCTTTGCTGCCCTGCAACTTCATCTTCTGTTGCCGGACTCGTTATCATTGATTTTAGCAGACAACGCCTCATCGGCCGATTTGGTTTTGTGTTTCATCCGTGAGGTTGGGTTTTATCATTCGATCTGTGTTTTAGCGCCTGTCCTTTGTCTCTCTCTGTCCTCCACCCTAGTGCTTTTATGGTGAAGGTTTTAATGTGCTGCAGTGTGCATGGCTTTTCCTTTTTATTTTCGTGGTCGGCCAGCCACTGTAATCTGCTTCCTTGTTTTACTTTCTTCTAACTGTTTATTGCATCTCTTGGTTGTTCCTTTTAGTGTTCGTTGCCTTTCCTTCATTCTTGTGGTCTTTGCTTTCTTTCTGTTTTGTGTTATATGTCTCGTCTATTTTATTCTCTGTTAAACCAACCAACCAACCAACCAACCACTCACCACTACATGCGTGGCATCCTGATCTCCAACTACACTGATCCGCCCCGGTAGCTGAATGGTCAGCGTGACAGACTGTCAATCCTAAGGGCCCGGGTTCGATTCCCGGCTGGGTCGGAGATTTTCTCCGCTCAGGGACTGGATGTTGTGTTGTCCTAATCATCATCATTTCATCCCCATCGACGCGCAGGTCGCCGAAGTGGCGTCAAATCGAAAGACCTGCACCAGGCTAACGGTCTACCCGACGGGAGGCCCTAGCCACACGACATTTCCATTTTACTGATCCATCATGCACCATAGCAGCATATGACCCCAGTCACTATAAGCAGTAACAGAAATTGTAACTGGCATCTGCACGGATCTGCAGCATGCAGCTCATCACTACAGTTTTGGTGAATGACTTTGGCCTTTTTGTTTTCTTTTTGTCCTGGCCATGGAAAATATATGGGATATGGATGAAATTGGAAGGTGCAGCTCATGAAAGCAGAGGAACCTGTGGACTTGTCAGTATTGAAGACGAATTATAAAGAATGCTATTTGCAGCCGGTGAGATGGCAAGATTTTAATTTAAGAGGTCATGAATTACTGTGTATGCTGGCAATGCCAGCTATGTGTGACACAAGCTGACATGGGCATGAAGCGCATCAGTGCTCAGAATCTCAGTGGACTAAGATCCATCATAGGAATTAGTTTCATTTTCTTGAGCTTCTGTCCAAGTGTTTGTGGTAGATGTCCTTGCTTTGCGGTATTCTTTATGTATATTGTGTTATTAGATAGAGGTTACACAAATGCCAAAAACACAAGCAATAATGCCACAAGAAGTGGTTGAATATTTGATGAAAATATGGCTGTATTGGTTGAGAAGGATGCTGAATTACGAAGGCAGATAAACACTACGACAGCAAATAGTGAGTGTATGGTGGAGGCATAAGCTTCGGTCAGTGTATCTGTTCCTCTTGTGGCTAATTTAGTGGCTCCTTCCTTGAATAGACCAACTGAGTATGTGTCGACATTTATTGACAATATGGAGGCTGATGCTAATCTGGGTTAATGGGCCAGACAATATATGTTTGCATATAGTCAAGTTATGATCAGTAGGTGACATAAAGATGTACATCTTGTATCATGAAGGGTTAAAATGAGGTACGTACTTGTGAACAACTTGAGAAGTGACTCTTATCAGGAATACCAGAAACAGAACAGGAACAACTGAATGGGATGTCTCAGGAACAAAATGAACTGGTGAAGACATTCTTAAATAGAATCAGGAAAACTAATATGCAAACCTGGAAGTTGATGCAGAGTAAAGAGAGAGAGAGAAAATCATTTTGCAAGAGGCAAAATGCGCGGAGGTAGATGCATTTTTGAGGGGTCTTCCAGTTGATATGTCAAGAAGAATACAGATGGAAACTCCAAAGCATTTGGCTGTTACCAGTAAGCTTTCTACACAGCTTGAGGAGGTGAACATAGTGATAAATGAAGTGGTTTTTTTTTTTCCCTCGGACGTAAAATGCTATAGGTGAGGATGGACATTTGGAAATGGTGCTGCCAACCTCAATGTTGCGAATGCAAGGTGGTGAGGCACCAGGCATGAGACTGTTAAAAAGAAATCGAGTGAATGGTATCATGGTATGGTATGATATGTGTTTATTCAACACCAACTGGAATTCTTTGACTACCGGGTGCTGTTTCCAGTAAAACAGAGTGCTGCAGAAGCAGACTGCTGCTTGGTGGGCATGATAAACGTAAAAGAACTTAGATTTTTACTATACACAGTGCAGCTCATGTGATTTGGTGATATCCAATCTTCAGATCCATTGCGGAGAAATATTTACATTTGGCTAGATTGTCCAAAATCTCTGCTGTGTTTAGTATAGGATATGCATCAGTGGCTCTGAGCACTATGGCACTTAACATCTGAGGTCATCAGTCCCCTAGAACTTAGAACTACTTAAACCTAACTAACCTAAGGACATCACACAAATCCATGCCCGAGGCAGGATTCGAACCTGCCACTGTAGCAGTCGCGTGGCTCCGGACTGAAGTGCCTAGAACCGCTTGGCCACCGCGGCCGGCATGCATCAGTGACTGTTCTTGAGGTTGAGTGTAGTTAATCCCAACAAAACCTGTATTTCTTCATTCCTTCTGATCATATCTTTGGAACAATGACAATGGCTGCTACCCGTGGCTATCGCTTTCCTCACTAGTAACGTCAGCAAACTGCTGATTGATGATTTCTTCCATTATAGGTTGCAAGTGTCTGTGTACAATGATGTGGCATCATTGGATCACTGCACAATTTCTGTATTGGAGCAAGGAATTTTCAGGAATATATGGAAGTAATAACGAGTGTCAGTGATGGGGATTGCACAATTTTCTGAATAATATCACACAAAAATTGATCTATCTTAGGATACTATCAAACTCAGTGGATGATTATTCCAGCTGGAAATGATGCTGCAAGTGATATACTGTTGCGTGGTTCACTGATCACAAAATGGAACTGAATGAAGTGTGTGAATGTTCATTAAAGCTGAGTTTGTGCAATACCACAAGGTACATGAAAATTACTCTGGGTGAGTGTGGCTACTGACCTAGCAAATAATGCATTTTGTGTTATAGAGCCATTGCAACACAATGACAAACTGAATACTCTGTGTTGTTTTGTGTGTAGAATAGTGGCACATGTGCAGTAAACAGATGGAGACAACATGGTTCCAATGAGTGTAAATATTTTTGGATCTGATGAAGTGGATCTGCCAAGAAAGTTATTGATTGCCAATTTGGACACTTTAGATGAGGATGATTTGGATAGGTCGAGTGAAGATCTTTGCCACAAGCAGACCATCAGTTCATCAGAGTTACGTGAGAAATGAAACATTTAAAGAAACGAATACATCACCTAAGGAAACTTTGTTAATACGACTCACAGGTTTCTTCAATCCTGGCAAACTATTGCCAGTGACACCTGTGACTCAGCACAGAACCCTGGTGGGGAAATCCCCCTCCCCACCAAGCTACAAAAAGCCACACAGAATACCCAGGCACTTGCAACCTATAATGGAAGAAATCATCAATCAGCAGTTTGCTGATGTTACTAGTGAGGAAAGCGATAGCCATGGTTAGCAGTCATTTTCATTGTTCCAAAGATATCATCGGAAGGAATGAAGAAATACAGGTTTTATTGTGGATAACTACACCCAACCTCAAGAACAGTCACTGATACATATCCTATACTGAACATAGCAGAAATTTTGGACAATCTAACCCAATGTAAATATTTCTCCACAATGGATCTGAAGCTTTGATATCACCAAATGTAGTTGGTTCCAGAAGACGCTGAACACTTCATTTATCATTCATCATTCCAGTATCAGTGGATGCTGTTTGGGCTTAAGAAGGCACCAAACACATTGCAGAGGTTACTGGATGGAGTGTTAAAGTGATTAAAACCACTGCAGTATATGATCTATTTAGACAAAAGTATTGTGTTTTTCGGACGATCTAGAGGAGCTTATGCAATAACTGGAGGATGCATTTGCCACATTTAACATTAAGTTCTGAAAAGTGTCACTTTGAATCCATGGAGGTAAAGTATCTTGGTCGTGATTACCCAAGGTGGTGTGACGACTGACCCTAGGTAGATATGTGCTGTCCATGATTTCTCAGCGCTACAGACAATGAAACACTACCAGTCATATTTAGTACTGTGTAATTATTATAGAAAATTCATCAAAGATTTTGCTGAAATTGGTAGACTGCTGTCTTACTTGTTGAAAAAAAGGTGTGAAATTCCAGTGGTCAGTCGACTGGTGGACCGTTTTTGAGAAATTGAAAGGGGTGTTAAGTAGCATGGTTTTAATATTTCCAAATTGTATGAAGGAATTTATCCTAGCCTGTGATGTAAGCAGTCAGGCAGATGGATGCATTCAAGTCAGGATACAGATGACGAGGAACATCCAGCAGCATATGCATTGAGGCAGTTGAATGCAGCCAAACAGAATTACTCAGGCACTTAGAAAGAGATGTTGAGTTTCATATGAGGTATTACCTATTTAAATTGTTACCTGTGAGGTAGGAAATTCAAAGTTATAATAGACCATGCAGCGTTTAAGTGGCCACTAAGGCTTAGAAGGTCCTTAGAGTAGACTAACATGTGGGGCATTAAAGTTCAGATAATTCGTTTATGAGATAATGCATGAATCCAGCAGGAAGCATAGCAATGCCAATGGCTTAAGCAGAATGTCTAGATTCTTATGAGCACTTGTCACTCAGCAAGAAGCACAGACAGCTGATGTAGACTGCCAGTTATTTAGGACACAACCACAGTTCGTTATATGTGAGAGGGTGTTGTGTAGGATGATGAAGTATGGGCCACATGTTATGATACCTGCAACTTTAATGGACAAAGTGTTGGAGGAAGCATTCATCCATTTATTAGCACATCAAGGAGGGCAGAGGATAACTTCTGGCCATATACCGTAGAAATTCTCGTGGAGGATGACAATACTGGACGTCTACCATTAAGTGAGGAATTGTATACTGTGTGCATGTGCTGGCCTCAGCCAGCAACAATTACCGCTGCAAAGATTACTGAAGAGACCCCAAGACATTTGAAATGGTTGGAATGTACATTTTGAGTCCATTCAGCCTAACACCAGTGGGTAACCACTACATGCTAACCATTGTAGACCATTTTGTATGTTACTGTAAGTCAGTCATTATACAGATGATTGCAGGACCTCAACTGTTCAGTATACACTGATGAATCAGAACACCTTCAGTTGTCTAAATTTCCAGTTGTTATTTTATTTTAGCAACCATTTTCAGCACTACATTATGCCATCTTCATGCTCCCTGACCGACATGTAGGAAGAGTCCTATCTCTGGTCCAGTCAAAGTAGGGGCCAGAATTCAGTGACTGGTATCTATAGATTTTTCACACAACAATCCCTTCTGCAAGTGATGATCGAAGGGATCACTGTGTTAAAATCTGTGGATAGCAGTCACTGAATGCTGGCCTCTATTTTTACTGGACCACAGATGGGATTCTTCCCACACATCGGTCAAGGAAGATGGCCTAATGTAGTGCTGAAACTGGTTTCTCAAATAAAATAACTGGGAATTTAGATGACTGAAGGTGTTTTGATCCAACATTTTATTGTGCATGTTATGTCATGATGCCTACAATCCTGAATCAACAAGTGTTACACGCCATTTTTTGTAACAACTTGTTGTTAATTTGCCAGTCTCACCATAATAATTACAGAATAATTACATATCGGTGCACTTTGTCAGAGTTGATTAACCCTTCTGTTTATCATGTTGTCAATTGACACCATCATGTTTCACCGGCTGCAGAGTGGAAACACAGAATGTCTGCATTTTGTCATGGTGGTGGCTGATGACAGCAATCTAGCAAAGGCATGTGTCATACGGAGTGCTTTCGTCTCCTTTGTGTAGGGAAGTCAACAGTCAAATGTTTGTCATGCTGTGTTATGTGTGCTGTAGTGTGTGCAATATGCTTCACATATTTTCCTTCCTGTTTTGAGCCCATCAAAAATGTATACAAGACAAATGTGTTACAATTTTCTTAACGTTAAGGTTATTGTACATGTGTTGTTTTGGTGAATGTTTTTTTTTCTTTCTTTTTTTCAAGCCTGGTTGTTGTCATTTGACACCACTGTGATGATGTGCGTTCATGTTGCATGGACATTCTCATTTTTGTAGGTAATATTTTTGATGTTGAGTTGAAATAATTTTCAAAGCTTATTCTTAATTTATTTAATGGATATTCCAATTATTTTCACACATCGCATAGTTTATTTTAGTGAATATTTTAATTTTTCAAACTGTGATATGGTGAAACTTTCCTACAAGGAGATTTAGCAGGTTCTACTATAGCTCAATGACAGTGAGCTTTCAGAGATCTCAGACAGTGAAGAGCCTGGACTAGAAACAGTTGGAGATACAGCAGATTCAAGAAATGAAGATGCACAGTGGGAGTGCCAGACCTCACAACATGAAAGACACACTCTAGAACCTGTAAAAGATGTTTCACAGGCAGAAAGTGAACAGCTGCATGGTAACTTCAAATGGAAAAAAAAATGCCTTGACACTACTTTCATTGGTTTAGGTATTACAGCTGATGAAGGAGTAAAAAGTCCTGCTGAATATTTTTCAGAATACTCCATCATCGATTCTCTGGAATTGCTTTTGGAACAAATAAATTTGTATTCAGTGCAGAAAAATGGAGTGCCAGTGAAATGTAGCAGCTCTGAAATAAGGAAACTGATTGGGACACACATTTTGATGGGTACATTAGGATTTTCCAGATTGTGTACGTATTGGGAGCCTCACACAAGAATACCTTTGATTGCACACACATTTTCTGTAAATAGAATAATCAAACTGAGCAATCATCTTCATTTAGTCAACAATATGGAAGGTGGCTCTCCGGAAGACAAACTTTGGAAAGTGAGACCACTGCTAAATAGTATCAGGGAAACTTGTCTCATTCTGAAACAAGAAGAAAGGCAAATTATTGACAAGCAAATGATGCATTCAAAGGAAGGACAGTAGTGAAGCAATTAGTTCATGGTACCAGGCATGGTAACAGGCAGACATCTGTCCAGACCATCACACAGGAATTCCAGACTGCATCAGGAGTCACTGCAAGTACTATGACAGTTAGGCGGGAGGTGAGAAAACTTGGATTTCATGGTCGAGCAGCTGCTCATAAGCCACATATCACACTGGTAAGTGCCAAACTGCACCTCGCCTGGAGTAGGGAGTGTAAACATTGGATGATTGATCAGTGGAAAAACATTGTGTGGAGTGACGAATCACGGTACACAGTGTGGCAATCCAATGGCAGGGTATGGCTACGGCGAATGCCCAGTGAACATCATCAGCCAGCGTGTGTAGTGCCAACAGCAAAATGCGGAAGTGGTAGTGTTATGATGTGATCGTGTTTTTCATGGAGGGGGCTTGCTCCACTTGTTCTTTTATGTGGAACTACTACAGCACAGGAGGGGGCTTGCTCCGCTTGTTCTTTTATGTGGAACTACTACAGCACAGGCCTACATTGATATTTTAAGCACCTTCTTGCTTCCCACTGTAGAAGAGCAATTTGGGGATGGCGATTGCATCTTTCAGCACAAACACCTGTTCATAATGCATGGCCTTTGGCAGAGTGGTTACGTGACAATAACATCTCTGTAATGGACTGCCCTGCACAGAGACCTGACCTGAATCCTACAGAACACCAGGCCTCACCAGCCGACATCGATACCTCTTCTCAGTGTAGGACTTCATGAAAACCTTCCGGCACCTGACTGAATGTATGCCTGTCAGAGTGAAAGCGGTAAAGGCTAAGGGGGGTGCCAACACCATATCGAATTCCAGCATTACCGATCAGGGCGCCATGAACTTGAAAATCATTTTCAGCCAGATGTCGTGATGCTTTTGATCACATAGTGTACATATAGACAAGAACATAGCTAACATTTACATTTACAGTTATAACTTGTTATTAAATTTTATATTGTACCAGCTCTCTTCCATTTGCGTTGCACCATGATGAACACATTGCAGTAATTTCTTATGTGATCAGTAAATAAGCCTTCATGTCTCTTTGTCTATGGCAGCAGCTATTTACACATTTCTTACAGCTACCATTGTAACTGTCATCCTGAACTACCACAGATGACCTGTACTATCAGTACAAATTGCTTGTACAAGCTTATCGAAATGTTCTGTTTCAAAGTATGTGAAGTACCACGTGGTAGTAATGGAAATGATTTTAATATTCTGTTGCCAATCTCTTCATGTGTGGTGTTGTCTGAGGAAACAACACTACCCAAGTACTGGAAATTTTGGCCGTACCGTAGGTACAACCACAACGGAGGGGTATCTGTTGAGAGGCAAGACAAATGTGTGGTTCCTGAAGAGGGGCAGCAGCCTTTTCAGTAGTTGCAGGGGCAACAGTCTGGATGATTGACTGATCTGGCCTTGTAACACTAACCAAAACGGCCTTGCTGTGCTGGTACTGCAAACGGCTGAAAGCAAGGGGAAACTACAACCGTAATTTTTTCCGAGAGCATGCAGCTTTACTGTATGGCATGGAGAGCTGCATCAAACCAGTCTCAGGACTGAAGACCACAACAACAACACCAAACCCTGTTGGTCTAAAAAAATTTGTTTGTTTGTTGAATTTTTGGAATTGTATGTGATTCTGCCCCCCCCATGAACCATGGACCTTGCCGTTGGTGGGGAGGCTTACGTGCCTCAGCGATACAGATGGCCGTACCGTAGGTGCAACCACAATGGAGGGGTATCTGTTGAGAGGCCAGACAAACATGTGGTTCCTGAAGAGGGGCAGCAGCCTTTTCAGTAGTTGCAGGGGCAACAGTCTGGATGATTGACTGATCTGGCCTTGTAACATTAACCAAAACGGCCTTGCTGTGCTGGTACTGTGAACGGCTGAAAGCAAGGGGAAACTGCAGCCATAATTTTTCTCGAGGACCTGCAGCTTTACTGTATGATTAAATGATGATGGCGTCCTCTTGGGTAAAATATTCCAGAGGTAAAATAGTCCCCCATTCGGATCTCCGGGCGGGGACTACTCAAGAGGACGTCGTTATCAGGAGAAAGAAAACTGGCGTTCTACGGATTGGAGCGTGGAATGTCAGATCCCTTAATCGGGCAGGTAGGTTAGAAAATTTTAAAAGGGAAATGGACAGGTTAAAGTTAGATATAGGGGGAATTAGTGAAGTTCGGTGGCAGGAGGAACAAGACTTTTGGTCAGGTGATTACAGGGTTATAAATACAAAATCAAATAGGGGTAATGCAGGAGTAGGTTCAATAATGAATAAAAAAATTGGAGTGCGGGTAGCTACTACAAACAGCATAGTGAACGCATTATTGTGGCCAAGATAGACACAAAGCCCATGCCTACTACAGTAGTACAAGTTTATATGCCAACTAGCTCTGCAGATGATGAAGAAATTGATGAAATGTATGACGAGATAAAAGAAATTATTCAGGTAGTGAAGGGAGATGAAAATTTAATTGTCATGGGTGACTGGAATTCGTCAGTAGGAAAAGGAAGAGAAGTAAACATAGTAGGTGAATATGGATTGGGGGGAAGAAATGAAAGAGGAAGCCGCCTTGTAGAATTTTGCACAGAGCATAACTTAATCATAGCTAACACCTGGTTCAAGAATCATAAAAGAAGGTTGTATACCTGGAAGAATCCTGGAGATACTAAAAGGTATCAGATAGATTATATAATGGTAAGACAGAGATTTAGGAACCAGGTTTTAAATTGTAAGACATTTCCAGGGGCAGATGTGGATTCTGACCACAATCTATTGGTTATGAACTGCAGATTGAAACTGAAGAAAATGCAAAAAGGTGGGAATTTAAGGAGATGGGACCTGGATAAACTGAAAGAACCAGAGGTTGTAGAGAGTTTCAGGGAGAGCATAAGGGAACAATTGACAGGGATGGGGGAAGGAAATATAGTAGAAGAAGAATGGGTAGCTCTGAGGGATGAAGTAGTGAAGGCAGCAGACGATCAAGTAGGTAAAAAGACGAGGGCTAATAGAAACCCTTGGGTAACAGAAGAAATATTGAATTTAATTGATGAAAGGAGAAAATTTAAAAATGCAGTAAATGAAGCAGGCAAAAAGGAATACAAACGTCTCAAAAATGAGATCGACAGGAAGTGCAAAATGGCTAAGCAGGGATGGCTAGAGGACAAATGTAAGGATGTAGAGGCTTGTCTCACTAGGGGTAAGATAGATACTGCCTACAGGAAAATTAAAGAGACCTTTGGAGAGATGAGAACCACTTGTATGAATATCAAGAGCTCAGATGGCAACCCAGTTCTAAGCAAAGAAGGGAAGGCAGAAAGGTGGAAGGAGTATATAGAGGGTTTATACAAGGGCGATGTACTTGAGGACAATATTATGGAAATGGAAGAGGATGTAGATGAAGACGAAATGGGAGATAAGATACTGCGTGAAGAGTTTGACAGAGCACTGAAAGACCTGAGTCGAAACAAGGCCCCGAGAGTAGACAATATTCCATTAGAACTACTGACAGCCTTGGGAGAGCCAGTCATGACAAAACTCTACCATCTGGTGAGCAAGATGTATGAGACAGGTGAAATACCCTCAGACTTCAAGAAGAATATAATAATTCCAATCCCAAAGAAATCATGTGTTGACAGATGTGAAAATTACCAAACTATCAGTTTAATAAGTCACAGCTGCAAAATACTAACGCGAATTCTTTACAGACGAATGGAAAAACTGGTAGAAGCGGACCTCGGGGAAGGTCAGTTTGGATTCCGTAGAAATGTTGGAACACGAGAGGCAATACTAACCTTACGACTTATCTTAGAAGAAAGATTAAGAAAATGCAAACCTACGTTTCTAGCATTTGTAGACTTAGAGAAAGCTTTTGAGAATGTTAACTGGAATATTCTCTTTCAAATTCTGAAGGTGGCAGGGGTAAAATACAGGGAGCGAAAGGCCATTTACAATTTGTACAGAAACCAGATGGCAGTTATAAGAGTCGAGGGGCATGAAAGGGAAGCAGTGGTTGGGAAAGGAGTGAGACAGGGTTGTAGCCTCTCCCCGATGTTATTCAATCTGTATATTGAGCAAGCAGTAAAGGAAACAAAAGAAAAATTCAGAGTAGGTATTAAAATTCATGGAGAAGAAGTAAAAACTTTGAGGTTCTCCGATGACATTGTAATTCTGTCAGAGACCGCAAAGGACTTGGAAGAGCAGTTGAACGGAATGGACAGTGTCTTGAAAGGTGGATATAAGATGAACATCAACAAAAGCAAAACGAGGCTAATGGAATGTAGTCGAATTAAGTCGGGTGATGCTGAGGGAATTAGATTAGGAAATGAGACACTTAAAGTAGTAAAGGAGTTTTGCTATTTAGGGAGTAAAATAACTGATGATGGTCGAAGTAGAGAGGATATAAAATGTAGACTGGCAATGGCAAGGAAATCATTTCTGAAGAAGAGAAATTTGTTAACATCGAGTATAGATTTAAGTGTCAGGAAGTCGTTTCTGAAAGTATTTGTATGGAGTGTAGCCATGTATGGAAGTGAAACATGGACGATAACTAGTTTGGACAAGAAGAGAATAGAAGCTTTCGAAATGTGGTGCTACAGAAGAATGCTGAAGATAAGGTGGGTAGATCACGTAACTAATGAGGAGGTATTGAATAGGATTGGGGAGAAGAGAAGTTTGTGGCACAACTTGACTAGAAGAAGGGATTGGTTGGTAGGACATGTTTTGAGGCATCAAGGGATCACAAATTTAGCATTGGAGGGCAGCGTGGAGGGCAAAAATCGTAGAGGGGGACCAAGAGATGAATACACTAAGCAGATTCAGAAGGATGTAGGTTGCAGTAAGTACTGGGAGATGAAGAAGCTTGCACAGGATAGAGTAGCATGGAGAGCTGCATCAAACCAGTCTCAGGACTGAAGACCACAAAAACAACATGTGATTCTGAAATATATCACGGCAAAAGTATGGGAATGCGAAGTGAACACGAGCACCTGGGCATTGGTGATTCCATTGTGATGCGAATGAGTGAACACATTCCACAATGCTGTGGGTATAAACTATATTTTGATAATTATTTTATATCTATGTCACTGGTGTGTGAATTTTTGAAATAGAAGATCTTTTCCATTGGGACCATCAGAGCTAACCAGTTACAAAAGTGCCCACTGAAATCCAAATCTGAACTGAAGAAGGAAAAAAGAGGATCTGTCAATATCTGTTTGACCACAGGAGGAGACCTCTCTGGCATTTGCTGGCTTGATAATAGTGCTGTAACTCTCACTTCCTCATACAAGGGCGCAGACTATCGATAAAGTAGAGAGATGGAGTGCAGCACAAAAGCAACATCCGGTGGTCATAAGATCAGCCACCATCATGAAGTATTACTGTGCATTTATGGCTGGCATTGACAAAATTGATTCTTTGATCTCTCTCTTCAGAATACACATGAAAACTAAGAAGTGGCCTGTAAAAGTAATTTTTCACATGGTTGATCTCTCCATATGCAACTTGTGGCTGCAATACCTGAGAGATCTGGATGCCAAAGGGAAAGGACATAAAGAGGAAATGGATATGCTGAAGTTCAGAAACCAGGAAGCTGAAGCATTAATTCTAATCGAGAAGGAAAACAGCTCCACTTTGAGAGAAAGAGGATGTCTGCGATTGACTGAGGATGAGTTTGAAGATGAAGAACCCACATCGGATGCAGTAAAAACATCACAGAGAGAGGTGAAGACAGTTTCAGATGCCAGATATGATGGGTTTTCTCATTGGCCACATTACATTGAATGTAACGAGCAAAGATGCAGATTAGAAAAATGCATAGGCAGAAGCCGAGTTCCATGTTTGAAATGCCATGTAACACTTTGTTGGAACAAAAATACCAGAATGGTGTACTAATTATTTCTGTACCAAGAAGTTGTTGACCGCATTCTTTAGTTATATGTACTCATAGTGACACAATGGTGTCAAATGACTACATTATATTTTTCAAAAACCATTTTTGAAATTTCTTTTTTTTTTCAGAAAACATGTTGAGATAAATCATTTGATCAAGAAAAATGCAAAAATAAATTCTTTCATTGGCAAAGAAAAAATAGTGACTGAAAGGGTTAAGTAGCTATGCCATCTGTTGCAGATCCAGAAGCTCAGAACTAGCTCTTTCCATCCCCAGGCAAATGGAAGTACTGGGTGCAGTGTGAGGTGTGAAGTGTGAGGAGTTGAGCAAGATTGTTTATTGTGAAATGCTTGCTGAGGAATTTGTTAAGATGGGAGAATTTAATAATGTTATTGTGCTGGTCTGTAAGTGATGATTAAGTGGGATCATATTCCTGTTGGGCAGCAAGATAGTCCACCTAGAAAATAATGTTTAGAATTGAGAATATGACCATGAACCTTGTGGCTTAAGCTGAGCTAATGTAAGATGAATACTAAATGTACTGTATGTAATTGTCAACTTGTAAATGTTTTTGAGATTTTCAAGAAGTGTCATGAGCCGAAGTCCAGAGACTGGATTTTCAGAAGGAAGGAAGGAAGGAAGCATGTTTTGCTGCAAATAATTTACCTGGCGCAGCTGAGTGAAATTGAGGTACCTTCCTTGGTAAACCCAAGAAGCAGGTCGGGGCCAGCTGAGCAAACATGTTGTCACTAAGCAGAGGTACTAGCAGAAAGGCAGAGCCACCACAACTTAGCCATGGTTCATTAGTGACTTACATGGTAGAAACATGTGCTTTGGCAAAACAAAGATGGGCCCGGCGTTGAGGGGGAAGCTACGATGGTCCATGAAGCTACTGGATTATGAGTTTTCATGCTTCTACAAGTCTTCCACTGTAGACTTAGCTGCTGCTAGCCATGGCACTGCTCCTGGTGCCAAGTCCTATGCTGTGGGTTTAGCGACTTCCAAATGCCAGGCCACCCGGGAGTGTACTTCAACTTCAGCTGCTGTTGACCTCTGACCCTGGAGGGCTACAGTTCAATTCCAGGGCTACACAGCCATTCAACTGCCACTGCTTGTATGAGAAAGCTCCTTGCTGCCTGCATCTGCTCTTATAGGCAGACACTGCTGTAATGAGTGCCCACTTCTACACTAGGTCCATGGCATGAGTGCACATGCCACAGCATGCTTCACCTGAGGCTGTTTCTTTGCAGCGTGGCTGCTGCTGTGCGATGCCATCTTTCTGGTCTCAGTGACCTTTCCACGCTTGTTGGCATCACCACTTCCTTGTTTGCATGATACTGGCAGCTGCCTGTGACAACAAGCCACATGCTGTGACCACAGCCAGCCAGCTGTTTATCGCTTGTAACCTGTGGGCATTGGCCTCTCTGGGCATTGTCTGAGCTATTGTAGTCATCATCATCAGTCTTCTGCTATATTAGTAAGTCTTTTGCCTCTCCATTTTCTGTCATCCATCGCTTCCTTCTTAAGGCTGCTGTATGTTGTACCATCCATCCCGTCATCCAGTATCTGAAATCTCTTTCTTCCTCGCTTCCTTTTCCCATCTACATAACCTTCTAAAACTGTTTTTATCAGTCCGTCATTCTTTCTTAATATATGCTCAATCCAATTCCTTTTTCTTCTTTTAATTACATCTAGTAACTGTCTTTTCTCTCCCACTCTTCTCAATACATCTTCATTTTTTACTCTGTCCATCCAACTTATTCTTTCCATCCTCTGCCATGTCCACATCTCAAAAGCCTCCCTCCAGCCTTTCTCTGTCTATCTTCCTCAAAGTATGTTTCAGCGTCATATAGAACACTCCATACAAGACATTTTATGAGTCTCTTCCTGAGTTCTCTTTCCAGACCTCTTCAGAAAATTCTCCTTTTCTTATAAAATGCCTTTTTTGCCATTGCTATCCTTGTTTTAATTTATGTGGTACACTTCCAGTCGGTGTCTATCCTGCTTCCAAGATACTCAAAATTTTGCACCTGTTCTAGTATTTCTCTATTCAGTATAATTTTTATTTCTTTATTTCCTCCAAGTGCCAATACTTTTTTTTTTTTTTGCTAGGTTTATTCCATAATTTTTTCCATTAGCTTCAGTGTTGTCCACCAAATCCTGTAATTCTTTTTCCCCTGTGGCTAGAGGGATCATGTCATCAGCAAACTTCCAACACCCTACTCTTCTTTCTCCAATTTCTACACCTTTGTAATCTAATGAGCATTGGTCAATCATATTTTCCAAGTAGAGATTGAAAAGAGTAGGTGATAGACAGCATCCTTGTCTTACTCCTTTTCCTAGTCGGATCCAGTTTGTACTTTCTCCTCTCGCTTTCTCTATTGTAGTACTGAATAATAAATGAGTTGTTTAAAAATGCAGTTTCTTGGTGACAGTTATGTGACTACCAGGCAACCACTCACCTTTTACATATACCCCACACTGAGTGGTGGACTACCAGCGTCCTGATTTGAAACTGCCTGTTCCACCACACACCATAGCAGGTGATCACCCTGGTCACTGTACAATGGTTGAATAAATGCCTCCGGTGTTCTGGATAGCTTCCTCCCACTTGAAAACAGTGCACAGAACATTCATACAACCATGTGAAACTGTCAAAAAAGCTCTTCTTCAATGTATTGTTCTGTATGTCACATTCACACCTTCTTCAGCCACGGTGAACTATCAGAGACCCATTCTGCACTTTCTCATTTTCACAAACTCTCATCACCCGTGATGATTTTGTCCAGAAAAGGACTGTCTGCATTTTTCATTTCACTCAAGTCAAGGCAGGCATTCACACATCATTCTTTTTTTTCAGGCTTCAAGGTCTGTGGAACAAATACTTTGTACTATTTTCCCTTCTTCAAAACATTCTGGAAAATGTCTTGAACACTTGATTTAGAGATGTGCAGTTTGTTGATCCATTCTGATTTGTGGTACAGATGTTGATACATGCTGGTTGCTTGTCTATTATTTAACACTGCCTGCTTGCAGCTAACTGGTTGAATGCTCATTGTGCGGTGGCCTGATATAATGTTAAGCTCTCTCTATACAGCTTAAGCGTTTTTGTCGACTTGTTGAAGAATGCTGGTTCTGCTTCCTTGTAGTGCCGATGTCTTCTGCTAACACCGGACGCTTCTCCGAAGATTTCACTGCTAGGAAGGGGAAATTTTCACTCTCTCGCTCTCTCTCTTCTTATTTAGAAAATACGCTACTCTTGGAATGTCATTTAATGCACCAGAACATATTTATTTCCACTTTGTACAAAAAAGCAACTAAACTTTATGCTGTAAGCCCACACATTACAGGGCACCCAGAATCAGTTAATTACACATTTTTGAACACAATTAATACATAAGCTTTTATCATGGCTGACTATCCACGTCCAGTCCATGTACTCTCAACAGCAGTTCAACGTCTAATAAACAGCCACTATTTTGAGTCTCTCCATTTGTTTTTTAACAATACAATGCTACATTACTCTTTGCAGCTGGCCACGGAGCTTCCGGGCTGTATTTGCTTATTCTTGGCAGGTCACGCTGAACACTTGCCAGTGTCGACGAATTATCTCCCTTCCAGTTTCACCTGCACAAACAATAAATGGGTGCAGTATCCCATGCTCATCCTTACGCCCTGCTTTAAAGTAACATGTGTTCGAAACGGCTGGAACACAAGTGTCTCCAGACTTTCATAAAATTCCTGGGGGCACTACAATTGGTTGTTTACAGTTATTAGTTCAAGCTACCATTGTAGTTATTGTGCTGATGTTGCTTATACACCAGAAAGGAAATCAGTCTTGGAAAATTTTGGACAGATGGTATATAAAGAGTGTCAAATAAGTTCATATGGGCATGTGCTCTATTTGGAATGGTTGCTGAGATAGAACATACTTAATGTACATTGTTATTTATTTACTATATTATTCACAACATTGTCATGTTTACATGTGTACAACTGGTAGTAAACATTACAACATGCATTATACAAAGTATCAGTTGAGAAAACGTATTTTTAACACATTAACCTCTAAGCATTACCATACACGTCACATTACAGCTATTGTACAGTTCACAATAAATGTTCGAGTATCCCAGTGTCAACTTAAATGCATTTGTGTCTTCTAGGGAGAACATGTGGTAATGCTTGTCTGAGTGTGTCTGCACATTCGCTAATGAGGGCAGCAGTGTCCATGATGTCAAAAAACAAATCCACGTTATGTGTTCTATCTTGGAAACCATTCAGAAGAGGGCACATGTTCATATGAATTTTTTTGGTTCAAATGATCATTCTTGTCAAATCCCTGAATATTGACCATTCCTTGTGGGACACTGTGCATAAGTCATTAGATTAATTTTGCATGCTCAGACCTTATTCAAAATCATGTATGTGTGAAAAGCATGACTATACAGCAGAAAATAATCATAATCATGGGACAACTTTATTCAGAATAGTGGTACACAGAAATAGCCAATATGGATTGTATTAAAACCTTGTGTGTGTCAAAATTCTCTCTCTCTCTCTCTCTCTCTCTCTCTCTCTCCTCTCCATCCCCCCCCCCCCCCCCCCCCTCCCTCCAGAATTATACTGCAGGCCTCCAGGAACTGTCCTTTTTATAACATTACCACCATTAATAAAAAGCCAGTGAATGCGGCATGCAACTCAAATTACTCACTGGTTTCAGGTTGTAGTAGTTAGTACTCTAGTCAAGACCGAAAGTTCATTACCACCAGTGTTTCAAAATCCTCTAGACTGTTATTAAAAAAGCAAAACTCATATGCTATGCTCAAACAATAAAACACTCCAAGAACATTTCTAATGTTATTATGAAAGAAAGAAGCAAACAAATATAGTGATCCAAATGACACTGAGCCCCAAGAAAATAGCTCTGGCAGAAGTGGTGACCCTTTCAAATTATTGTCCACTAAATTTGCTAATTGCTTCCTCACAGTGGTGGCAATTATTGCACCCACTGGTAAAGAACCAAATGCACATCACTAGATTTACTTGTGCAGACACTGCATGCACCAGAAATAGACATTAGTATCAAAAGTACAAACCTTAAAGAGAGTAAGAAATTCACCAGGTGACACAAGTAGTAATTCTGCTAAGTGTGATGGTATTTCCAGCAAAAAGCTGAAATCTTGTGCTGACTTGATAGGATTACCCATAAGCTATCTTTGTAATCAATTTTGTCATATTTCATGACAGACTTAAATATGCTGTAGTGACACCCATTTACAAAATAGCATATGATACAATACTTGCATGTAACAGAGCAGAAGTTGTTAACCACCTCTTTTTGATTTCTGTAACTGATTCCCCGCAAGAAAGCAATACAAGACCTCACAGATGAAGTGCTGACATAGCTAAACAAGGAAATTCATTGTTGTGACTATGCCAAAGCCTTTGACTACATGGATCACAAAATTCTACTTGGCAAACTAAATTCTTACGGTATTTATGGCATCCTCTTGTGTAGATGGAATGTTACCTCCACATCAGAAAGCAGAGTGTCTCATTAACAGACTGTATCTTGGGTATGAAAATAACTTCAAAATAGCAAAGAAACGTAACATGTGAAGTACTACGGGGATCAGCATTGGGCTCATTCTTGTTTCTCGTCTACATAAATAATCTGCAATGACTCTGAATGCCAGTTGAAAAAGTGTAGCATTTACTGGTGATACAAGCATACTAATCAAGAGCTCATATTCAACCCTAGCAGACACAGTTCAGATGACAGCTGAACAGACTTACTAGTGTTTCACAGTTAACAATTTTTCTTAATCTCACAAAGTTGCACATTATGTAGTTTCAGACAAGCAATGCTGACTCTTTAGCATCAGGAGTAGACATTAATGATCATACTTTTGAATGAAGACTAGTGTGTGAAATTAAGTGGGAGTCAACACTTGGATAAATCAATCAAGAAGCTCAGTTCAGCATGTTATTTCCTTAGAATCATTCCCACTGTGTTGACCTAAAGACAAATGTCAGTTTATTTTGCTTATTTTCACACTCTATTATTCAAAGAATCATCTTCTGTGGCAGTGCGCCTAAAGTAAATAAAGTCTTTGTTCGGCATAAGGGATCAGCAGTAAGAATATTGTGTAAAGTAGATAACTGTACATCTTGCAGAAGCCTTTTTAAGAATCTTTCATTTTTTCTCATTATTGTCCTTAATAGTTTCTGTTGTTGACAATAAGAATCAGTTTCAGATAAACTGTAATCTACATAATTATAGAACAAGGCACAAAAATATTTTTCGTATAGATTTTTCCTCTTTGGCCAGGGATCAGGGTGGAGTATGTACTCTTGTGCAAAGGGATTCAGCAAACACCTCTAACATGAAGCAAGTAATTGGGAATCCCACCACTTCACAAGAAAATTAAAAACATTTATCAATACCCACTCTTTCCACAAATCTCCTAAATATCTAGATTCAAGAATTTAAAAGTTATGGCAAGTCACAAGTTTCGTTAAAAAGCTTCCAATGTTTTCCATTTTTAAAGATACAGAATCTTATCAAAACTTATAAACATCTCCCCAAACCCCATTTATACAACAATGTGGTTCAGGTTGAGGTTCTCCATCGTTTTAAATGACTGAAGAATAAAGGTGAAATGTATGAGTTCATGTGTTAATTGAATAATGACTATCCATAATCTTTCCAATACTGAACACAACTGTGCAAATTACCCCAAAGTAACCATAATATTTGTATACAGGCCACCACATGCGTTAATGTGAAAATCATACAGTGTAGTTACTGTTGTTTTCAATGCAAAATGTGAATAAGACAGGAAAATGTTAAATATTGGATCCTCACTGCTAGTTATACCCAAATCACATGAAGTCATTAATCAGTTCAAACAAAACTTGCCAGTAAATAATTTAGATAGTACTTAGAAAAATCATGAAATTTACAGTATGATGCAAACCCTAACATTACCCACATAGCTCTTAAAAGTTAGAGTCTTTATAGCAAATAAAGTAAAGCAAACAGGTGATTTGTTCCCCTATGAACACAAATTTGCATGCATCGCTATGCTTCATTATTACACATTAATTCATCAGGTAGTTTCTTTCCTTTTCACAGACTGTGGTACCTTAGTTTTATATTTACTGTTAATGTTTTATTTCAACTTGCTTTTACACTAGAACTACTTGACCTTTGAATACAAACTGACATAGCTTTACTTTCACAAATTACAGTTATGCACTCTTTTGAAACAACTGTCAGCTCAAAACTGCCATTTTCAAAAAAATTAAGTATTCCATGCAAATTAGCTAATTTATTAGCATTGTTACAGCATCATTTCAAAATAATTGTGTAATTTATGACCAACCATTGAAATATGCAAGTCAAAATTACAAAATTTTGCATCAGAGTTTTATGTTGTGCATAAACTAGCACTATTTGCAACATTATTACAAACTTGTTTGCCATTGTTTCATTCAGGCTCATTGACCACCAACTAAGCTGTCGTTGATTCAAAATCTTAATAATCTTCCCAAAATAGATAAGTCTTTCCACATTGATCATTTGCAAGTGACAGGTTCCAAACAGTTTTCAGTTGCAAAGATTGAAAGTTCATCTGCTTTTGACAGTTAAGGTGTGAATTGATCTTTTTTCAGCAGGGAAGCATTCTGTTTCAACAATAGCTGTAAAACGAATGATACAAGTTGTGATATTTTCCTCTGCATTTTTGGTTTCAACATAATTATTCTCACTGTTAAATTGGTTGCCATTCTTGTCTGCTTCAATTATTTCTATTATTTTTAATTTTGTTGCTCAGCCTAGATTCTACTTCTCCCACTCTTGTTTCAATAGACTGTACTCTAACTTCAACATTCTTCCCCCAGATTCTGAATATCCTGTGACAACAAGTGTTCAAGACTAGCTTCTGACTGATTTACAACCATAGCTGTTTCTTCCATGTGTTTTGACTTTCTTCCTTTCTTAAAGATAATTGTTCGAGAGTTTTGAATTGTTCCTGATTTTCTAATTGTGACTGCTTAAATAGCCCCAACAAAATCCTTTCCAGGTCAGGGTCCCTCAACACTACTGGTTTAGATATTTTATCCTCTTGTTTAATTACTTTGTCGAAGTTTGCCAGGTCTATTAAATTCTCACCCTCACCCACTCCTGCTTCCACCTTTTGCTCAGCTATGGTCATTGTTTCATTGCATACTAAGTTCATTAAGGATTCTGTTTAACATAGGCATGTATGCAGGTTTTCATTGATCAGTGGAGATATTCTTTCCCTGGCCTTTCATTTCAAGTTCAAAAAAATTTGGGGTCCTTTCAATTATTTTGTGTTTGCCTTCATATGGAGGCTCTAATGCCTTCTTCCCTGTGTCAAAATTTAAGAAAAAACGGGTTGAGTTGTTGAGGTCCTTGTGTACGAATGGTGTGTCTTTTGCTTTTTGGGGATATTGCACGGATTTCAGATGAGTCATATATTGTTTCACATGTGAAAGAAATTGAGGTAAATCTACTTTTTTGTCCCATGCTTTTGAAAAAAATCACCTGATATTCTGATAAATAAACTGTTTCTGCAATTATAGTGTTAGTATTCTCTCTGATAGTGTACCGAAGACCAAGAAGTACTATAGGTATTATTTGAATCCATTTAACAGTTGCTTGGGCAATGAGGACTGCTTTAAGAGTGCAATGAAAATTTTTTTGATTTGATTGAGGATGATAAGCTGTGTGTTTGGGTTTGGTTACAACCACATATTTTTGATAGTGTCTGGAATAACCCAAACATAAACTGTCTTCCACAGTTAGTCACCATTTGGTATGACCTTGCAAACATAGTGATCTAATGATTGAAAAATGCTTGTACTACTGCTTCTACTTTATGACCCAAAGAGGTACTACCTCTGTCCAGCTTATAACTCAATCAGTGCCTGTTAAACAATAAGCATATTGATCAGAAGGAGGCATTGGTCCTATGAAGTCAAGGGGAATTATTTTGAAGCATTCATTATTATGAGGAAAGTATCCTAATGGCACTTGAACATATCATGATATTTTGTTTTTCTAACAAGCAATACATGTTTTTGCCCAATTTTGGACATGCTTTTTTATATTGACCCAGACAGATACTGATGAGGTCATAGTTACAGTAGTTTTAACAGCTGGTGATGAGCCAAATTATGATAGTGCTGAAAAAGGGGGTATCTAAATGGTTCAGGAATATAAGGGCAAATAATTTGTGTTGATACGTCACACATCAGCTCGTTTTCTCCATGTATCAAAAGGTATTTTAATTTAAGTGATGTATGACAGCTGCACTGCAGTTGATGAATCTCTTTGTCTTCTTGTTGTGCTTAGGATACAACTTCATAGTTAACTGGAACTAATTCTTCAAGCCTTCTTATCAGGAGCAACATTTTCTTTACCAGACGTATGTTGCACATCTGTAGTAAACTATGAAATATACCGGGGATAATGTAATTGGATTGGCGTTGCTTTCTCATTATTTTGCATGTTAGAGAAGTATAGTCTATTGTTTAATTAAGACTTATAAGAATAATAATTATGATTGAAATTTGCTAGCACTGCACAAGAGGTGCAAAAATAGTGAGGAATTTACTCTGACACACAGTGGCGGTTTCCGGTAATCAAGGGTGGCAGTGTGGCACTGGTATGCAAGACTCACACTCCCCCTTTGGCTATTGAACTTACTTGGAGTTGCTTCGCTGATCTCCTTTTCACGATAGCCAGCTGCGATGTACAGCACAACTTCTTCTCCAAAGATAAGATGCTACTTTGAAGGAATTTTTTGTACTTTTAAAATAACTCTGTACATTCGAGAATACTTTGAACTCAATCTCACTGTATTTTCATCACACATAACAGTTTTCATACAACTAAAACATTTTTTGTAAGCTTGACATCTTCCGGTCCGTCAGGAACTATCACATCTATTTTTCCATAAATACAGTCTACAAATCTCTCCAAGTTTAACAAGACCTTACGAAAGTAAGAGAATGAATGAATAAGTAATTGCCTCTTCTCTTCTTTCGACAACATTCAAATGTTCACACAATAATGTTTGACGTCACACAGAGTACGGTGCGTTTATTCCTTGAGCTGGATGTGTAACTTCTTAGGCGGGCTCGGTGACTACGTGCCCGTGCCGGTCATCCATCCGATACACATCCGTCCTGCACACTTCTACTTTACCACTCATCTCTAAAATAACATGTGTTCGAGATGGTGGAAATACGAGGGTCTCTAGAATTTAATGAATCTTTCTATTCCCTTTCCAATCGTAAACTCTAAGTGTGCATTACCCAGAGTATGCTGTTATTTGCCCTTATTTCGCGTACTACTTTTTCTAAGTATGGATTTATTCAATACCTTTTACAATCTGGAGGAACTCTGGATAAACAAAGATGTTCTTTTCAACACATGTAACTTCACACAAACATAACAATGCAAGAGGAATCGAGAATTCAAACTTACCAGAATAATCCCTACAAAATGTGTGACTTTTGTCATAATACTGCCCTTTTCTTTTAGGCACAGAACCTATACCTCACATACGGGTTGATGCTATGAAAGCACTTCCTCCTTCTGTTTTGGTAATATGCCCCTTTAAACAAATTCCTAATATACTATGGTACAGGTCAATCCCCTTCTTGGTGCCCCAGCCCGCACTTTATAGGCCAGCCTTTCTGGGGTCTACCTATGTGCCCTTTTCCATCCAATCAATGCTGTGGGCACCCTCCTCCTCTTTCTGGAGTAGGCTTCATAGTCCATTGCCCTAGCATACATCTTTATGTAACCTAGAATTTGCATACCTCTTAGAGACATTAACATTCTACTGCTTGTCACACTATCCTACAATTCATCAGAATAGTCATTAGACTGACAGCAATTCTGTCCACTTAAGTATACACTGTAGCATAACGAACCACAATATGTTCCTCCTCCTCTCATGTACACATACTAGTGGTGCCTACATGGAGCCATCCATAAGGCACAGCCATGGGCTCTATCCCACGGTTTCCTGTTTTCGGACGCAAAGTCGTGTGTTATGCACTTCTGTCGGCATCGTACCGTTCATCTGGAACCAGAACTTTACCTTAATGATGATCCACTCACTGTAGTGGAGACATATCGATTCTTAGGACTGGTTTTCGATGCCCGAATGACTTGGCTTCCTCTCCTCTGTCTGTTTAAGCAGAAGTGCTGGCAGCACCTCAATGCCCTCCGCTGCCTGAGCAACACTGACTGGGGTGCAGATTGCCCTGCGCTGCTGCAGCTCTACAGAGCCCTTGTTCAATCCCACCTTGGGATTCTGGTTTATGGTTGGGGGGCACCCTCAGCTTTGCTTTACTCAACCCAGTGCACCACTGTGGTGTTCGCCTTGTGACAGGAGTTTTAAGGACAAATTCAGTGACCAGCATCCTAGTGGAGGCTCGAATCCCTCCATTGCAAGTTAGTCATGCACAATTGCTCCCCAGTTATGTTGCACATGTTTATAAATCTCCTGCGCAACCAAATTACCATCTCCTTATGCCGGCCATGCCGGTTCATCTCCCGCATCGGCGGCACAGGTCAGGGCATACAATTGCAGTTCGTGTGCGATCCATTCTCTCCAAACTGAAGTCCTTGCCTTTACCACCTATACTTGAGGTTCATTCACGAACACCTCTGTGGTGTACACCTAGGCCGCGGCTACGCCTGGACCTTTCACATGGCCCTAAGGACCCAGTTAACCCTGTGACTCTCCCCTGTCACTTCCTCTCGATTCTCGACATGTACCGGGGCCATGCAGTGGTTTACACCGATGGCTCAATGGCTGATGACCATGTTGGCTTTGCCTATATTCATGGAGGACATATAGAACGGCACACCTTGCCAGATGGCTGCAGTGTTTTCACTGCAGAGGTGGCGGCCATATCTCGTGGCCTTGAGCACATCCGGTCATGCCCAGGCGTGTCTTTTCTCCTGTGTACTGACTCCTTGAGCAGCCTACAAGCTATTGACCAGTGCTGCCCTTGTCATCCTTGGTAGTGGCCGTCCAGGAGTCCATCTAAGCTCTGGAATGATCCAGCTGTTCAGTGGTGTTTGTCTGGATCCCAGGTCATGTCAGAATCCCATGCAATGATCTTGCCGACGGGTTTACCAAACAGCCTACGCAGAAACCGCTTATAAAGATTGGCTTCTCTGAAACTGACGTGCTTTCAGTATTATGCCATAAGGTTTTGTGGTTTTGGGAGATGGAATGGCATAATCTCAGTATTCACAACAAGCTGCATGCCATTAAGGAAAATACGAATGTGTGGAAGACCTCTGTGCACGCCTCTCGCAGGGACTCTGTGGTTCTCTGTTGGCCCCGCATTGGCCATATGTGGCTGATGCATGGTTACCTCATCCATTGCGAAGACCCATCTCGGTGTTGCTGTGTCTCACGAATGATGGTCATCCATCGCTTGCTGGACTGCCCACTTTTAGTCACTCTGCAGCAGACTTTTAACCTTCCCAGCACCCTACCTTCAGTGTTGGGTGACAGTGCCTCAACAGCAGCTTTAGTTTTACATTTTATTTGTGAGGGTAAGTTTTATCATTTGCTCTAAGTTTTAACACGTGTCCTTTGTCCCTGTGTGCCCTCCACCCAAGTGATTTCAGGGTGGGGGTTTTAATGTGTTGCAGAGTGGTTGGCTTTTCCTTTTTATCCTCATGGTCAGCCAACCATGGTCACCTGCTTTTTTGATTTAACCTCTTCTACCTATTTCTTGTGTGTCTGTGGTTTTCTTGTCTCCTTTTGTCCATTTAAGTGTTTGGTGCCCTTTAGTCGTTTTGTGGTTCATCCTTTCATTCTGTTTTGTGTTGTCTCATTGTCTTATTCTCACACTTGTGACATTGTTTCCTTTGGAACAAGGGACCGATGACCTCATAGTTTGGCCCCTTCACCCCTCTTTTAAACCAACCAACGAACCAACCAACCAACCAACCAACCAACCAACCAACTAACCAACCAACCAACTGAACACCTTGATTGTTTTTCTGATCCATTTTGCTGTGTGTAATCATGAAGCAATATGGTTTTGTGTTTACTTTTTCCATATTCCAGTCATTTTTCATGTACTGCTTGATTTAAATCAATCATTTTCTGTTGATAGTGATCAGTGTTATTGGTTTCACCAGGTTTTAGCTGCTCTTAATAGATGATACCCTTTTGATCCCACCAAACTTAGAGCATTGTCTTCTTTCCAAAGCGATTTGGGATAGCAGTGGATGTTGACTGTTTACCTGGATTCACCCATGTGCCTAGTATTTTCAAAATATATCCATTTTTCATCACCTGTCACTATTCAATGGAGAAATGAGTTTCTTTTGTATCTGGCATGCAGCATTTCACAAGTGGTCTTTTGATTAGCTTGCTGTCTTCCATTCAGTTCGTGAGGAACCCATTTTCCCACTTTCTGCACCATTCCCATAGCTTCCAACTGAAGAGAAATGGCTTTCCACTTCACATTCAATTGTTCCATGAATTCCTGTTGAGTTTGAGTATCATCTTCTTCCAGTAAGGCTTACAATTCATTGTTTCGAAATTTTGCAGGGTTTCCTGCCCTCATCGTTTCTCACATCAAAATCACCACATTTGAATTTTTTGAACCACTCGAAACACTGTGTTTTCCCAAGGATGTGTTTGCCAAAAGCTTCAACAAGAGTTAGATGTGATTCTGCACCAGTTTTCTTCAAATAATAACAGGAAACCAATGCTGTCCGCAAATCATAGTTTATAGGCACAAAACTCAACATGGGTTTGAAACAGATACCAGTGTATGGAACTTGGGTTATTGTGTGTTGACATTTATTGTCATCCATTACAGGAAGCAGATGGTGCTGCAGACACAGTTTCATGGGCCCCACACTGACAGCTAGCACCATCTATAGGGACATTACGGTTTCGTACTTCTACACCTGTCATTAATAAATGTACACAGTATATCCAGCTACTGAGGAGTTAAACTCAAACAATAGACAAAATATATTGCTTGTTGTTGTTGTGGTCTTCAGTCCTGAGACTGGTTTGATGCAGCTCTTCATGCTACTCTATCCTGTGCAAGCCTCTTCATCTCCCAGTACCTACTGTAACCTACATCCTTCTGAATCTGATAAGTGTATTCATCTCTTGGCCTCCCTCTACGATTTTTACCCTCCACGCTGCCCTCCAATACGAAATTGGTGATCCCTTGATGCCTCAGAACATGTCCTACCAACCGATCCCTTCTTCTGGTCAAGTTGTGCCACAAACTTCTCTTCTCCCCAATCCTATACAATACTTCCTCATTAGTTATGTGATCTACCCATCTAATCTTCAGCATTATTCTGTAGCACCACATTTCGAAAGCTTCTATTCTCTTCTTGTCCAAACTATTTATCGTCCATGTTTCACTCTCATACATGGCTACACTCCATACAAATACTTTCAGAAATGACTTCCTGACTCTTAAATCTATACTTGATGTTAACAAATTTCTCTTCTTCAGAAACGCTTTCCTTGCCATTGCCAGTCTACATTTTATATCCTCTCTACTTCGACCATCATCAGTTATTTTGCTCCCCAAATAGCAAAACTCCTTTACTACTTTAAGTGTCTCATTTCCTAATCTAATTGCCTCAGCATCACCCGACTTAATTCGACTACATTCCATTAACCTCGTTTTGCTTTTGTTGATGTTCATCTTATATCCTCCTTTCAAGACACTATCCATTCCGTTAAACTGCTCTTCCAAGTCCTTTGCTGTCTCTGACACAATTACAATGTCATCGGCAAATCTCAAAGTTTTTATTTCTTCTCCATGGATTTTAATACCTACTCCAAATTTTTCTTTTGGTTCCTTCACTGCTTGCTCAATATACAGATTGAATAACATCGGGGAGAGGCTACAACCCTGTCTCACTCCCTTCCCAACCACTGCTTGCCTTTCATGTCCCTTGACTCTTATAACTGCCATCTGCTTTCTGTACAAATTGTAAATAGCCTTTCGGTCCCCGTATTTTACCCCTGCCACATTCAGAATTTGAAAGAGAGTATTCCAGTCAACATTGTCAAAAGCTTTCTGTAAGTCTACAAATGCTAGAAACATAGGTTTGCCTCTCCTTAATCTAGCTTCTAAGATAAGACGTAGGGTCAGTATTGCCTCACGTGTTCCAATATTTCTACGGAATCCAAACTGATCTTCCCCAAGGTTGACTTCTACTAGTTTTTCTATTCGTCTGTAAAGAATTCGTGTTAGTATTTTGCAGCCGTGACTTATTAAACTGATAGTTCGGTAATTTTCACATCTGTCAACACCTGCTTTATTTGAGATTGGAGTTATTACATTCTTCTTGAAGTCTGAGGGTATTTCGCCTGTCTCATACATCTTGCTCACCAGATGGTAGAGTTTTGTCAGGACTGGCTCTCCCAAGGCCGTCAGTAGTTCCAACGGAATGTTGTCTACTCCCGGGGCCTTGTTTCAATTCATGTCTTTCAGAGCTCTGTCAAACTCTTCACGCAGTATCGTATCTCCCATTTCATCTTCATCTACATCCTCTTCCATTTCCAATGTCAAGGAAAACGTTGTTGAAGAAGAGAAATTTGTTATAGATTTAAGTGTCAGGAAGACGTTTCTGAAAGTATTTGTATGGAGTGTAGCCATGTGTGGAAGTGAAACATGGACGATAAATATTTTGGACAAGAAGAGAATAGAAGCTTCTGAAATGTGGTGCTACAGAAGAATGCTGAAGATTAGATGGGTAGATCACATAATTAATGAGGAGGTATTCAATAGGACTGGGGAGAAGAGAAGTTTATGGCACAACTTGACTAGAAGAAGGGATCGGTTGGTAGCACATGTTCTGAGGCATCAAGGAATCACCAATTTCATTTTGGAGGGCAGCATGGAGAGTAAAAATCGTAGAGGGAGACCAAGAGATGAATACACTAAGCAGATTCAGAAGGATGTAGGTTGCAGTAGTTACTGTGAGATGAAGAAGCTTGCACAGGATAGAGTAGCACAGAGAGCTGCATCAAACCAGTCTCAGGACGGAAGGCCACAACAACAACAACAACAACAACAACAACAATAAATTTTTGCTACTCTTATTTACACTGATAAGCCAAAACATTATGATCACTGCTCACCATGATGTTGGATGCCACCTGGTGGCGTTGTGGGCACGTGATGCAGTAACAAAAGTATGTTAGTGGGGCAGACATGGATGGGAATACCTTAGCGAAGATATGGGGTGCAAATGTGGAAATCCATTGAGATAAGTGACTTTGACAAAGAGCAGTTTATTATTACACAGAGCCTATCAATGAATACCTTGATAATGGTGAAGCTGGTCAAATGTTCATGTGCTACTGCCATTAGGCTCTATGGAAGAAAGTAGGACATAGGGAGGACAGTCAAACTGCCACTAAAGTGCTAAGGGGTTGGATGTCCACGACTCTTCACAGAATGTGGGATTCGGAGGGTTGTAAAGTAGGATAGATGGTGATCTGCGGCACCTCTGCCAAAAGATCACAATACTGGTTCATGCACAAGTGTTTTGGAGCACACCATTCACTGCACATTGTTGAACATGGAGCCATGCAGCAGAACACCCCTGTGTGTTCACATGCTGACTCAATGAAATCATTAATTACAATAGCAGTGGGCTTGGGACCATCAGGATTTGACCATCGATCAAAGGAAACGTGTTAGCTTTTTGGTTGAATCACATTTTTACTACACTAGGTCGATGGGTGTCTCCACAAATGCCATTATCTAGGTGAATGGCAGCTCAAAACGTTCAGCGTGCCACAGACGCAGGCTAGAACCAAGTTACAATGGTTTGAGGAGCATTGTAGTGATATCATTTGATGACTTGGTGACCAATTTTACCTAACATAAATCCTGTGGAACTCATCTGGTTTGCTGTTGGGTGCCATCATTGTGTAAACAAATCAGCAGTTCATTATTTACAGGATTACATGATGTGTGCATCGACATCTAAGTGAAAACATTAGTTGTGTACTCTGTTGACTGTTTTCACATTAAACATGCTAATTATCTAACATTTTGATATGTAACAGTAGAAGTATTACAAATGCCACTGGTTCTAAAGTAAAAATTTATGTTCGCAATATGTCTTGTACAGAAAGAAATTATTACTATTTGACCACAAATTTTGCTTTGCTACCTGTCAGACATTTGAAGTTAGTTGTTATATGACTGAAGATTTTTGCATCTGCACATTGCACTCATATCTTGCACTTACTGCTGTTGCTTCTCAGTCCATTCACAACTTCATTCCAAATGTTGTCACTCTTCTTGGTTTTTTATAGTTACAGTGTGACATATCAAACAGGATAGGAAAACATTTGACTGCTTCAGTAAGTTTCTCTGTTCACATCATGAAGTTGTGGGAAATGCACTACCTGGCACATTTCTGAGGCAGTTCAGCAGAAAATGCAGTTTGTAGTGAACAGACGACATTGTGGCAGAAAACACTGTACCACTATACTGATTGATGGACAGCTGTGTCAGTGTGGGCAGTCCCATTACATGAAATGTGTTACAAAAATCTCAGGCATGCCACAGTGGTTGCAGCACTTTTTTTTTTTTGCAATATCAGTGTTGGGAAAACATTTTCAAGATGAGAATCTGTTTTATATTTACTTCAAAACAATCTAAAATATTTTACTTCAACTTGTAATCTTGTTGAGAGACATGTAAATGGAATACAAATTAGTATGAATTGATAGCTTCTAATAATAATGCTAACCATTACATTAAATTATCTGAAATTTCTATTCCATAACTTAGTCAAAAGCTGAATTGATCCTTAGTAAATGACAAAAGTAAAAGGAAGAAATGGTACTACATGTTTCTATCTTTTAATGTTACTTTTCCCTTTCATATTTCACAGTGACTGTATTCAACACTATTATAGTCCTCCTTTAAATTGCTGTTAATATATTTTCACCAATAGCAGTTACTAAATATTGTTTTGTGAATAAGGCTTTCACACTATAGACAATAAGATGGAATACCTGTCATGTAAACAAATATCCCACATGATACAAACATACCACATGATATATGTGTCTGCAGCGTGTCATGTAAACAAATATCCCACATGATACAAACATACCACATGATATATGTGTATGCAGCATGATTGTGGTGTGGTGCGGCGTGACTCCACTACTTAAAATGTATTTAGTCTAGACTGGAATTAGATATGTCACTGCTTTCTGTTTTAAAAGTAGATTCATTATGTTAGCTACATTTTTATATAACAATATTTAACCTAAAGTGCACCAGATGTAAGGTAGCACATGATTACATTTTTCAAAGCAGACTCAATGAATGGTTTAGTTACATTTGAAACATCATAAGAACTATCACTAATAGTGAAAAAATTGGTAGTCAGTAGTCCAGTAGAGATGTCAGACTCTATCGTGAAGTTACCAAATTTTTTAAACGAAAAGTTTCCTCAAAATTGTTTGAGAAAGATGTAGTTCTTGTGTGCGCAGCAAGAAGACGTGCATAGTGTAGTGGCTTAGCAGCATGGTGGTGTGACAGGAAATGCAACACCGCTGCGAAACTGTGGTGACACCATGTGGCAGTCAGCCACCTTAGTGATGGCACCTCCACTAAACACCACATATTACAAAAATCTGGCATGCTGTGGTGGGGACCACTTAATCCTCAATCATATGTGTCTATGTATAAAGCGCACCATCCACAAATAACATTGTCTTCTATCACTGATTGGTGTTTCACAATTGCGGGTCTGTACCTATTCCTTCATTATTGCTTCACTTGACAAAGCATTAAGTTGTGCTGTCATACGTCCAAGTAAGTAGTAGTAATATACAATAAAGAACAAACTAACTGAGAAAAAATGTATGATCTGTACAAGAAAATATACCCGATTCCAAACTAGTGACACAATCCCACAATGAGGCAGTTCTCTACGAGATAATTAGCAATTGAATAAGTGGCTGGCTGGGATCTAATGCAGCTGCAGTGTTCAACACTTTGAGTGGCTCATTACTGTGGTGTAACAATTGTAAACACCAACAGAGTGATATAATGAAAGTTTATTTTATACTGTTTGATTAAACAGTGATTTAGCTCGCATAATGTAAGTTTATTTTATCATTGTATAATGAAACGAAGATTAGACTGTGATTTTCCTCATAAATGTTTACCTTGGTAACATAAAGGCAGCTATTCTTTACATGTATACAAAGATGCCACATGCCCACTCATATTATAAAGAACAGTGCGCCCACTCAAGGGTTAAAACTAGGTTACAAATCAATCTTACTTGCTTCTCATCTACAGCTTCCCTTCCACATCCTTCAACTCTTACAATTACAGTCTGGTTTCTGTATGAGCTTTAAATAAGCTGAAGCTCCCTGGATTTTACCTTTGCTACCTCCTGGCATAAGAAGTCACCCTCATTCAGCCAACAGCCTTGTCAAATAGGGCAGAGGAGCAGATAGAGGTTCAGGACACTCTCTTGCCATTGTGGTAGGAAACTGCTCCTAAAAGGCGGAAGAATCAGCAGTGATCAATGGCATGAGGATGCAGAAAGCAATGGAAATCACTGCATTAAAGACAAATAATGTGTATTCCTAGGACATGTGGCCTGTAACTGAAAAAGCATCATGATGATCTCTCCATTGGCAAAAGGTTTTGGACTAATCCTCCATTCGGATCTCTGAGAGGGGAAGGCCAAAGAGGAGGTGACCAAGATAAAAAGACCAAATAACAAACAAAAGGATAACATTTTATTAGTTGTGGCATGGAATGTTAGAAGTCTGAACGCAGTAGGGAAGCTAGAAAATCTGAAAAGGGAAATGCTAAGGCTCAGTCTAGATATAGTGTGCATGACCAGAGTGAAATGGAAGGAAGACAAGTATTTCTGTATGCGACTGCATCTTTCTTGGTGTATTCCATTGATGAATTCTTCTTGGGTTATCAGCCAAGTTGTGGCGTTGTCTTGTCGCACCGTTTTGATGAGTTTCAAACCCATCATCCTCTGGCGAAGTCTCGGGATGCTGTGTTCTGCATATCTATACAGTTCCTTGGCCATCGTCCGCTTCTGTAGGCTGACCAATCATATTCCTCTGGGGGGTACTGCATCGGTGGTGGTGTGCTGGGGGGGGGGGGGGGGGCACAGTGCGGCCCAGCCTTGAGACCCGGTGGCTATCCAATCTGTCTGCTAAAGATGTGGCACCGAACACCGCCCGCCATAAACCAAAGGTGTTCTACAGATACGTAGATGACACTTTTGTAGTGTGGCCCCATGGCAAGGAAAAACTACAGGAGTTCCTACACCATCTCAATGCGATACATGACAGCATCAAATTCACTATGGAGGTAGAAGAGAATGGCTGACTTCCCTTCTTGGATATTTTGATGAAGAAAAATCTGGATGGTACGTTGGGACACTCAGTCTACAGGAAAAAGATGCACATGGCATTATATCTCAATGCTCAGAGCTGCCACCATTCAGCACAACATAACTCAGTACTGAACACCTTAGTACAAACCGAGCGAGGTGGCGCAGTGGTTAGACACTGGACTCGCATTCGGGAGGACGGCGGTTCAATCCCGCGTCCGGCCATCCTGATTTAGATTTTCCGTGATTTCCCTAAATCACTCCAGGCAAATGCCGGGATGGTTCCTCTGAAAGGGCATGGCCGACTTCCTTCCCCATCCTTCCCTAATCCGATGAGACCGATGACCACGCCGTCTAGTCTCCTTCCCCAAAACAACCAACCAACCAACCTTAGTACAAAAAGCCAAGTCGATCTGTGAGAGTGAGAGTTTGCTGTGTGAGTTAGCGGATCTGCAGGAAACCTTCCGAAAGAACAGCTACACCAAGACAAATAAGATGCACCTTGCATGCAGACAAGAGGCGGGAGGAGAAAGCAGAAAAAGACGAAGAAAAACGTGTGGCGTTTCTGCTGTTTGCTGGACTGCCGACAGCCAAGATTGCAAGAATATTAAAGAACCATGAAATAACAACCATCTTTTGCACACCAAAAAGTCAAAGATGTACTTGGCTCAACCAAAGACCAGCTGGGGTGCAGACCTGCCGGGCATTTGCAATATTGAGTGCAGATATGGGATGGAATATATCGGGCAGACACAATGATGTCTCTCCCAGCGCTGTACTGAACATATCAGGAACGTACGACTAGGAAAGACACAGACAAACAAGTCTGCAGTAGCAGGAGATAGGATTATCAAGGGACACACCTTCGAATTCAGAAAAAAAACAACAACAACAACATGTAGAAGGTGTGCAGTGCCAACGGTTTCTGGAACTTGATCTTCAAAGAGGAAGTGGAGATACGTCTGACAACAATTTGATAAACAGGGATAGCGGTTTTCAGCTCAGTGCAGTGTGAAATCCCGCAATTGACAAAACACATCAGGAACGATCTGATCTGAAGACAGTGGCATCCTCAGACAGATTGGATAGCCACTGGGTCTCAACACCGGGCCATGTCACGTCACGGCCCCACTCCCTCAACCACTGACGTGTTACCCCCTTCCGGAGGAACGTGATTGGCCAGCCTACAGAAGTGGATGACGGTCAAGCAACTATATAGATATGCAGCACAAAGCATCCTGACACTTCGCTAGAAGATGATGGGTACGAAACTCATCGAAACATTGCGACAAGACGACGCCACCACTTGGCTGATAACCCGAGAAGAATTCATCACAAGTATTTCTGATGAGACGACTATAGGGTAATATCAACAGCTGCAGAACATTGTATAATGGGTGTAGGATTCATTATGAATAGTAACATACAGCAGAGAGTTAGTTAATATGAACAGTTCCGCGAAAGGGTTGTTCTCATCAGAATCCACAGCAAACCAACACTGACAACAATAGTTCAGGTAAACATGCCGATGTTGCAAGCAGAGGATGAAGAGATAATGTATATGAGGATACTGAACAGGTAATTCAGTATGTAAAGGGTGATGAAAATCTGTCATGGGAGATCAGAATGCGGTTATAAGAGAAGGAGAAGAAGAAAGGGTTACAGGACAATATGGTCTTGGTACTAGGAATGAGAGAGGAGAAATACTAATTGAGTTTTGCAATGAATATCAGTCAGTAATAGTGAGTATTCTGTTCAAGAATCACAAGAGGAGGAGGTATACTTGGAAATGGCCGGGAGATATGAGAAGATTTCAATTAGATTACATCATGGTCAGGCAGAGATTCCGAAATAAGATATTGGACTGTAAGGCATACCCAGGAGCAGATATACATTCAGATCCAAATTTAGTAATGATGAAGAGTGAGTTAAAGTTTAAGAGACCAGTCAGCAAAAATCAGTGTGGAAAGAAGTGGGATGTGAAAGTACAGAGCAATGAAGAGACATGTTTGAAATCCTCTGAGGTTATAGACAGTAGGCAGTACAGTTGAAAAGGAGTGGACATCTCTAAACAGGGCAATCACAGAATCTGGAATGAAAACCTAGGTCCAAGGAATGCCATCAGACTTATGGAAAACCATCATCCACACAATTTCTAAGATAGCAACAGCTGAAAAGTGAGAGAATTATTGCACAATCAACCTAACTGCTCTTGCATCCATGACAAGAATAACATACAGAAGAATGGAATAGAAAATTGAGGATCTGTTAGATGACAACCAGTTTGGCTTTAGGACAGGTAAAGGCACCAGAGAGGCAGTTCTGACATTGTGGTTGTTAATGGAAGCAAGACTGAAGAAAAATCAAAACAAGTTCATGGGATTTGTCAATCTGGAAAAACCCTTCAACAATGTAAAATGGTGCAAGACGTTTGAAATTCTGGAAAAATAGGGGTAAATTATAGGGAAAGGTGGGTAATATACAATATGTACAATAACCGAAAGGGAACAATAAGAATGGAATACCAAGAATGAAATGCTCAGATTAAGAAGGATGTAAGACAAGGATGAAATATTTTGCCCCTACTGTTCAATCTATACATCAAAGAAGCAATGAGGGAAATAAAAGAAAGGTTCAGGAGTGGGATTAAAATTCAAGGTGAAAGATGTCAATGAAAATATTCACTGATGACATTGCTATCCTCTATGACGTTGATGAAGAAAGGCAGGTTGTGTCAAAGGGAATAAACAGTCTACAGAATATGGATTGAGAGCAAATCATAGAAAGACCAAAGTAATGAGAAGTAGCAGAAAGGAGAATAGCAAGAAATTTTACTTTACAATTGTGGATAACAAAATAGAGGAAGTTAAAGAATACTGCTACCTAGGCAACAAAATAACCTATGACGGACAGAGCAAGGAGGACATCAAAAGCAGATTAGCACTGATGAAAAAGGCATTCCTGGCCAAGAGAGGTCTGCTAGCATCAAACATAGATCTTAATCTGAGAAAAAAAATTTCTGAGAATGTACATCTGGAGCACAGCACTGTATGGTGGTGAGACATGGACTGTGGGGAGAACAGAACAGAACAGAATCGAAGCATCTGAGATGTGGTGCTACAGAAGAATTTTTAAAATTAGGTGGACTGATAAGGTAAGATGTGAAGATTCTCTGCAGAATCGGCAAAGAAAGGAATATTTGGAAAACACTGACAAGAAGAAGGGACACGATGGTAGGACATAAGTTAAGGCATCAGGCGATAACTTCAGGGATGCTAGAGGGAGTTGTAGAGGGTAAAAACTGTAGAGGAAGATGGAGATTAGAATACATCCAGCAAATAATTGAGGACATAGGGTGCAATTGCTATTCTAAGATGAAATGGTTGACACAGGACAGGAACTCGTGGTGGGCCTCATCAAACCAGTCAGAAGACTGATGATTAAAAAAAATCTTTAGAATTTCAAAGACTGTATTATAATCAATATTGTAAAAATCTTTCTCTAAACCTACAAATACTGTAAATGTTGGTTTGCCCTTTATTTGGTCTATCTTCTGAGATAAGTCCTTTGGCAGTTATTGACTCACTTGTTCCTACATTTCTCCAGAACCAAAGCTGATCTTCCACAAGATTGGCTTCTACAAGTTTTTACATTCATCTGTAAATAATTTGTATCAGTATTATGCAACCATGACTCATTAAGCTGATGGTTCAGTAATATTCACACACATCAGCACTTGGATTCTTTGGAATTGTAATTATGACATGCTTCTTGAAATCTGAGGTGGTATCTTGCTTCTCTTCATGACTGATTCTACCAAGAACCTCAATAAGTCTGAGCAAATGTCATCTACTCCAGTAGTCTTGGTTCAGTTTTGGTCTTTTAGTGTGCTGTCAGATTGATCTCACATTATCATATCTGTCAATTCCTCTTCACCTTGTCCCTCTTCTCTTCATGTAATATTGTCCTCAAGTTTGTTTCCCTTGTAGAACCGTTCTACATATTCCTTCCACCTGTCAGCTTTCCCTTCTTTGCTCAGTACTGGCTTGCTGTCTAAGCTCTTGCTATTCATGCAGGTGCTTCTCTTTTCTCTAAAGGTCCCTCCAATTTTTGTGTAGATAGCATCTATATTTCCCCTATTCGTGCATGCTTCTGCAACTTGCCATTTCTCCTCAGATATTTTGCACTTGCTGTCAATTTAATTTTTTAGATGTCTGTATTCCTTTTACTTGCTTCATTTTTATATTACTTCTCTTCAATTAAATTCAGTATCTCATATGTTATTCAAGGATTTCTTCTAGGCCTTGTCTTCGTGCATATTTGATCCTCTGCTTCCTTCACTCTTTCATCTCTCAAAACTACCTTCTCATCTGCAGTTGCATTCCTTTCTTCTGTGTTGATAAATAGTTGCATAATGCTCCCTTTGAAAATCAACATCATGCAGTTCTTTCAATTTACCTAGGACTCATCTATTTGATTTTGTACCTTTCTGGTATTTCTTCAGTTTCAATCTACAGTTCATAGCTAATAAATCATCATCAGAGGCCTCATCTGCTCCTAGAAATGTTTCGCAGTTGAAAATCTGTTTTCCAAATCTCCCTATATTAGCTATCTAAAACCTTTTGTGATCTGCAGGTCTCTTCCATATATGAAAACTTCTATCATGGTTCTTAAAACAAATGTTATCAGTGATTAAATAGTAATCTGTGCAAAATTTGTATAGTTCCTTTCTTTTTCATTCCTCTCTTCAAATTTATCTTCCCCTACTATGTTTCCTCTGCTTACTTTTTCTGCAGTTGAATTCAAACCCCTGTCACAATTAATTAAAAACAAGTCTTATTTAAAGAGCACACATTCCATTCCATTAGACATATATAACAAGGATCTGACTGACTCCATATATTTAACAAAAGACCACTTTTGTATAATGTAATAAATAATAAAATAATGGGAGGCTCAGAGTAGTGATGGCTAACCCACATCTGTATGTAAACAAGATATTTAGCTCTAAAGTTTCAGTCTTTTATGTGTATGTGTGTATGTATGTATGTATTGAACTGGGGACCTAGAAATGATGGAGAGGCTTCGTCCCTGCAGTAGTCCTCAGTAGTTCACAACCCCACCGCTGCCCCACACTGAACCCCGGGCTATTGTGCAGTTCGCCCCCCAGTGGACCCCCCCTCCCCCCTCCACTGGGAACATCTCTTTCCAGATGAGTGTAACTCCAATGTTTGCGTGGTAGAGTAGTTATGGTGTACACATATGTGGAGACAGTGTTTGCGCAACAATTGACGACATAGTGTAACTGAGGTGGAATAAGGGGACCAGCCCACATTCACCAAGGCAGACGGAAAGTCATTTTAAAAACCATCCACAGGCTGATTGGCACGCAGGATCTCAACACTAATCCGCCAGGCGGATTCGCGCTGGGGACAGGCACACCTTCCCACTCGGAGGAGGAGGAGGATATTAGTGTTTAACGTCCCGTCGACAACGAGGTCATTAGAGATGGAGCGCAAGCTCGGGTGAGGGAAGGATGGAGAAGGATATCGGCCGTGCCCTTTCAGAGGAACCATCCCGGCCCGTCCCACTCGGGAAGCTGTGCATTAAACCGCATGGCTAGCCGGGTGTGCAAATTTCAGTCTTACTGAAATATCAACCTAAGTTAATGAACATAGCCTTCATTTCTTGTGGATATAAAGGCATTAAAACAGTTCAACAATTTAAAAGAACAATGGAACTAAGGAAACTATTTTTAATAATTTCAAAAGGTTTGGAAAGTTGTGCATTGTGAAACTTCTTGACTCACATTTTTTTTTTATAGGTGGCTAACCACATCACACAAATAAACGAAAACAAAAACCATTTATTCAGATGCATTGTCACCATATAGCCCAGTATAAGTGTAACTTTCAGCCTTTAGGTTCCTATACAAACATGCCTCACTGAAAGTATATATTGCAAGAGATCCAAACGTTCTTCTTCCCCTTATTTTGTAATAGCTTTGCCTTCTGGGTAAAACAATGGTATGTATCATTGCTGAGGGGTGGTGATTGTTTTCCTCTACCTGACTTTCAAAAATTTATGTCTTTTAAAGGAGAATCTATTTGGAAAGTTTATTAAATAAGTAAGCTCTTTATTTTATTCTTTCGAGCAGCAGCAGCAGCAGCCAATTTCAAGCCAGTTTACGTTTTCTCCATTTAGAGATGTCTTTTGATTTGTGATATCTGCTTCCAGAGCTGAGGATGAGATGAAGCTCACTGGAGTCATTTTGTTAATCACCAACAGTTTTTTTTGCTAATTCTGTCACAGATAGCTACCCACCAGGATAGAATATTTACTCACAATGATCCTTTTTGTCTTTTTTAAAGAAAACTTGTTCGGTTGCAGAGGGGCACAATTAAAAGACAGTTAAACAAAACTTTCAGCCACAACCTTCATCAGCAAAAGAGACACACACTCCAATCACACACACAGGCAAGCACACCTCACACATACATACACATAACCACTAACTCCAGCAGCTCAGGCCAAAATACAACTATCACGTGGGATGCACGCAGAAATCTGGAGGGGGTGGGGAAGGGGAAGTAGTGTACGAGTGAGGTGAGAGATGAATGCTGTCTGACGGAGTGTGCAGGGACTAGAATGCTAAAAGGTACAGCATCAGGAGGTGTGAGGCAGGGAAGTGGGGAAAAATAGGAGCAAAAAAGGAAAGGAGATGGGCAGGTGCAGCGTCAAAGGGTGGCAAACAAAGAGGGTGGGAGATGAGAATGAGATGGTAGGACAGAGGAGGTGGAAACTTTACTGTTGGGTGGAGGGTGTGAGCACAGTATGTTACCATGTGTTGAGGCTGGGATAATTACAGGAGTGGCGGATATGTTGTACGGATAACTCCCATCTGTGCATTTCAGAAAAGCTGGGGGTGAAGGGGAGGATCCAGATGGCTGAGACAGTGAAGCAGTCATTGAAATCAACCATGTTCTGTGCAGCTGCATGTTGTGGCACAGGGTGGTCTACTTTGCTATTGGTCACAGTTTGGCATTGGACCTTCATCCTGGTAGACTGCCAATTGATAGTCATACCAGAATTAAAAGCTGTGCAATGACTGCAGCAGAGATGGTAAATGACATGGCTGCTTTCCCAGGTGACCCAGCCCCTGGTGGGGTAGGATAAATTTGTGATAGGATCAGTATAGGAAGTGCTGAGTGAGTGTATTGGGCTGGTTTCTCACCTAGGTCTTCCACAGGGATATGATCCTTGCGGCAAGGGGTTGGGATTGAGGGTGGCAGAGGGATGGACTAGGATAACTAGGACTGGCTGGTGGCTGGCTCGTACCACTGGACTTGCTGAAACGTTAATCACAAAGTTATTTTAATCAATGTATAGGTAAAGTGCTCTGTAAGTCAAACATGAATACGTGATGAGTAATAGCACCTTACTTTTACCTGGATATCTGTTGTCCTTGTCTTGTTATGAGCTCACATTTATCTTGTTTGTTAACATGGTTAACACTTATCACTTTCCAATTCAGTGCAACATTTATAATTCTGTTAGTAGTGCACAGTGTGCCTCAAAGAAAGTTTTAACACACAACATAATTGGCACTCTTCACCTTCCAATAAGTGTGTATGTTGTTTCCGTAGTTTGAGGAGTTGGATTTCCTTTAATGTGACCTCTTCCTGTTGACTCATTACGGACATATTTTTCATTGCACAATATATTTTGCATATACATTGCAGTTTTCTTGTGATGTATCCTTATGACAATTTAAAGACAACCACAGGGCCTTTTTGAACATGACCTTTCTGGAACAAGCTTACCAGCTTTTGCACAAGGTTGCACAAATAAAAGTATCCCATGTAAGTATGAAGGAAATGCAGTGAAATTACAGAAACAAAGACCTGAAATAGACTTACCATTTATGTAGAATGACAAATTCAGTGAAAAATACATTTATAGAAGATGCTGAACGTGATCCCCTGCAACATCAATACACAGTTGTGCACAACTGAGCATATTCGGATACACCCAATGTAAAGTCCGGATATTGGTGGCAGCAACTTCACGGGTGGTGATGTCTTTCAGTTCCTGTATTGTTTGTGTATTTGTTTCATAAACCTTCCTCTTCATATGTCCCTACAGGAAAAAAAAAAACTACCATCCAGTAAGAATGAATGGACAGAGGCAGAGGGTGTAGTGTTGCAACACACAATATCCTGTTGCAGAGCAAGCTTTACAACATGACAGTCATGACCTCGATGCCTGTTTCACCACATGCACCATCTGGATTCTTCCCCAGACGCCAGTTTCTCAGAACTCAGCAGGTGAGAACTAGCGTTACAATATGTCCTTGATTCTCCCCAGCCACCTGGCCTTAATTTACATTAATTCCTTCCATCATGGCATTTCCTCACAGTAACTACCCGTTTCTTCACTCCATTTTAGTTTTCTACATCTTTTATTTTTACCAGCCCCTTCCCACCTCTGTTACATACAATGCACTTACCTTTTCACTCTTATCAACTCGTGCATGATATTTTAGCAGTAATCTCTGTCTTGCATATTACCCTGCCTTCCACATTTATGCTCTCAGGTTTACAAATCTCATTCAATGCAGTCCCCAACAATCAGTCTCCCCTGACCCAGGTTTCTGGGTGGCTTTTCCGAACTGTATCCCTTTTCCTAAACCTCTCCAGTCCTTTTCCTACATCCTTCTTCCTTCCGCTTCATCTCTTCTGCTGCACCGTAAGCTTGCATAAGTTAAACCTTGTTTTTAAGTGTCTGTGTGTGTGTATGAGTTTTTGTGGGAGCACATACACATGTACATGCGTGCGTGTTCTCCTGCCGCTGCTTGGTGAGTAGATTTTATCTATCCAATTGCATTATATTGTCAAAAATTAATTATTTTTGTTGTTATACTAACCCATATACTGAGTTATTTGGTTATGCAATGAATTAATGATAGCATGTATATACAATAGTCAATAATTGGACTTCTATAGCAGCTTTTTCAGAGTATGAAATCTGCTCCTTTTGAAACATGCCACCTATCTGATGGTACACTCTTTGACATAAATCTCGACCGGCGGCCGGCCGACGCAGAGGCTAAGTACGCGCCGATCGCGGCATGGGACAAATAAACTGGCCACCTCGCTAATTCTCTAAGTCCGGTAAGCTGCACAATCTGGCAACACTGTAGACTGCGGCACTTCCTTGAGCAAAACTTGACCCATGATGGAGAAACTATAGGCTGATTGCGCCTGTGGTCTAGCGGTAGCGTGCGTTGTTTCTGTTCATAATGTCAGTGGATCGAGAGCAGCTGGCATAAAATATTTTTATAGCCTCTTCTGCCTGAATACTGAACACGTGAATGTAATAGTAGCGCAGATTCAATCTATTTCGCTTTCTAACACACCGATATCAAAATTTTGTCCAGTAACCATTTTGGGGCAGATTTCCTGCAGACTGTCCTCCTCTGGACGCCGTATGCGGCAAAGCTCCGGGATCCATTTGCTGGCTACTGGCAGCGGCCGTGGCAACAGCAGCGGCGCTGCACTCCCCCGTTCTTTATCGAAAGCGCCTGCTACTGCTCATCGCTTTAGATGATTTAAAATGCTTTATTATTAAATGTTGCTCCACAGAAAATTTCTACAATTTCCATTCATGCTCAAAAGCAACGGAGACAGACGCCCTGATTAGTAGGCGGGTATTATATTACATTAATCGGCAAGAACTGAGTATGGCCCGAAATTAATTTTATAGACTGGGGCGAAATTAAACCACCTCACTACATTCGATGAATTTATAAATGCTTCATACCTCGTTTCTTTTCCTTTCAAACTCAATTATTTGTGCAAATTTTGGTCAATGTTTGGATGTTTTCGTCAAGCCAGAGTGAGCGTCTGTGGTGTAAAGTGTATTACAGTTCTTGTTTCATTCCTTATGGTAAGTCTATGCGATAAACTGTGTGAATACCTTGCAATGCATGCTCTGTAGCAGTGCAGGAACACTGCACATTTGGAGTTCCATGTATGGGTTCATGAAGTATTTATTGTTGATCGGAAGTGATAGTTACGGTCATCAGATTTAAACCAGAAAAATTTGTCGTTTTGAAGGTTTCAGAGAACGGAAAGGAATTGCTAACGCCGGTGTTAGAAAACGTCTACAGTTAAATGCTATTGCAAAAATTTAGAAGAAGGGAACTATATTAATGAACATGTGCACTTCATAAACAACCTTCTGACATGTTAGACCTATATGACGAACAAAGCTCAATTTATATCGTTGACAGTCGGTTTGAATCTTTTCAGGACCTATTTTACAGTGAAGCACCTTGGAATTTGCAAAGTCGAATCGGACGAAGGTTGATGTTTAAAGGCATTCTTCAGATTTCGCATAAGAAATTTTTATTAGCAGTTTGCAACTCCATTAATTAAAATGGAAAGTAAAAGGTTGTAGTCAGCGGCTTCTACCGTGATTCGAACTGCTATGTCTTATAGTACAAGCACTGCAAAGCACAAGGGAACCTCTGAGCTAACGACACACTAGCGGCCAGAGGCGGACTATAGTCACTGTGATGTTGCCTGAGCCTCAAAACGCAACAAACACACAGAGGAGGTGGAGATTACTGTTTTAACGTCCCGTCGACAACGATGTCATTAGAGACGGAGCACAAGCTCGGATTAGGGAAGGATGGGGAAGGAAGGAAGGAAATCGGCCGTGCCCTTCCTAAGGAACCACCCCGGCATTTGCCTGAAGCGATTTAGGGAAATCATTGAAAACCTAAATCAGGGTGGCCGGGCGCGGGATTGCACCGTCGTCCTCCCGAATGCTCACACAAACAGGTGTTACTTATGTGAAGAACGCCGTTCTTGGAGTCCAGAAATTAAATATACTTTCTAATTGTGTCATCTTGCAGTGGATTATATCGTACGAGTCTTCGATGTGGGAAACGAATGTCAAGTGAATTTAGCGAGGTAACGCCGACCTACACCCGGAAGTAAATGCACTATCAGAGTGTTGACAAATACTTGCTACGACGCTGCCATTTCTCGGCTCTCTGATGAGGCAGCTCTTCAGCGAAATGCTTGCCGTGATTCTCCGATACGGTTCTTCAGAGTGGAGACGCGCGCGCACGTTTGGTTTTTATGCGGCGTTCTCCCCTGATGGTTTCTGACGTCGCCTTGTGGGCTATGTATACATATGAGACATTCAATTATCATTAATCCAGAATGATACAAGTTTCAGCTTCCGGCGTGGAAGAAGGTTGTTGACGCCGACATTATATCATTTCAACGCAGGGAAAGCAAAACGGATCATTCAATGTTTCTCATTCAACATAAAGCATGTGAGATAAATTTCCGTAACGTTCATAATCATCTAAAAATACAAACGAAGTAAAAATACACCGGAAGCTTATTCGAATTGAATATAACGTAAGATACCAAACGCTTTGCACCTCGATGTCGAATTTGTCCACTTGCAATCTTTTGCAGCATACACATAGAATGTCATGATTACCACGAGAATGAAGAAATATGTTGGTAAGGATGGAAGCTAGAAAGGAGGCAGTCAACAAATATTCTATTCCTCATGGCATACATTTCATTTGACACGTAAGAAGAGGTAAAGCGGGAATTTACTTTCGTTAACACGAAAGATATGCCACACATATTGATAACGAGGAAGTCTGCGTCTTCATACGTTTCCTTAGCAAATGTCAACTTTAAATTGCATAACGCAAACATTTTTAACAGACGCGAATTCCTACCCAGCATCTATTGTCCCTGTTAACGAACGACGAGAGATGTTAAATATTGCTTCTTCACAAGTAACTTACTTGAAATGCCGTGAGGTAAAGCTGTGTGTTGGACACGGATTCGAACCCGGAACCCAATCGGATTGCTATCGAAGCACAGTCAAGTGTGACATATCGGAATTTTGCGGCAGTAGCTAGATGTTTTAACTGAAATGACGAGACGAAACATTAATTTTTTCCTTCCCAGGACTCCAACCCGGCACCTATCGCTGTTATATTCTAGAGAAAACGAACGTTAAATATGGGTTTGTTGCACCAGCAGTGACATGTGAGCATGTTTGAACTGAAATAATATGACGAAGAGTTCAGCGCTCACTGGGAATAGAGCCCCACACATATCGTTGTTGACTACACACAAAGAGAAGTCAGCTACCGAATTTTTCTCCACCAGCTGCTCAGAATAGCATCTTGAACTTACAGTCATCTCGCAAATAGTTCTGTGTCTCACTGGGAGTTAAAAACGTCAGATATCGTTAGTGTTGACAGCGAATGAAAATACATTAAAAATCAAAATTATTATCCACCAGCAGATAGGTGTTCTCATGATAGAGCTTGATAATACATAATTAAATCTTTAGTGCCGCGCCAGGATTCGATCCCATTCACGCGTAATATGTGAAGGTGTTGAGGAATCTGCAGTTTTGAACAAACAACAAATTGTAGCCAAGCTGTATTGCCACGAAGGGATCAAATTCCGCGTTAAGGGCGGTCTGAGTTGCATTCCCAGTTCAGAACCAATTTTATCGACATACAGAAGCTCAAATAAAAGATGGAATAAGTGTCCTGTGACCATACATAGCGTTTGTGTCGTCACTTGAAATAAATAACTAGTATAAGAAAGGTTACTGGTGATAGAGTTTCTACATGTCGCCACTCCAGACTTTATCGTGGTTCAACCTACCGTCTACTTGGTAAAGAAGGAATATCATCTTTAATGTGAATTTTCAGACCACGCAGCCATTCTATCTCCTTCACTTGGTGTAGCCAGGAGAGAATGGAATCTGTCTCTCCCTATCTAAAATCATTGAGAGAAGTGGGAATCGAACCCAGACCATAGGTATAACAACCTACCATCCGTCCAACAGACCACGAAATCCTCTTCTCTGCGAGTCATTTTTCTATCGTAACGCAGTTGCGCCACACTGGATGAGAATTCTGACACACAGGCTCCCTGTAGTAATTTGCAGCATGTTCAGTAAATTCATTTATTTGGTTGACCAGATCACCATGAACTAGCTGCCTCGGCTACCCAGTGCATACATTCGACTATTTTGTAATCACAGAAATAAAATCACGTAACTGGCACCTACACACAACTGCCAACAGTGTAGGATGCAGAAGTTTAAATAGGAAGTGTTCCTTTCCACTTGAGCTATTCTATTGCGCTATCTGTTACTAGAAAACGTCGCTCAGTCCAAAAGAAAAGCTGTAACTGTTTGTCTCTCAGAAGTCAAGACCTGGCCATATGCATAATCTCACAGTGCTGTGGAATCCAAAAGTTCTGGAGGAATAGTTGCCGAGCTCTGGAGCTGTTGTAGCTACGTGTCAGCTTGTAGCATAGATAAGATGTCGCGAGTTCGAATACATTCAGTGCTACATTTAATAAAACGCAATTCTGCTCTCTGCTGAAGTTATCAATCTAATGGAACTTTGAACATAATGCCCTTCACTTCTCAACCCAAAGTAGTCACATGTGGAAAAAGGACTAACTACTGTGACATTTTGATCTATTCAGGTTTAATAGACAGCAGGCAGCAGATGCATCTCGAAGATGTGCAGGGAGAGCACATCGTGCCATAATATGTCAGAAAAGTATTTTCTACATTAGCTGTCGTGTGGTAGTGATATTTTATTCTTCTTCAAACTTTGACAGCTTTAACTCAGAACAAGTTTTCTACATGCATGTAATCAATAAACTGCATGTGCATTGTCAGACTGTCATAGGTAACATCAGAGAATTCGCATATATCGTTGATGATTAATTTCTCTCTCATGTTTACTATTGTTTTTACAACACTAAAGGAAACCTTACGAAAATTGTGCACTGTATTATAAGAAATGAAATAAAACTTACCATGATAACCTTACGACGAAAGTATCTGTTCACAAGCATGCCTCTATCGACACGAATTAGTAAAATACTACTCAGTTAGATTTTGATTGGGTCTGTGTTTAATTGGTATGCTGTGTCATACTCAAGAGGTATGCAAATGTGGCATTTCATAAATATAGTTACGTATTCCTAGAAACCCAAAATTCGCTTGTCAGCAGCGGAAAGAGGCGTTACCTGTTGTGCAGCATTGTAAGTTTTTCAACATTGCACTATGAACTGAAAGTGTTTTCTTGCGATTTCCTTATTGATGTTTGATCTGACTGCTTGTAGCTCTTTCACAGAAGGGATAAAAACGTTACAGTCAGTGAGACTGGAACTGCGAACCATAACAGACGCTGTTTCACAGGTCAGCACGTTACCACAGAGCTGGCGAGGAGGTATGGGTCTCAGCTTCCTATTTTGAGGGCAATAGTAACTAGAACTCGTAAACTGCTATTTAAAGGTCGAGATTAGTTGCGATTTCCACCTGCAACGACTTTCCTGGGCTGAAAACCGTAAATTTTCAATCTTTTGTTACCCTTCAAGCGATAATAACTCAGATTATTCAATGGAAATGACAGGTAAAATCAAGTGAACTTTGAGGCTTAATTCCGTGCACACCAGGAAGTAACTCGTCGATCACAGAGTTGCCAAACATACGTTGCCTTTTTGCCAAATCTCAGTTACAGTACCAGCAGGAAGAAGACGAACCGATGTGATCCTACAGCGGTCTGGGAAGTGACCATAGCTGGTGTCTCCAAGTCGCAGCTGCTACGGCCTGGAATACGTAATGCGTCTGATTCGCTTTCTGTAACTAGGTTTAGGGACTGCAGCGTAGTTACTAATAATAATCAGAACTGACTTCAAACTGAGCATCATAAATCAGTAACTCTCATTGTTGTTTTTATGTTTCTTTCGTAAGTGTACTCAAAACTAAGGAGAGAGAGAGAGAGAGAAATAAAAAGCAATGAGAGAGAGTGTAAAAAATTGTTGTAAAGAAATTGAATCATGGTATTTAAAGAAATCTTTCATTAAAATGACACGTTCCACATCATTACGAAATGTCGTATTCATGATCTATGGAACAAGAGGTAATCTAATGTAATCTAATCTAATCTAATCTAATCACATCATATTGATGATTAGCCATGAAGGGTCATGAATTATCGAAATTTTTGCCAATACCAGGAACCAAATCTAAACTTGAAAATAAAAGACGACAATTTTTGTAATAAATCGTGACTCCTGTCAAGACCCTTTCGTCCCTGTTATCTAACCACGAAAGATGTCTGATATACCTCCATTCTGAAGTAACAAAGTGTGCATGCATTTAAAGATGAAGTCCATGATGTGAAGTTCTGTGACGGAGATACGAACCCAACACATAATCCGATTGTTAACTAAGAAAAATCAAATGTTACGTATCGGTTTTTCTTACGAGCCGCTAGGTGTCTGAATCTAAAATAAGGATACAAACTTTTGTGCCTAAGCGACAATCGAACTGCACACCTACCGTGCATCCACGAATATAGCGTAAGTATCAGTTGCTTACTCATGAACAGTAAGATGTGTGCGTGTTTGACCAGAAATAACGACACCTGTTGCGATTGTTGGCAACACATGAACAGACATTGAAATTGCGCGTTAATTTTCACTAGCAGGTCGGTGTGCACTTGATAAAGCTAGAAATGAAATTATGAATATGTTTGTACTGGATCAGGTTTCAGACCCACATACTTACCTTTGGAGGAGACCTAGAGAAGATTGCAGTCTTGGGAAAAGGAACGAAATGACTGAACTATACTGTTCCGAGAGATTCAGATCCTCGAAAGAGGAGGTACGAATTCGAATCACAGTCCAGCACCAAATTTTTAAACGTCTCTAGTTCAATCAAGTACAAGTAAAATAAGAGCCCTGTCCCTTTAAATGGCTATCGGTTCATCAAATAAAATAAAATTTGCTAATGTAAGTAAGCTTACTGGCGACTGTATTTCTGTTTACCATGATTTCCACTGTGTCATTTCCCAACGTAAACCGGCTCTGCCCAGTTGGTAATGAAGGAACGTGATGTTTAATGTGGATTCTGGATTATAACGTCTTTCTCTTGAGGTTACCAGAGGTAAAATAAATATGTTTGTGCCTCTTAAAAGTAAATGCCTGAACCCACGCATTGCACCTGTGATAGCTCGTTCCACCAGACCATTGTGGTCACATTACCCAGCCCCAGGAAGTTTGCTGTAACGGATGATGTGCTTAGCTTACAAAATTAGTCATGGTGGAAAAAATGCGAGTCTATTAAATGGTCAAGTAGAAGCAAGCTTCTGACGCAGAGATTATGCTATTCTCATGTCAGCAGGATGTGAAGACTCTTCTAGGCATCATAGGCTGGATGTGAAGCCATTTTGATTTTTCACAAATTCAGCAAATTTCTTAGTTCGCGAAAATCCACTGTGAAGTGTGAAGTTGCCGGATAATTCGATTATTACTGTTATTATTAATGTAATTTTATTCATACCGCTGCTGGAACACGACCGTAGTCTTGAGGTAAAACGAGAGACCAGCTAATATGACATCTGGCGACCGAAAGCACATATCGACAAAATTTTTATCGCCCCTTTCCTCTCGGTGCTGAAGCTATGAGTGTAATTCAAGCGAATCTACAATATCATATTAGCTGGTCTCGCGTTTTACCTCAAGACTACGGTCATAGTCAAGAGTAATGTACTAAGACTAGAGTCAATTGCTTTTTATTTCTCTCTCTCTCTCTCTCTCCTTAGTTTTGAGTACACTTACGAAAGAAACATAAAAACAACAATGAGCGTTACTGATTTATGATGCTCAGTTTGCAGTCAGTTCTGAGTATTATTAGTAACTACGCTCCAGTCCCTAAACCTAGTTACAGAAAGCGAATCAGACGCATTACGTATTCCAGGCCGTAGCAGCCGCGACTTGGAGACACCAGCTATGGTCACTTCCCAGACTGCTGTAGGATCACATCGGTTCGTCCTCTTCCTGCTGGTACTGTAACTGAGATTTGGCAACAAGGCAACGTATGTTTGGCAACTCTGTGATCGACGAGTTACTTCCTGGTGTGCACGGAATTAAGCCTCAAAGATCACTTGATTTTACCTGTCATTTCCATTGAATAATCTGAGTTATTATCGCTTGAAGGGTAACAAAAGATTGAAAATTTACGGTTTTCAGCCCAGGAAAGTCGTTGCAGGTGGAAATCGCAACTAATCTCGACCTTTAAATAGCAGTTTACGAGTTCTAGTTACTATTGCCCTCAAAATAGGAAGCTGAGACCCATACCTCCTCGCCAGCTCTGTGGTAACGTGCTGACCTGTGAAACAGCGTCTGTTATGGTTCGCAGTTCCAGTCTCACTGACTGTAACGTTTTCATCCCTTCTGTGAAAGAGCTACAAGCAGTCAGATCAAACATCAATAAGGAAATCGCAAGAAAAACACTTTCAGCTCATAGTGCAATGTTGAAAAACTTACAATGCTGCACAACAGGTAACGCCTCTTTCTGCTGCTGACAAGCGAATTTTGGGTTTCTAGGAATACGTAACTATATTTATGAAATGCCACATTTGCATACCTCTTGAGTATGACACAGCATACCAATTAAACACAGACCCAATCAAAATCTAAGTGAGTAGTATTTTACTAATTCGTGTCGATAGAGGCATGCTTGTGTACAGATACTTTCGTCGTAAGGTTATCATGGTAAGTTTTATTTCATTTCTTATAATACAGTGCACAATTTTCGTAAGGTTTCCTTTAGTGTTGTTAAAACAATAGTAAACATGAGAGAGAAATTAATCATCAACGATATATGCAAATTCTCTGATGTTACCTATGACAGTCTGACAATGCACATGCAGTTTATTGATTACATGCATGTAGAAAACTTGTTCTGAGTTAAAGCTGTCAAAGTTTGAAGAAGAATAAAATATCACTACCACACGACAGCTAATGTAGAAAATACTTTTCTGACATATTATGGCACGATGCGCTCTCCCTGCACAGCATCGAGCTGCATCTGCTGCCTGCTGTCTATTAAACCTGAATAGAACAAAATGTCACAGTAGTTAGTCCTTTTTCCACATGCGACTACTTTGGGTTGAGAAGTGAAGGGCATTATGTCCAAAGTTCCATTAGATTGATAACTTCAGCAGAGAGCAGAATTGCGTTTTATTAAATGTAGCACTGAATGTATTCGAACTCGCGACATCTTATCTATGCTACAAGCTGACACGTAGCTACAACAGCTCCAGAGCTCGGCAACTATTCCTCCAGAACTTTTGGATTCCACAGCACTGTGAGATTATGCATATGGCCAGGTCTTGACTTCTGAGAGACAAACAGTTACAGCTTTTCTTTTGGACTGAGCGACGTTTTCTAGTAACAGATAGCGCAATAGAATAGCTCAAGTGGAAAGGAACACTTCCTATTTAAACTTCTGCATCCTACACTGTTGGCAGTTGTGTGTAGGTGCCAGTTACGTGATTTTATTTCTGTGATTACAAAATAGTCGAATGTATGCACTGGGTAGCCGAGGCAGCTAGTTCATGGTGATCCGGTCAACCAAATAAATGAATTTACTGAACATGCTGCAAATTACTACAGGGAGCCTGTGTGTCAGAATTCTCATCCAGTGTGGCGCAACTGCGTTACGATAGAAAAATGACTCGCAGAGAAGAGGATTTCGTGGTCTGTTGGACGGATGGTAGGTTGTTATACCTATGGTCTGGGTTCGATTCCCACTTCTCTCAATGATTTTAGATAGGGAGAGACAGATTCCATTCTCTCCTGGCTACACCAAGTGAAGGAGATAGAATGGCTGCGTGGTCTGAAAATTCACATTAAAGATGATATTCCTTCTTTACCAAGTAGACGGTAGGTTGAACCACGATAAAGTCTGGAGTGGCGACATGTAGAAACTCTATCACCAGTAACCTTTCTTATACTAGTTATTTATTTCAAGTGACGACACAAACGCTATGTATGGTCACAGGACACTTATTCCATCTTTTATTTGAGCTTCTGTATGTCGATAAAATTGGTTCTGAACTGGGAATGCAACTCAGACCGCCCTTAACGCGGAATTTGATCCCTTCGTGGCAATACAGCTCGGCTACAATTTGTTGTTTGTTCAAAACTGCAGATTCCTCAACACCTTCACATATTACGCGTGAATGGGATCGAATCCTGGCCCGGCACTAAAGATTTAATTATGTATTATCAAGCTCTATCATGAGAACACCTATCTGCTGGTGGATAATAATTTTGATTTTTAATGTATTTTCATTCGCTGTCAACACTAACGATATCTGACGTTTTTAACTCCCAGTGAGACACAGAACTATTTGCGAGATGACTGTAAGTTCAAGATGCTATTCTGAGCAGCTGGTGGAGAAAAATTCAGTAGCTGACTTCTCTTTGTGTGTAGTCAACAACGATATGTGTGGGGCTCTATTCCCAGTGAGCGCTGAACTCTTCGTCATATTATTTCAGTTCAAACATTCTCACATGTCACTGCTGGTGCAACAAACCCATATTTAAAGTTTGTTTTCTCTAGAATATAACAGCGATAGGTGCCGGGTTGGAGTCCTGGGAAGGAAAAAATTAATGTTTCGTCTCGTCATTTCAGTTAAAACATCTAGCTACTGCCGCAAAATTCCGATATGTCACACTTGACTGTGCTTCGATAGCAATCCGATTGGGTTCCGGGTTCGAATCCGTGTCCAACACACAGCTTTACCTCACGGCATTTCAAGTAAGTTACTTGTGAAGAAGCAATATTTAACATCTCTCGTCGTTCGTTAACAGGGACAATAGATGCTGGGTAGGAATTCGCGTCTGTTAAAAATGTTTGCGTTATGCAATTTAAAGTTGACATTTGCTAAGGAAACGTATGAAGACGCAGACTTCCTCGTTATCAATATGTGTGGCATATCTTTCGTGTTAACGAAAGTAAATTCCCGCTTTACCTCTTCTTACGTGTCAAATGAAATGTATGCCATGAGGAATAGAATATTTGTTGACTGCGTCCTTTCTAGCTTCCATCCTTACCAACATATTTCTTCATTCTCGTGGTAATCATGACATTCTATGTGTATGCTGCAAAAGATTGCAAGTGGACAAATTCGACATCGAGGTGCAAAGCGTTTGGTATCTTACATTATATTCAATTCGAATAAGCTTCCGGTGTATTTTTACTTCGTTTGTATTTTTAGATGATTATGAACGTTACGGAAATTTATCTCGCATGCTTTATGTTGAATGAGAAACATTGAATGATCCGTTTTGCTTTCCCTGCGTTGAAATGATATAATGTCGGCGTCAACAACCTTCTTCCACGCCGGAAGCTGAAACTTGTATCATTCTGGATTAATGATAATTGAATGTCTCATATGTATACATAGCCCACAAGGCGACGTCAGAAACCATCAGGGGAGAACGCCGCATAAAAACCAAACGTGCGCGCGCGTCTCCACTCTGAAGAACCGTATCGGAGAATCACGGCAAGCATTTCGCTGAAGAGCTGCCTCATCAGAGAGCCGAGAATTGGCAGCGTCGTAGCAAGTATTTGTCAACACTCTGATAGTGCATTTACTTCCGGGTGTAGGTCGGCGTTACCTCGCTAAATTCACTTGACATTCGTTTCCCACATCGAAGACTCGTACGATATAATCCACTGCAAGATGACACAATTAGAAAGTATATTTAATTTCTGGACTCCAAGAACGGCGTTCTTCACATAAGTAACACCTGTTTGTGTGAGCATTCGGGAGGACGACGGTGCAATCCCGCGCCCGGCCACCCTGATTTAGGTTTTCAATGATTTCCCTAAATCGCTTCAGGCAAATGCCGGGATGGTTCCTTAGGAAGGGCACGGCCGATTTCCTTCCCCATCCTTCCCTAATCCGAGCTTGTGCTCCGTCTCTAATGACATCGTTGTCGACGGGACGTTAAAACAGTAATCTCCACCTCCTCTGTGTGTTTGTTGCATTTTGAGGCTCAGGCAACATCGCAGTGACTATAGTCCGCCTCTGGCCGCCAGTGTGTCGTTAGCTCAGAGGTTCCCTTGTGCTTTGCAGTGCTTGTACTATAAGACATAGCAGTTCGAATCACGGTAGAAGCCGCTGACTACAACCTTTTACTTTCCATTTTAATTAGTGGAGTTGCAAACTGCTAGTAAAAATTTCTTATGCGAAATCTGAAGAATGCCTTTAAACATCAACCTTCGTCCGATTCGACTTTGCAAATTCCAAGGTGCTTCACTGTAAAATAGGTCCTGAAAAGATTCAAACCGACTGTCAACGATATAAATTGAGCTTTGTTCGTCATATAGGTCTAACATGTCAGAAGGTTGTTTATGAAGTGCACATGTTCATTAATATAGTTCCCTTCTTCTAAATTTTTGCAATAGCATTTAACTGTAGACGTTTTCTAACACCGGCGTTAGCAATTCCTTTCCGTTCTCTGAAACCTTCAAAATGACAAATTTTTCTGGTTTAAATCTGATGACCGTAACTATCACTTCCGATCAACAATAAATACTTCATGAACCCATACATGGAACTCCAAATGTGCAGTGTTCCTGCACTGCTACAGAGCATGCATTGCAAGGTATTCACACAGTTTATCGCATAGACTTACCATAAGGAATGAAACAAGAACTGTAATACACTTTACACCACAGACGCTCACTCTGGCTTGATGAAAACATCCAAACATTGACCAAAAGTTGCACAAATAATTGAGTTTGAAAGGAAAAGAAACGAGGTATGAAGCATTTATAAATTCATCGAATGTAGTGAGGTGGTTTAATTTCGTCCCAGTCTATAAAATTAATTTCGGGCCATACTCAGCTCTTGCCGATTAATGTAATATAATATCCGCCTACTAATCAGGGCCTCTGTCTCCGTTGCTTTTGAGCGTGAATGGAAATTGTAGAAGTTTTCTGTGGAGCAACATTTAATAATAAAGCGTTTTAAATCATCAAAAGCGATGAGCGGTAGCAGGCGCTTTCGATAAAGAACGGGGGAGTGCAGCGCCGCTGCTGTTGCCACGGCCGCTGCCAGTAGCCAGCAAATGGATCCCGGAGCTTTGCTGCATACGGCGTCCAGAGGAGGACAGTCTGCAGGAAATCTGCCGCAAAAAGGTTACTGGATAAAATTTTGATATCGGTGTGTCACAAAGCGAAATAGATTGAATCTGTGCTACTATTACATTCACGTCTTCAGCATTCAGACAGAAGAGGCTATAAAAATATTTTATGCCAGCTGCTCTCGATCCACTGACATTATGAACAGAAACAACGCACGCTACCGCTAGACCACAGGCGTAATCAGCCTAGGGGCTCTATCATGGGTCAAGTTTTCCTCCAGGAAGTGCTCAGTCTGCAGTGTTGCCAGATTGTGCAGATAACCGGACTTAGAGAATTAGCGAGTTGGCCAGTTTTTTTGTCCCATGTCGCGATCGGCGCGGACTTAGCCTCTGAAGCGGCCGGCCGCCGGTCGAGTTTTATGTCAAAGAGTGTACATCCAACTACCAATTAAGATCAGTGATCTCTTGTGTAGTATCTGCCATTTTCGAATGTGAGTTAGCTTTTTGTGTGGCTGTGACATCGTCGTTTCACTGAGGAAGCCATTTCCATTTTGGTTCGAGAATTGCTTCACGATGGCAGCAACTCTGAATTCCTTGTACACCGTTAAGCATTTCTGGGATGAATGGAACTGATTATCCCTACTAGATAGTAGAGGAATCTCATTTTTTAAAAAAAATTTTGTGTGTCATGAAAGGAGGATATAAGTTGAACATCAACAAAAGCAAAATGACGAAAATGGAATGTAGTTGAATTAAATCAGGTGGTGCTCAGGGAGTTAGATTAGGAAATTAGACACTTAGAGCAGTAGATGAGTTTTGCTATTTGGGCAGCAAAATAACTGATAATGGTTGAGGTAGACGGGATATAAAATGTAGACTGGCAATGGCAGGAAAGCAAATTTGAAGAAGAGAAATTTGTTAACATGGAGTATATATTTAAGTGTCAGGAAGCCTTTTTTGAAAGTATTTGTATGGAGTGTAGCCATGGATGTAAGTGAAACATGTACGATAAACAGTTTAGACAAGAAGAGAATAAAAGCTTTCTAAATGTAGGGCTACAGAAGAATTCTGAAGATTAGACAGATCGATCATATGCATAATGAGGAGGTGCTGAATAGCACTGGGGAGACAGGAAATTTGTGGCACAACTTGACCAAAAGAAGGGATCTGCGACATCAAGGGATCACCAATTTAGTACTGGAGGAAGAGTGGAGCGTAAAAATAGTAGAGGGAGACCAAGAAATGAATATACTACGCAGATTAAGAAGGATGTAGATTGCAGTACTTACTTGGAGATGATAAGGCTTGCACAGACAGAGTCAAGGAGAACTGCATCAAACCAGTCTTTGGACTGAAGACCACAAGAACAACAACAACAACAACAACAATAAAAATATGTACATAATGCTCTAAGCCACCTAATTTATGTATAAATATATTGGATATAAGCTTACTGGACAAAAAATTAGTCCCCCAGATTGTACAAGCACCTATGAGTCACTAAGCCTTTACTGATAGTGCACTGATTGAGTCACATGATCAACAGTGTGTGCACTGCCTCTATGTGAGCATAAAGCAGTAGCCATCAGTGAGACATTAAGGTTTCAAGTTATATTGTAGGTAAACATGAATATATGAGAGGAAGTGACAAAGTAGCAAACGGGGCAATCATATTTGGCTGTGCCCATGGTCGTAAGGTGTGTCAAGTTGCTGGATCTATTGGTGTTTGTCAGCAGATTGTTCAGTGTGTCTACAGGACTTGGCGTAACACATGTGGCCACAAAACATAACGTCAGATTTGTGGTCACAAAAAGATCCTGACTGAGAGGGACCTGAGATGTGTTTCACTGTTTATGAATCAAATTGCTTCCAAATCCAAAAGCAATTCTGCAGGCAGTGAATGAAAGTTTACTCCAACCCATCAGCAAGAGAACATTTTGATAAGAAGTGCATGCATTTGGAGCTGGTCACCTCACATGAGGCCACTGCTAACACAGGCACACAAAGAAGATGACAGTACAGGTCACTGGGCTGGAAGAATATGTGACTGATTTTCTGAATGCTCCCCCACCCTATTACATCTCATTTGGCCTGCAAAATCATTGAATTGAAAGCAATGGAAAATCTGTGGGACATGTTGGAATAGTGGGTAAAATACTGATATCAGCATCCCTGCAATTGGATGGATTAGTACGATCAGATCCTAAGAGTGTTGTGTAACCTGGAAGAACAGAACAATCTTGTGGACTACAAATCAGGTAGTTATCAAGTCCAGGAGAGGAAATACATGGCATTAAATGATTCTTGAAATGATTTCCCTATGGGGTGACTAATTTTTTTGTCCGAGCTTACAATTATGCACACATGAAAAAATAAGAGTTGCAGATGCAGAACAGATAACAATTAAAAAAGATAAAAGCTTACATGAAGGAGCAACAACTAGGAATCCACGATGAAGTTGGATCTCAAGCCATGTCTCATAAAACTTTATTTTTAAAACTTTGGTATAATAATTCTACATAACATATTATAAGGTACAACATAGTTTACATGTCTTGGTACATGGAGATTCAATACACACACAAGTATATGCACTTTTTACAAGATACTCATCTTAAACAACAATTATTTAGTTAGATGCATTTTAGAGTATCACAGTGGAAGAGATCTCTTGAACAAGTTCCACCTGCTAATTAAGTTTTGTTCTCAACAAGAAATGGTGAAACCTCTAAAAATTTTTCACACATGTTTACTTCATCACTGAATTTTAAAAACATATCTATTTATTGTAAAATATTTGCAATTTTTAGGCACATCACAACTCTAAAGTAACAAATCCTATCAAAGGATATGGACAAAGCTGTTCGCGCAGGCTAACTCACAATACAAATTACAAATTTTTTACATGAAACATTCTCAGACTTGCAACTTAAGAGAGCCAACATAAGCTCCATCTCCTTTATATCTGCCAAGCAGTGCAAGCATGCCAAGTTTACGTTGATTGCAAAGAGATGACTGCAGCTCATAAAGGGTGCATATATTGAGTAAAACACTTTCATGCAGCCCACGAGCTGGGTTTGCTCTCACACCACCCTCCATTAACATCAGAGCATCACGTAAGCGGCCCAAGTAGAGCAGACATACCGCCATGTTATTCACCAACTGTAAAATAAAATTTTTATTTTGTTAATTCAACTATAAGTGATTGGTACACCCTTTATCATATCAATGTAAATATTGTCACTATAATAGAAGGAAACATTCCACGTGGGAAAAATTATATATAAAAACAAAGATGAGGTGACTTACCGAACGAAAGCGCTGGCAGGTCGATAGAAACACAAACAGACGCATACATACACACAAAATTCAAGCTTTCGCAACAAACTGTTGCCTCATCAGGAAAGAGGGAAGGAGAGGGGAAGATGAAAGGAAGTCCTTTCGTCTTCCCCTCTCCTTCCCTCTTTCCTGATGAGGCAACAGTTTGTTGCGAAAGCTTGAATTTTGTGTGTATGTTTGTGTTTGTTTGTGTGTCTATCGACCTGCCAGCGCTTTCGTTCGGGAAGTCACCTCATCTTTGTTTTTATATATAAATATTGTCACTTTTATATCTATAATCTGTTAATCACAATGTTGTGTATAATTGAGAAGAAAGTCTATGAAATGATCCACAATAATCACTATTTCCACAAAAACATCAATTTAAAAAAATCGCATTTATTTGCACAAAAGCAGCAGTGTAGAAAACTGTTTTAGGATGATGTACTAGTGCCAGTTCTTCCAATTGTATCACTTCTGGTATCTACCTAGATGTGCTAATAACACACACAAATAAATGTATTTATTGCTCAAATAAAAAAAAAGTCATTTTGTGACAGACCACTGTCCATCTTGCAGTTCTAATATTTGAATGAAGAAATGTGTGTGAAATATATATGTAACATGACACAAAGGCATTGAGTTTCAGCCAGGAACGCTGAGAAAGGAGACAAAGTCCCTTCTCCTTCCTTCCTCTCCCTCTTGCATGCACACACGCGCACACACGCACGGCCACTGTCTCTGAGCACTGGAGCCTAGCATTGACTGCATCTGATATGAGCATTAATCTGTTGGGGTAGGTGGTAGGCGTAAGGAGGGGGTCATGGGGCAGGGAGGGGGGGGGGGGGAGGACAGCAGGTGAGAGAAGATGCTGTACTCCCTGTGGAAGCATGCTGGGATGTGGTAGGGGCACAATAGGGCTGTTAAGTGCAGTGTTGAGAGGTTGTTCTGCAGGGAAGGGAAGAGGGCACCAGGGAGGGAAGTAGAGAAGCAGAAAAGACTAGTATGAGTGTGGGTGGGTTAGAAGGCATGCATAGTGGTGATGTGAGAGAATTGAAGGGGAGAGGGGGTGGGGAACAGAGGCTAGCGAAGGTTGAGGCCTGGGGTCTTACGAGAATGAAGGATATAATATAGGGCAAGTTCACACCTAGGCAATTCAGAAAAGCTGGTGTTGGTAGGAAGAATCCTGATGGTGCAAGCTGTGAAGAGGTCATTAAAGTGAAGAACATTGTATTGGGTAGCATGTTCAGCAACTGGATGGTCCAGCTGTTTCATGGCCACAGTTTAGCAGTGGCTATTCATGCAGAAAGACAGCTCATTAGTTACCATGCCCATGTAGAAAGAGGCATAGTGGTTACAGCTTAGTTTGAAGATCATGTAGCTGCTTTCACAGGTAGACTTGCCTCTGATAGTGTAGGAGATGCCTGTGGCAGGACTGGAATAAATGGTAGTGGGAGGATGTATGGGACAGGCTCTGCATCTAGATCTGTAGGAGGCATGAGGCAAAGGATGGAGTAGGGATGCACAAGGATATTGCATAGATTTGGTGGATGGCGGAATACCACTGTGAAAGCAGGTGGGAAGGGAAGGATATTCTTAATTTCGGAGCATGACAAGAGGTAGTAGAAATGCTGGTGGAGAATGTGATAGAGCTCCTCCAGTCCTGGTTGGCACTGAGTCACAAGAGGAATGCTCCTTTACGGTCATACAGTGGGTATTTGAGAGGTGGTAGGTGACTGGAGAGAGAATGTAGGGGGACTGCTCATCACTACACATGCAACAATGGTGTTTTGCCAGGCTGTATTGGGTTCAGGAGGACTTGACAAAGCAATTGGGGAGTGGAGTGTTAAGGTCCTGCAGGAATATGGATAGGGTGTTCTCATCCTTAGTCCATATCATGAAGATGTCAAAAATGAATCTGAATGAGCTGAGGAGTTTGGGATTCTGGGTATTTAGGACAGATTCCTCTAGGCGCCCCTCGATAGGTTGGCGTAGGATAGTGTCTTGTGGTTGGGCATTGCTGTACCATGGATCTTTCTGTAGGTTTTCTCTCAAAGGAGAAGTCTTAGTAAATGTAGTAGGTCTGCAAGGCAGGGTTTGGCAGCTATGGAGGGATGTGAGGAAGGTTTGATGGGGCTCATGTAGAGATGGTGGACAGTGGTTGCCCAAGACCGGAGTAGGAGAACAGATTGGAGAGTTTTTTGAGGTGGTATTGTGCATGCTGCTATAGTTCCTGGACAGCAAGAGTTTCAATCTGGGAGATGGGACGCAAGAATTTGGGACTGGTCTCACATAATCCAGTTACACCTGCTGCCCCTTCTCTTCACACCTATTCACACACAGATCTACATCCCACTATTATTCTCTTTTTATTCATTTTTTTCTTTGATCTCATTGTGTTTTCATGCTGGTTTTAATTTGCTTTAGACTTTCACTATACACTCCACTCCCTCACATTTCACCTACACTTCATCTATTTCTTCCTTTTTTTGATTTTTCCTATGTACATTTTAATTTTTTTTATCCTTTCCCATGGATCGTTGCTCTTCCCATGTGCGCCAGTATAGGAAAGCTTCCCTATCCCTAGCCAGAACCCAGTCCCACATAATGTTGCTATGTTGTTGCCTAGCTTGCAGAATTGGCCCAATTGGCCCGATCATCCAATTACACATAACCAGATGCAGCCCTGCTCTCCACAATGACCTCTATCTGTTCACATTCTGTTAGTCCATAGCCCTCACCAACCTAGTCATGCAAAACCATATAAATCAGGCCCAAACATCTTTGCAATATCTCTCCTCTCCATATATAAAAGTCTCTTGCTCGCAATCCCAAATTACTGCATTTCATCTCCCAGATTAAAACTCTTGCACCACAGGAACTAGAGCAACATGCACACCACCTCAAAAAGAAAAACTTTCAAACCTGTTCACATCCTACTCCTGCCTTGGGACTACCACTATCCACCATTTCTACAAGATCCTCCATCAAAGTTCCCTCACTTCCCCTCATAGCCACCAAACCCTGCTTTGCAGACCTATTGCATATACCATACCCTGAGAAACTCCATCACAACACCCTATAGTACCCAAAGCCGAAACGGACATGACACACAGATATGAACCTGTCCTCCAATAACATCAGTCCCACAAAAATGTCAGTCCCATCCGAAGGCCTTACCTTTGCCGCATCGTCAAACAATCATGGTGTGCTTGTTAAAAACCTTCTCTCCTCCTACAAGTCCCTATACAGGAACACAATTTTTTGCCATCAACACAACCAATCAGGCCCAGTCCAAAACCAATACTGAACCTTGCTCGACTCAGTTCACTACTCTGTACAACTGTTATCCACCCACATAGCCCCCCAAAAATTAGCCCCCCATCGACTTTCCAGAATTTCCTCACCTTCAACATTGCCTTACCACCATTCCCCAAATTCTACAACGGACTCCACCAGCTGTTGATATGTCCACCTACATACGCTGCCACAATGGGCCCATTCCAGAAATCTAACAGTATCTCCAGTCCCTCCTAAAATCCTTACATCCATCCATCCCAGAATGTCTCCCCCAAGTCTCGCTTTCTCTCTCTTTCTCCCCCCCCCCCCCCCCCCCTCACCCATAGCTCTCCCCACACTCCTACCTTCTAAATGCTTCCTGAACTCCATAACCCTAACCACCCAGCCAGATGCTCTCATTGTGGCTGGTTACTAATCCCCCCCCCTCCCCCACAGAGAAAAAACACTTTGTCTATGTATATCCTCCTTCCTGGTCACCATGAGCAACTTGGCGGCATCATCTACCAACAGATCTGCATTACAGCAATGGGGACCCACATGACATCATTCTACTCTAGGGCATACACAGGTATCCTTCTGAACCACCCAGAATTAAGGGTGAGGACACCCTATGCACATCCTTCCAGAATCTCAACACCTTCTCCCTCATTTGCTTCACCTGGTCCTCCTCAACCCAACAAGCTACTTTCCATGATGATGAACTCCATCTCAAGAATGGCTCCATTGGTATCTCTGTCCAAATCACACCTACCAACCACCAATACCACCTCCACTTCAACAGCTGACACCCATTCCCTCCCAAGAAGCCCTTCCATATGGTATAGTAAACAGCTGTTATTGCATATGTAGTGATGAGCAGTCACTCTTCAAATATTCCAAGGGTCTTACTGAGGCCTTCACAAACTGAAATTACCCTCCCAAGCTTATCCAGAAACAGATCTCTCATGCCTAGTCTCTCCAGTCACCTGCCACCTACTACATACCCACAGTCTGGCCACAAAGGAGCCCCTCTAATGACTCAGTACCACCCAGGACATGAGCAACTGAATTACATAGGGTTTCAATAACCTCTCACCATGCCCTACCTACTAATCTTTCCACAAAGGTATTTTGCAACATATAGAACCTACACAATATTGTTACCCATGTGTACTCACCCTTGCACCCGACCCCTTGCCTCATGGCTCATAACCTTGCAATAGATCTACAGACAAAATCCTCCCACTATCACTTGCTCCAGGCCTGTCACAGACATTTCCCACCCCATCAGAGGCAGGGCTACATGTGAAAGAAGCTACATGATCTGCAGTCTACGTTGCAACCACAGCACTGCTCTCTAGGGGGAACATGGGCATAACTAACAAGCTGTCTGTCCGCATAAAATGGCCACTGCAACACTGTGGCTGAGAAACAGCTGGAGCACCCAGTTGCTGAAAATGTGCTTCACTTTGATGAGTGTTTTACAGCCTGTGGCATATGGATTCTTCCTACCAACACCAGCAGCTGGTGGGAACTCTCCATACAACATATTGTTTCCCTTTGCTAGTCCCTGTCCACCCTCCCCCATCCACTTCCTTGATCCGACCCCAGTTCTACATGTCCGCCAACCAATAGTTCTTTTCCCTTAACTTCTCTCCTCTTCTCCCAAAACCTCCTGACTGCACTTAGAAGCCCTCTCCCTCCCCTGCATGCTCCCACAACATGAGCAGCACTACGTCTTCCACCATCCCTAACCTGCTATCCCACTCCCTCCTCACCCAATGCCTTCTCCATACCCCCTACCACCTATCCTAGCAATTACTGCTCACATCAGATGCAATCACTGTCAGATTCCAGAGCCCAGACACAGTGACCATGTGTGTATGTTATGCTTGTATGAGCGTTTTCTATTTTGGAAAAAGTACATTGTGCAAAAGCTCAATATTTTAGCAGTCTTGTTCATCATGCCTGTCTGTGACTTAGTGCCACCTCTACACGGTGCATCACAATCTATCCTATCTCTAATCTTTAGTGTAATTATACTTCCCAGGAATATTGTATTATAACTTAGTGGTACAAAGAAGACCAAAGAGTTTCATCATATTTTAGAAGCCAATTTCTGAATTACCTTTTGGTATCACCATAGTAAGCTTTGTAACTAATAAACTTTCTAAGTAATCAAGTCAATTGCTATTGTAAAGCAGTATCTAATAAGATAGTAATCACTACTGAGAAGCACAGTGAGCTGGAATTGCAACTAATACTATTTATATTGCACATCAATATTTTCAACAGTGGCACTTCCAGTCACCAAACTAAGGAAACCTGGAGAAAAACCAAAAACACAAATGGCACTGTTTCTCTATCTTTTGGTTTTTAATTTCTTAATTAAAAGAAAGTCACAGTCAAGCACCAGGAGAACAGAAAGGTCAAGGGCACAGCTGCTGGAAGGAATGCAAAGCTAGACTGCTCTGACCATCAATGAGGAAAGATGTATGGTTTAGGGTAAGTTTAAGATATAACAGTGGTCTAATGAACAACTTTCAGGTTTGTAAACAATGGATGAAAGATGAGAGCTAGAAGAAATACCAGGGTGTAAATGGAAATGAAAAACAGAAATAAAGATGTGGAGGTGATCACATTTGACAGTGAAAATCATAATTCCAGTAATCATTATAAATGGAAAGACATGTTAACAGAGAGAAAGTAGATGGAAGAGGGGAGGAAGGAAAACTGTGGAAGAGAAAGTAACTAATATTAATCAAAATTGTTCAGAGATAAAGCCAAATACGTACAGCTGGTGTATACAGTTTGTCTGCTGCATCGAGTCTGATAGATAGTAGAAGTCTTGCTAACATAACACACAGAACAAATCTAAAGAGTCTCATCTGGCACATCACATTTATGCTATCACACACTCTTTTGATGATAGTGAGGGTTGTACCAAAAGCTTTCAGCAGTGCAAAACCAAAAATGTCTGCAATAATAGGATTATTGGAAAATCGAAAAGTAAACAATGTAAGCACCGCAGTGACAATGCTTTGGGAAGTTTGTTGACAACAACAGGAATGTTGAGATGACTCATGGTGTGTGTTTCATCCAGTGATTTTATACAGGATGTTTCAAATGAGGTGCTTTCTCTCTGTAACTTATGAAATAACAGGTGAAAGGAATATTTACAAAGATACATAAATTCAGAAATTGCATTGATAAAAAAATCTGCTCCCCATGTTGTGGCAGGAGAACACACATATAAAGGTGTATTAAAGTTTGCAAGCCAATGGCTCCTTCCTCTGGTAGAAGGGTTGAAGGGGAAGAAATAGGGAAGAAGGAATAGGACTTACTTGGGGTTCTAGGCAACTTTCCAAACTCTAGCCTTTTTCCTAAACCTCACTAGTCCTTTTCCTTTCCCTTCTGCCAGAAAAGGAGCCACTTGCTCTGAAAGCTTGCAGACTTTAATACATTTATTGTGCATTTTCCTGCCCCTGCTTAGTGAGTAGACTTTTTTATCTCTCCAATTACACTATATTCTCATAAACAGATTATTTTCGTTGATATAAACTTAAGAAATGTTACTCTTTCTGCAGAGTTATGAACATAGTTTGTTTGTTTTCCAGAGAGTTACAGCACAAGTTATAATTTTTTTGACTAGAATGTTATTGTTCTATCATTTAGCTGATTTATTTCAGCAAACTATGTACAGATCAGTTTCAACCAAATTTTTATCAATTTTAGTTAGGGAGTTAGAAGCATTCAAAATTTTAGGGGTGGATGCAACATGTGGTGCACAACCGGCTGTGTTCAAATGGTTGTTCCGGTGGCAGAATGGTTATTTGTGCAAGATGTTCCAATGAGTGCTCATTTTCCTGAAAGCACATGTCAGTGTACATTCTAAACAATCTGTGGATGACACGTAAAGCTGGTGACATCACAGAATGACAAGCTTCGTCAGTGTGCTGTTTGAAGTCATGTTTTGTTAGATTGCAGAATTTATCTTTACAATGCTATGGTCAGAATGCACAAGCAAACAAGGTTTTGTCTGCCACAGACAATGACATGAATAAGCATGGGATACATATCCACTGAGTATGTTGATATGCTGCTTGGTGAATGACAACACAATGCCAATAAAGCAACCATGGTTTATGCTGTGTGACAATTCAGTCCAAGAGCACCTTCAATCATTACATTCTTATGTGCTGAACAATGATTTCTAGAACCAAGTAGTCTGAGAAAATGTGGCAGTGGCAGATGAAGACCAGCAAGCAGTGAAGATGTGGAAGTGCTTTGCTGCAATACAGCATGACCGTCATGTCAGTCTTACATCCCTGTGGCAAATAGCAGATGGTAAAAAGTTTAACAAATAGCATCTGTCACTGAAACAGAAGCTGCATGGGAACAAGTACAGTTGTAGAGTTACTTCGTGCACATGGCCTGTGACTAATTTCACTCTGAAGGCCTTACAAAGTATTATGGTCAGTGATGAATCCACATTTGCAAATTATGGTCAGTTACTGATTTTCCTACTTGGTTATTACAGGAAAGCAGCACACTAATGTTTTTTATAGACCAAGGTAAATTTAATCAAATAAAAATTTTTCCTGTTAAGAATGGTCTTCCTGATCATGATGCACAGCTAATTACATTATATGACATAGCTCCATACGGTGCTGCAAAACTGTCCTCCAATTATTTAACAATTGCAAATTTTAGGGAAAGCTTGCAACAGTTAGACTGGTATGAGCTGTACATGGAACCTGATAATTTAAAATATAGTGGAGGGATTATATAGCTGATATATTTAAACCAGCTGTGTACAAATGAATGTACATCATGTTGTTCATCAAAGGAGGGGATCCAAACGATATCAGAAATGGAGTGAGTACCAATCTAAGATAGAGTGTTGCATATATCAGAAATCAATGTGTCACTTTTACGTCAGTGTTAAGCTGAGTTACTTCCTTGTGTGCCTTAGGAAGGCCACATAGTTGTGACGGAAGTTCTATGCATGGAGTCTAAAAGATCCAGAACATTTAAATTCCATCCATCATAACATAAAATTCATAATGAATCTCAATATATTAGTTAAGAGATATATGGACAGATTCCTGGGTCACAGTATGTACAGAAAACTTACGCATACTGATATCTATCTCTAGCGTCGGGCCATCACCATCCATTACAAAGAAATTTGGTGCTAAAGACTCTGGACCATAGAGCTCGAACAAGGAGAGCCTTGCTGAAGATTTACAACACCTACGAACTGTGTTCAGATCATCACACTGAATAGAAGATGCTGTGAAAATGACCAATTGCCAAGATCAGATGGCCTCACAATGAAACCATGTTTTGTGAAACAGTGGAGGGTAAGGGTGGAAATTAAGTGCTGTCCTCCATAAGAGGAAGAGTGACCCCTGGAAAAAGTTTGGTGCTATATCTGCACTTCTGAGATGAGAACATAAAGTTTGTCCAGTACAAACAAAATGGTTGTGTTCTTGTTTATTCAATCTCCACCATGAGAAAACTGATGTGCTCTCTCAAATGAAAACAGTACACAAGAGTGCCGTCACTTATGTCCCTATGAACAAAAATAATATTATGTGTGTATGTTTTTTGTTATGGTGAGTTGTGCTTATGAATTAACAGCAAGCTGCATAGCTTATCATTCATTTTTGTAGCTTGTTCGAAGACTGTTGTGAATTTATTTTAATTATTAATCGCCATTTAGAGGGTACACTTCACCTTTGTTTCCGGTTTTCTTGTACTGTCCTCACAGACTCAGTAATGTGTAGAAGATATGTATGTATGTCACCTGGCATTCTATGAATACAGAGCAAATATTAAAGTAAACCCCCCCCACCCCACCCCCCTCTCATACATTACTTAAAAAATTTTAGCTTGCTGCTGTAACCCTCTTGAAAATAACCAAATAATCTATGTGGTTGCTCAGGTTTTCTCAGCGTGACTGATAAATAGTGTGCTTTTGGGTGTCATGCCACGCTGTTGTTTCCATTTTAAGCACAATATTTTGACAACCAAGCTAGCCACCTTCTTCAAGTGCTGCAAGTTTACTGTTTTGTGCACTCACTGCCAGGACTCCAACCACACTGTCAACGATAGCTGGTCTCTCACTGCTATTTAAGGCAAAATTCAATTCCTGATGCCCACTATGTCCTTTGATGTCTTTTGTTTTTCAGAACTCTCAGTGCTTTCCCTCTGATTACATTCCATTACATTATATCACTAGTTGTTCCATAGATCATGAATACAACATTTTCTAATGATGTGGAATCTGCCAGTTTATCATAAGGCTCAATAGAAGGAGTTGTCATTCAGAAGTTCTTTTACTTTGTTTCTAAATGCTGCTTAGCTATCTGTCAGATTTTTAATTCTATTTGCAAATGACCAAAGACTTTTGTGGAAGCATAATTCACCCTTTTCTGTGCCAGAGTCAGATTTAACCCAGTGTAGAAGATCATTCTTTCTTCTTGTGCTGTAGCTATGCACTTTTCTATTATTTTTGAATTGGGATCAGTTATTAATAACAAATTTCTTAACTGAATATATGCAGTGTGAAGGTACTGTGAATATCCCTAGGTCCTTAAATAAATGTCTGCAAGGTGATCTTGGGTGGGCTCCAGCTACTATTCTGTTTATACGCTTTTGTGCAATGAATAATTTTTCTCTTGATGATGAATTACTCAAAAGTATGATGCCATATGAAAGCAGTGGATGTAAATAGGCATAGTAGGCTAATTTACTGATGTGTTCATCACCAAAATTTGCAGTAATCCTAACAGCATAAGTAGCAGAACTGAAATGTTTCGGCAGATAATCAATGTGCTTCTTCCAATTCAGTTTCTCATCAATTTACACACCCAAAATTTGGAACATTCGGCCTTAGAAACAGATTTCTGTTCATAGTGTATATTTATCAATGGCATTATGCCATTTACTGTACAGAAAGTATAGATTGTGTTTTCTTAAAATGTAGTGAGAGAGAATTTGCAAACAACCACTTAATAATTTCCTGAAAGATATTGTTTACAATTTCCTCAGCTAATTCTTATTTGTTGGGTGTGATAACTATGCCTGTATCAGCAGCAAAAAGAATTAGCTTTGCATCTTTGGGAATATAGAGTGACAAGTCATTAACACATATTAAGAACAATAAGGGACCCAAGACAGTGTTCTTGATATCTCTCGAGTTAAGAGGAATCTACTGATTTTTGCAGACTATCTGTATTGTTAATTTCAACCTTCTGCATCCTTCTAGTTAAATATAAATTAAACCATTTGTGCACTGTCTCACTCATACCACAATGCTTAATCTTATCCAGAAGACTTTCACATGATTCAAAGTCAAAAGCCTTTGAGAGATCACAAAAAATCCCAATTGGTGATGTTTGGTTATTCAAAGCATATTTGAACTGTGAAAGCATATATAATAGTCTCTGTTGAAAAGCCTTTCTGAAAACCAAACTAACATTTTGTTAGTACTTCATTTTTACACACATGTGAAGCTACACTTGAATAAATTACTTTTTCAAAATTTTTGGATAAAGCTGTCAGCACTGAGATTGGGCAGTAGTTGTTAGCATCAGACCTACACCCATTTTTTTGCAATGGTTTAACAATAGCATATTTACAGCATATTTCAATGTATCTGGAAAAATGCCCTGTTTCAGTGAGCTGGCTGAGAATCATATTTATCTGTTGGGAACAAGCTTTTAGTCCTCTGTTGGAAACGCCATCAATTCCAAGCAATCTTCTACTTTGAGTGAATTTATTATCTTCCTAATTTCAGTAGGGGAGGTGGGTTGAATTGTTTTATGAAACTGCAAAGGCATTGCCTCTTCCATACACAACCTTCCATTTTCTAATGAGGAGCTGAGTCCTATTTTCCCTACAACACTTAAAAATGTTAAAAATATTTTATACTTTTGACTTCTTTTTAATAACAAATTTTTCATTGAGTTTTATAGAAATACAGTTCTCCTGTGCTCTTGGTTGGCTATTCCCCTTTTAACAATATTCCAAATTGGTTTAATTTTATTATCAGTGGTGCTAATCTCTGACATAATGCAGATACTTCTGGACTTTAACTTTTCTTAATACAGTGCAGTAGCTTTTATGATGTTTGACTGTTTTTTGGATCATTACTCCTTCTAGCTATGATATACATTTCCTTTTTCTGTTTACAAGCTATTTTAATCCCTCTAGTACACCACAGCTTTCTATATGGTTTCTTACAATTATGTTTCACTATTTTGAAACAAACTCACAAAGGCACCATGAAATAGGCTATATTTTAAATTATCAGGTTCCATGTACAGCTCATACCAGTCTAACTGTTGCAAGCTTTCCCTAAAATTTGCAATTGTTAAATAATTGGAGGACAGTTTTGCAGCACCGTATGGAGCTATGTCATATAATGTAATTAGCTGTGCATCATGATCAGGAAGACCATTCTTAACAGGAAAAATTTTTATTTGATTAAATTTACCTTGGTCTATAAAAAACATTAGTGTGCTGCTTTCCTGTAATAACCAAGTAGGAAAATCAGTAACTGATGTCAAATTGAAAGAAGCAAGTAACACTTCTAGGTCATTCTTTCTATCAGTTTCTTTCAGAAAGTCTACATAGAAATCCCCACAAACAATAATTTGCTGTCTGACAGGCAGGCAGCACAAAAGAGAATCCAAGCTTCTCAGAAATAACTGAAAATTTCCCAATGGGGACCAATGCACAACTACAATTATAAAAAAGCCATTACTTAGTTTAATCTAACAGGCATTCGCTTTGCACAATTTTTTTTTTTTTTCAGTTTCTGAATTTTCCACAATATGATAAAAATTTTAACATATATGGCAACTCCTTCTCTCTTCATAGTGCCTCTACTTACATGCGCTGAAAACTTATATCTGCTTTACATATCTGTGACTATGGTGAGTGTGTTGGTCAGCACGGGTTTTACATGAATTCCTTCCTTGTGTGCCTTAGGAAGGCCACATAGTTGTGACGGAAGTTCTATGCATGGAGTCTAAAAGATCCAGAACATTTAAATTCCATCCATCATAACATAAAATTCATAATGAATCTCAATATATTAGTTAAGAGATATATGGACAGATTCCTGGGTCACAGTATGTACAGAAAACTTACGCATACTGATATCTATCTCTAGCGTCGGGCCATCACCATCCATTACAAAGAAATTTGGTGCTAAAGACTCTGGACCATAGAGCTCGAACAAGGAGAGCCTTGCTGAAGATTTACAACACCTACGAACTGTGTTCTGAAGGAATGGGTACTCAGATCATCACACTGAATAGAAGATGCTGTGAAAATCAAGAATACCCGAGAAAGAGGTTGAGATAGAGAGAGAGACCAAGAAGAGAGGGCATAAATCGCTAATCTATCTTATGCTGACCCAATACCTGGAAAGATCAGTAGACTCCTGTGGAAACATGGCATCCAGTGTATTTTGCTCTCTTCAACAAAGATAAAAAGTATTCTCTGTAATGTTAAACACAATCTAGGTCTCTGAAAGCCAAGAGTGTGTAGCATTACATGTGAATGTGGCTTTTCTTATGTGGGGGCAGACTATCAGAACAGTTGAGGAGATATGCAAGGAACATCAGTCACTTATCTGACTAAAACAACTAAGCAAATCAACTGTTGCTGAACACTGCTTTGAATATAACAATGAACTGAAATACAATGAAACCAGTATTGGGGCACAAACACCAAGTTTCTGGGATAAATCTCTTTCCTATAGTCCAGCACACAGTTTCAATATCCCACAAGTTTCAAAACAGCACACATACTGTTGCAGAGTGTAAGATTCATTCTGAAAACTTCTGGAATTAAATATTCTTAATTGTTTTGTCTAGGGTTTCACCTTCTAACTAACTCAATGGAGCTACCAAACTATCTGTTCTGTTTTCCTTTAAAATTACTTTTCAAGTCATTCACATTGTTAGTAACTTCATTTTGATCTATGACCTGAGTGTATAATTCAGAACAAATACAAATAATTTAGAAGTAACAGTAACAATTCACAGAATAGTGATGTTCTGCAGGTAGATTGGGATAAGGTGCTGTGTAAGCAGGAGTGAGTGAATGGAGGAAGGAGCTGGGAAGCAGGAAGAAGGGTTGGGGAAGGATGACTGGCAGATCAAAAAGAAGCAGCAGATGTATGGGATAGGAATGCGGCAGGGAGAGGCAGCACATGCAGGGAACAGGAATGCGACACATCAGCATCAGTGAGTTTGTGCAGGACACAATGACAATGGTGAGGAGCAATGGAAGGGGGTGACACAACAGAGGAAGTGGAGACTGCTAGTAGGAAAAGAGTGTGGGTGCAGGACAAATGAAGTTAGTGCTATGTTATGGGCCACAGAGTGTGTGTGTGTGGGGGGGGGGGGGGGGGGCATCAGCAGATATTGACACCAGGAGGCTTGTGGGGATGAAGGTTGGAGGCTTATGGGAATTAAGGACACATTGCATAGATAACTCCCATTTATATAAATCAGAGAAACTGGTATTTAGGGCAAGGATCCAGATGGCATGTGGCACAAAGCTGCTATTAAAATCTAGCACACTGTGCTCAGCGATGTCTACCATTCAGTGAATTGTTACTTTTATTCCTAAATTGTTTATATTCTGCCAGAATTTCCAATACCATATTCAGAATAAATTTATTTTCATTTAAACAAATAAAGTGCTTTTTTAATAAGCAAATAAAAGTCAAAGAAGGCAAGGAAATCAAGAAACACTGATGTAATAAGTATATTGGAAATCAGGGTCTACATTACTAACTGACACAGAATATCAGTAATGATCAAGTGTTCTGATGAAATTGAATTTATTACTTTTATCATTTGAACACTTCAAATATTTTAGACTCAAACCTTTCTATTTAACAACTGAAATACTCATTCTGTCACATTTTTTCACTATTACAGCAACTATATAATACATATTAAAGCTAAAGATTAGACGTATGGGCTGATAAAAAAACTTTTATATAACCAAAAATACTAAAATATATGTACTGTTTACATACCATTATGTTATCTGGGTCAAGACCAGAAGCTTTCTGAAAGCATTCATATGCCTCCTGGAAAGCATTTTGGGCAACAGCCATGAGCCCGCGGTCAATCAGCTCCCTTAAATCAGGTGATGTTTCACTCACACCACTGTAACATAATGTAAATAAAACATAGGTCATATTTTACATCAAATCAAGAAATTAACAAATTTTATCTTAGCATATTAACATGCTCTTATTTTGTTTCTTTATGCAGCTAGTTAATCTATAATTACACCTTACAATCAGTATTATCAGCTCACTATTTTGGCTTCTCACACTTGTATCAGAGCTACAGCAAAATAACAGGAAGGAAATCTGAACATAAAATAAGTAGAAACAGTGCTGCCAGGAAAAGTGACTCCATTTATTAGATATGACAGTGAAACCAGAAAATTGTCAATCCCAGGACCAACACTTCCCTCAAATGCAAAGCAAGTACATAATGCAATGTAAGAGGAACGTATTGCTGACCCTGTGGCAGAGAAACAGTAAGATTTCTGCAAGGAGCTGTGGACATAATGAGAAGATAGCAAGAACTGGAGAGCATGCCACGACACACACAGAACTGTTAGTGGGCACAACGTGCTGGTCAACTAAGCAGCAGGCTATCGCTGTAGATGCGTACTAGATTAGCGCCTGCTGCTTCACTCACGTAGACTGTAGGGTCTGCACAGTTTTTTTATTTTGTTTTTCTTTAATCACATTTTAATGTTATTCACAAACTGCAGCACCTTCTAAAACACTAATTAAGGCCATAGGAGCATGGTCTTTTTTTAATATACTTCTCACCCAAAAAAGAACGAATGATTCTGATGGCTGGAGCCACAGATTTTTGTTACTCATGCCTTCTGCGTTCTTGTGGTGCTGTTTCCATGGAAACTTTTATCTCGTAACACATATTTCTTTGTATCTAACTGATAAGAGAAATACAAACTACTGATTTGATGTAATTAGATTTTCCTGGAGGCATATGAGTCTCAACTTTATCTTTGATAAGGATTGAAGCTGAAATAATGCATTTAAATTTGTACCACAGTCAGGACTTGAAACCAGGTCTCCTGCTTACTAGGCAGATTTACTAACCCCTACACCATCATGGATAGCACAGTGACTATCACAGTTGCACTGACTACCCTAGTCCAATGCCCTAACTAACACAAACTTCAATTCATACCTTGAGCCCATTTTATGCTTCTTAAATTGTCAGTATTGCCAGAGTTCTCCAATATTGAAATAACATCTCAGCTTTGTATGTAATGGCAAAATCCTGGCTGTACTTTAGGCGTAGTTGATCTGTTGATGGGATGTAATTACACTTTTCTGGAGACATATGAGTTGTAACTTTACAAATGGGCTGCAGGCGTAAAGGCGCAAGTAACATTTTGAAGCCCCTGTTATCACAACACAGCCAAGAGGTCACAGTGCGAAAACCAGCTGTCTTGTGCATGATAGTTTCGGACGAAGCCTGTAGAAATCTGAATGTTGCAGCTCAGAATTTTGTCTCAGCAATCAAACTGTGAGAAAGAATCTGAAGATAAACCTATGCTACCAACTATACAGATAGAGCAAGCACTAAAACTGCTAGATCCTCTCAACAGAGGAATACACCTCTGTCAACAAACTGACCTAGTTCAAAACTTGTGACAAAGTGATAAAGCCTTCTTTCATCTGAGTGGCTTCATCAAATATACAACTAGTAGAAACAAAACAAAAAAAATTGCTACGGTGTGACTATTATGGAATAACCAGTCCACACTTTTTCAAGATGTGAGCAACCACACAGTAAAAGTAAAGATGGAGCATTATGTTGATATCTCAGAACAGCTCATGTTGCCTGCGCTTGCCTTGATGGAAACATACTTCTAAAAAGAGGGAGCCACAAGCCATACTGCCTCCACTGTAATGACTTTTCTGCATTCGGCATTTCCCAGTCACTTCATAAACAGAAATAGATATTTCCTGTGGCCAGCCCTGTCAAAAATATCAGCTCCAGACTCTTCCCCCTGGAGCTACACTACACACAGAGTTTTTAGGGAGAACCCACCAAGAATCATGAAAGATTTGAGGTCATCAGAACATTTTGTTGTAGTGATGTGCAACATTATGGGCTGGTTTTCCATCCATCTGTACCAACACGTAGACAATGGAGTTGCTGTTATTATTCAAATTCAATTGTTTTTGGTGTTATCCCACTGATCCATTACACAAAAAAATGAGTAACGTACAACTTGGTCTCCACGGGGAAAAAACTTGAAAAATCACATTTATTTTTTATGCAAATAATACTGTACAGAGGCAGCTAATCAACTAATAACTTTTAGTAAAGAGAGTTCTTGAAGAATTAAATACTTTAGGAGTAAAGGAGACCACTCAACGGACAGCAAAAGCACTGAGTTGTCCCCCTACAATGTGCAGAACACCACTGCAAGCTCCAGCAAAGTTGAAGAATGTGCCAGTGGTAGCATGGCTAATGGCATGGGCACCCAGGCTGGGCAGGCCTCAACAAAAGGAGCCAGACAAATCGTGTTTGACATAAGATACAGGATGAGGGGGGCAGGGTCTTTAAAGGCATAGGGAAGCAGTCTTCTGTGAGTATGAAGATGGAAACCTAATTAGAGATAAAGGTAAAGTTTTGTGAAAATGGCAATTGTATTTTATTGAGTTACTTGATGGGAAGAGGGGAGGTAACAAGAGCAAACTTTGAATGAGGAAGAGAAGAAACCAGATTTGGAACTGGAATTAGAATTCAAAGTGGTGGATAAGAAAGAGGAAGTCAAACCACCAGACTTAGAGGAAATGAAAAATGCAATTAAAATCTTAAATACTAATAGATCAGCAGGAGAAGATAGCACACATGCTGAATTATTAAAATTTGGGGGCAAAAAGATGGAGACAGCTGCTTATGAATTAATAAAGGAAGAGATGCCTGAGGACTGGAGCATCGGAATAATACGTCCATTACATAAGAAAGGCAATATGTCAGAGTGCAGCAGTTATTTCAGGATTACTCTTTTAGATATAACATATTTAAAGTTCTTAGTAAGATTTTAGCCTATTACTAAAATGCCAAATCGAAAGGATACTAGGAGATTATCAGGCTGGATTTGGCAGATATACATCCACGATGGACTAGGTATTTTTATTGAGACAAGTGCTAGAGAAGTTTTATGAAGATATCAAGCAACTGTATCAGCTGTACACTGATTTTAAACCAGCATACAACAGGTATAGGAGTCTCCAAATTATGAAAGATTTTAGAATACCACTAAAGTTAGTGAGGCTGATAGAAACAACAATAAAAGAAACATTTTTCCAGGTCAGAATATAACAAGAGTTGTAACCAGAGTTCCACTTAGGGAGGGAAAGCAAGGCTAGTGTTGGACGACTACAGAGAAAAGAGGAAAAGATTGGGTAAGTCATAGGGTGAAGAAAAGGCTGCGGGAAGGAGGAAGAAGATAAAACCATTGCACGCAATGAGGAATAGCAACGAGAAATGAAGTTCTATAAAGATCTAGAGAACTGAAGAGAGGATTCCAGTAAAGAGAAGTGTTCTATAAGGATAAGATGGAAACCTAATTAGAGATAAAAGTAAAGTTCTGTGAAAATGGCAAGAGCATTTTACTGAGTTACTCGATGGAAAGGGCCATGTAACACAGAGCAAACATTGAATGAGGAAGAGGAGAAACCAGATTTGAAATTGTGCTACTCTAACTTAGCACTAGAGAAGATATTTGGCAAATGCCAACAACCCCAGGGGTGACACTATTCAACCAGCAGGTACAGGTGATGACTTACGATGATGATGCAGCATTAACTGTAAAGAGTGTCAGAGCTTTGAAGTATAATTATGCTACATTAGAAGGAGCAGTGTGGAAATCAGGACTAGAAGTGGATGTAGGCAAAACAAAGAATATGATGATGGGAGATCCTGGTAGGGAGAGAGAAGAGACTTCAATAAAGGTAAATGGGAAATGGTATCAAAGAGTGGAAGGCTTTAAATGTCTATGTTTGATAATAACAGAAGATAATGGGACACCATTAGAAATTCAAGAAAGGAAATCAAGTGGAAATCAATGCTATTATTCCTAATAGAATATATTTAAATCATGAAATGTTAGGAATACAAAAATGAAAATATATTTGACTATTTTAAGACGTTGTGGTGTAACATACCACTTCTGGGAATTTGGTATGTTGCCCCCTGGCAATCTGATTTGATGATCAAGACCTTTGGAAGTAATTTTCATGTTACTTAGGTACCTCGTGTCAAGTAGCACACTGTGAGAGGAATTTTGTGTTTCCTATGCTCATGTGCATGTGCTGGTACAGACACAGCATATACGTCTGTGCATTGCAGCATTTGCCAATCTGGTAGTGGACCCTGTGCTGTGCTGTCCTGCCAAGGATATGCACTGCAAGCCACAGAAGAGAAGATTATGTCTTCATTGTAAAAATAAATGAATGTTTTAGTTAGTCTGACAGCTATGTATTGAGACATAAGATTTGTACACAGCATTGTTTGGTGTGATACCATGTTGTGTTGCACAGTATAATATAGGCATACAACTTAAAGATAAATGTGACATCATGTGGTAGACCTTGGTTTCTCAAATAACATTTCAGCTATCTCACAAGAAGTTGCAGAGGAGACAGAGGCTCAAGATGCACAGCAACCAGCATGGTTAATTCTGGTGGAGGACTGAAATATAATCAGCCAGAGTAAGTTAACGACAGTAAACGAAAACTTATTTCACAAATTGTTTACCACACATAACACGGAACATTTCAACATATAGTAATGTTGGATCTGAAAACTGGCTGATCACTACAAAGGAAGAAGGCTGGTTATTCAGATGGAGAAGAAAGATTTTGAGAAAGATATTTGGGGCACTGAGAGAGGAAGAAAACTTGAGAATGAGGACAAATGCAGAACTACAAACACTTTTTGGACAGACAAATATAGTGAAACTCAAGCAAGGAAGAATAAGATGGGCTGTTCATGTGCAGAGCATGTCAGAAACTCTGAGTATTATGAAAGTATTTACAGGAAAACCCACGGGGAGATGGAGAAGACAACCTAGGAAAAGGTAACTTGAAGATAAGAAAGAGGAACTCAAAACAGTGCAAGTCAGGAGTTAGAGAAAGCAAGCAATGGACACAGAAGAATAGAGGCTGGTAACAAGAGAGGCCAAGGCTCTACAAGAACTGTAAAGTTAACTAGTAATTCGTAGTAGTATAGTGCAAGCAATAATATTGTAATGATTAACATAATGTCTCACATTTACCATTTTCTGTTTATGCATTTGTCATTTATTGACTGCTATAGTACTGGTCTACTATGTGTTACACTTTTCCATCTATGGTCTGTGTTTGTCCTCTTTTGAGTTTATTTTCTACAGAGTGACATAATATAAATTGCTGTACACTAAGACTCCAAATTACTTTATTCATAAAGACATAACCTTCTTCCTGTATTTCTTTGCCTCTAGGTTTATACATGCACATTGTTATACTAAAAGAAAATATGTTCTTATCCTTGTAATCCCACCAGACATATTGATCAGTCAGTCGATATAATTATGAATGTCAGGTGAGGTGATTAGGCATGGCACCCAGTGATACATCCACTGGCACCAGGTCGTGTGGTTCAACAACAGTGGCAGATTTAAGGACTGCCATGGATTGTCTTGGCATCACTTCTCTGAGCTTGTTGATGTGTAGTACATGCTGTCAGGTGGGCTTATCTATGTTGACCTTGTGATACCTGACTATTTTATGAACATTTGGACTGTGTTATTCCCTGCCATCCATGTTTGGCTTGTCGCACGTGACCTATATGATGTGTGGTAAACAAGAAATTATGCCAACATATCTGACACCTGTTGTTTTCAGTATCTAATATGATGATTCTCTTAAGTTCAAATGTACATGTCACTAATCTTTTACACACGCACACTAACCATCTGAAACAGGGATAGGAATATGACAGAAGATAAATGGGTAGCTCTGAGAGACAGAAGAGTGAATGAGCAGATGAACAATTAGGTAAATGTCAAAGCAAACAAATGAGAATGAAATTAATAGAAAATGCAAAATGGGAAAGTAGTAATGTCTATATAGGATAAATGCAAACCTGTAGAAGCTTGAATGACTATGGGCAATATACCCTGCCATTTAAAAAGTTTTAAGACTGGATTAATAAAGAATAGGAAAAGGTTAAGATGCTAGTTTTAATACTTCAGGTGTTCTACATAGTTTCCTCCACCCTTCCACTTGAGTGAAACGTGCACAATGTTCATACATCTTTATGAGACTGTCAAAAAATTCTTCTTTGGTGTCATTCAAATTGCACATTAAATTGGCTTGAATGTTGGTTATGTTGTCCAAGCACTGACCCTCCATGTGAATTTCTGCACTATATTATTTCCAGAAAAGAATTGCCCACGTTTTGCATTTCAATAAAGTTGTGGCAGCATCCATACATCCTTGTTACTGTTTGGGTGTCAAGATATGCAGGACAAACTTTGCAGACACTTTTCTAGTCTTCAAAACATTCTGGGGGAATTTCTTGAACACTCAATTTAGAGATGTTGCTCCACTATGATTCATGACACAACAATGCTGACACATTACGGCTTCACGTCCACCACTTAACACTGCTTTGCTCACAACTGATGGGTCCAATGCACATCTGTTGTTTACAGGTGAAGGTTTAAGCTGCCACCATAGCTACCGCACTGGTGTCACCTATACGGCAGAGATAAAATCAGTCTAAGAAATTTTTGGATGGACAGTGTAGATGTTGCCTATAGGAAAATTAAATAGACCTTTGACATTCCTTCAGAATTATAGAGATCCTTAGGGTGCATAATACAGAAGGCAGGTTTTGACGTGTGTAAATAATAGATAACCATCAGCTTAATAAGTCATAGTTCCAAAAAACTGACAAGAATTACATACAGATGGATGGAAAATCTGGTAGAAGCTGACCACAAGGAAAGATCATTTCTGATTCTGAAGAAACAAAGGTACTGTGTACGTGACCAAGGGGAAGAACACGGTACAATTGAAGAGCCCAGGTAGCAAAGAACAAATATATGTTTATTAAGTCTGAAGAACTGAACAAAAGAATACAGTTTCTTCAGATGTGAGTCCGCACTAGTTGGTTCCGATTGAAAGTCAATCAGTGATGACTGCAATGGAATGTTTTTACACGGACGAAGTCCTGAGGCCGCAGTCAGCAGTGAGCATAGGGTGCTCAGTGAGGGACAAAGTCTGTGAGGCTGTGGTTGGTACTGAGTGATAGGGTGTTCATGAATGGTTGTAGTGCATGAGGCCATAGGCAGCAGTGAGTGACAGGATGCTAGAGTGTTTTTGGATGCTGCGCCGAAATGCTCCTAGTTGGCTCCGCATTGTTTACCCTGGTTAATGAGCTGCTAGGTGCAGCCGGCATAAGCCTGGAGTGTGAAGTGGCTTCAGAGCAGTGGCTTACCCAACAGGGGGTTCAGAGCAGTGAGGCAATGAGCTAAATACTTACCCAACAGGACAATACCGGCAGAGGCACAAGACTCACAGAAGCGAAGTAGTGCCATGTTAGCACCTGAGGCAAAGCTGGCACCACATGATACCATATCGGCTTCTGGAGATTCTACTGAAAACAACACCATGTGTTTGTTGAAGCAGACTGTTTTTATCTGATCTACAAAGGAACTCATGGCATCCGTTCACCTGAAGGGAGCAATGGCATGCACCAGGGTTGGGGAGGTGGCCGCCCTAGGATGGGAGCTCTGGATGGCGGAGGCCTGGACCCAGGGAGAGTTGACTGAAGGCAGATGGCTCTCATGCAGCTGCAGCAGTATGATTTGGTCTGGACCTGAAAAAAAGAGACAACTGCAGTGTCTCCATCTGGAAAGGTTGACCTGCCCATTGAGGTGTTGATGGATATGTAATGTCGTCATTGTGGAAGGTAGATCGTGCTGCAGCACATGGCGACGGAGAAAGGACTTGGCATGGCCAGGGTTTGTGCCAAAATTTCCAGGGAAGGACAACCAAAAACTCCAGTTGGTGGCCTGAAGAGTGTTTGCAGGCTAGGAATGGCTAGAAACTGATGAGCCTGGCTGCAGTTAGGTTAGGCCAATGTGGCTGGGCCAGTAGTGGAGTTGCTGATGCTGGTGGTATGTTGATAGGGACTAAGGACCAGCAAGGAGCTCAGGAGCAGCATGGAGGATGATGTGGCACCTGTAGCTGTGAATGAGCACGGATAACTGGAGTAATAGGCAGGACAGGCAATGACCCCTGTGGCGTCAAGAAATGTGACTCAGAAACACACAGGAGCATGCAAAGTGTCATAGGCACTGAGCTGGTCACTTAAGTCAAACATAGGACAGGGTAGCATGACTTGCAACAGGGTTGAGAAAGTGAAGAGTACGGCAGGTAGCTGCACCAGGGGTGAGAAGAAAAGCCCATTGTTGAGCATCATCTTGAATTTCAGAAGTCCATAAGTACTGTTCCAGCTGTTTATTACCCTGACTCTTTGTTGAATTCTTTTTTTTTTTTTTTTTTTTTTTTTTTTTTTTTTTTTTTTTTTTTTTTTTTTTTTTTTGGTGGTTTTAGGGCGCACAACTTCAATGGTCATTAGCGCCCTGACTACTCTAAGAATGCACCGCGAGGCACAAGTTGACCACAACAACTAAAAGGGAAAACATGATAAAAGACAGACTGACAGGCATAGGATTAAAAAACAGCATCATCAAATGTCCTTAGCGAGGTGTGTCAAATTGATAAAACGAAGAACACGAGCAGCTGCTCATGGGTCATCCGCTAAAATGGCATCGAAAGTATTTGGCAGGTTAAGATCGAGGCGCAGTGTGTTAAGATCTGGACAGGACATTAAAATGTGTCTAACCGTCAGCAAGTGCCCACATGGGCAGAACGGCGCCGGCGCAGCCGTCAGCAGATGGCGATGGCTGAACCGGCAGTGTCCAATTCTTAACCGGGCTAAAACGACCTCCTCCCGCCGAGAAGGGCGTGAGGAGGACGTCCAAGCAACGGGAAGAGGTTTTAAGGCCCGAAGCTTGTTGTCGGTAAGTGCAGCCCAATCGGCATGCCACAGAGATAAGATGCGCCGACAAATCACCCTGCTAAAATCGGACGAAGGGACGCAACAAGAAGCTGTTCGAGGCTGGAGGACCGCAGCCTTGGCCGCGGCATCTGCAGCTTCGTTCCCAGGGATACCGACATGGCCCGGAACCCACATAAAGCTAACTGGAGAACCGACGTCCACCAGCTGCTGAAGAGAGCGTTGGATCCGGTGTACGAAAGGGTGAACCGGGTACGGATCACTGAGGCTCTGGATGGCGCTCAGGGAATCTGAGCAGATGACATAAGCAGAATGTCGGTGGCGGCAGATGTAAAGAACAGCCTGGTAGAGGGCAAAGAGCTCAGCTGTGAAGACCGAACAATGGCCATGGAGACGGTATTTGAAACTTTGTGCCCCGACAATAAAGGAACACCCGACCCCGTCATTGGTCTTAGAGCCAACTGTATAAATGAAAGTCATGTCGATGAACTTCGAACGAAGTTCGAAAAAACGGGAGTGGTAGACCGAACCGGGGGTGACCTCTTTTGGGAGCGAGCTGAGGTCAAGGTGAACGCGGACCTGAGCCTGGAGCCAAGGTGGCGTGCGGCTCTCGCCCACTCGAAAGGTTGCAGGGAGGGAAAAAGTAAGGTGTTGAAGGAGGCGACGAAAGCGAACGCCAGGGGGTAGCAGGGCAGAGACATACAACCCGTATTGACGGTCAAGAGAGTCGTCAAAAAAGGAACGATAACGGATGGTCGGGCATTGACAGTAGCCGACAGGCATACCGACAAAGCAGTATATCGCGCCGGTAGGTGAGTGGCAATTCGCCAGCGTCAGCATGAAGACTCTCTATGGGACTGGTATAAAATGCTCCGATCGCAAGTCGTAAACCCCGATGTTGTATGGAGTTGAGGCGGCGTAAGATGGATGGCCGTGCAGAGGAGTATACGAAGCTCCCATAATCCAGCTTGGAGCGGACGATCGACCGATATAGACAAAGTAGGACGGTTCGATCCGCTCCCCACGACAGACCACTGAGAACACGGAGGACATTTAAAGAACGGGTACAACGGGCGGCCAAATGTGACACATGTGGAGACCAGCTAAGTTTCCTGTCAAATGTAAGGCCTAAAAATTTGGTTGTCTCCACGATTGGGAGAGCAACGGGACCGAGTCTTAAGGACGGTGGGAGAAACTCTTTGTATCGCCAGAAGTTAATACAGACCGTCTTCTCGGCAGAAAAACGGAAGCCATTGGCGACACTCCAGGAGTAAAGACGGTCAAGAGAACGCTGAAGACAGCGCTCCAGGACACGTGTACATTGCGCACTGCAATAGATGGTAAAATCGTCCACGAAAAGGGAGCCTGATACATCAGCTGGGAGGCAATCCATTATTGGATTGATCGCGATGGCGAAGAGAGCGACGCTCAAAACTGAGCCCTGTGGCACCCCATTCTCCTGGCGAAAGGTGTCGGACAGGACAGAACCCACACGTACCCTGAACTGTCGATCCATTAAAAAGGAACGAATAAAAAGAGGGAGGCGACCGCGAAGGCCCCATGTATGCATGGTGCGGAGGATGCCCGCCTTCCAACAGGTGTCGTAAGCCTTCTCCAAATCAAAGACGACAGCCGCGGTCGGGCGCTTCCGCAAGAAGTTATTCATAATGAAGGTCGACAAGGTAACCAGATGGTCAACAGCAGAGCGGCGCCTACGAAATCCACATTGTACATTGGTAAGTAGGCGTCGAGACTCGAGCAGCCAAACCAATCGAGAGTTAACCATTCGCTCCATCACTTTACAGACACAGCTGGTAAGCGAGATAGGTCGATAACTGGAAGGCAAGTGCTTGTCCTTCCCCGGCTTAGGAATCGGGACAACAATAGACTCGCGCCAGCATGCGGGAACATGTCCCTCAATCCAGATGCGATTGTATGTACGAAGAAGAAAACCTTTACCCGCAGGAGAAAGGTTCTTCAGCATCTGAATATGAATAGAATCTGGCCCTGGAGCAGAGGACCGTGATCGGCCAAGTGCGTTTTCGAGTTCCCGCATGGTGAATGGGGCATTATAACTTTCACAATTCGAGGAGCGGAAGTTAGGTGGCCTAGCCTCCTCTGCCTGTTTGCGGGGGAGGAAGGCAGGGTGGTAATGAGCGGAGCTCGAAACCTCTGCGAAAAAGCGGCCGAAGGCATTGGAGACAGCCTCAGGGGCCACAAGGACGTCATTCGCGACCTTCAAGCCAGAAACTGGGGAGTGGACCTTAGTGCCAGATAGCCGGCGCAGGCTACCCCAGACAACAGAAGAAGGAGTAAAACTGTTGAAGGTGCTTGTGAAAGCAGCCCAGCTGGCTTTCTTGCTTTCTTTGATAATACGACGACACTGAGCACGTAATCATTTATAATTGATACAATTCGCCACTGTAGGGTGGCGTTTAAAAGTGCGTAAAGCACGTCGACGAGCACGTAAAGCGTCTCTACATGCTGCGGTCCACCAGGGGACCGGTACGCGACGTGGAGAAGAAGGAGGGTGAGGGATGGAATATTCAGCAGCAGCGAGAATGACTTCCGTGAGGTGTGCGACCTGACGATCGCAGCTTGTAAAGGTTTGATCCTGAAAGGTCGCCCTGGAAGAGAAGAGCCCCCAGTCTGCCTTGGAGATGGTCCAATTAGAGAAGCACGGAGAGGGGGTATGCTGCAGGAGATGGATAACACACGGGAAGTGGTCGCTCGAATATGTATCAGAAAGTGCAGACCACTCAAACTGGCGTGCAAGTTGGGGAGTACATATAGAGAGGTCTAAATGGGAATAGGTGTGAGATGTGTCCGAAAGAAAAG